>NW_020450030.1:475719-814916 GCF_003343035.1 Apteryx rowi
GTCCCTTCCAACCTCAGCGATTCTGTGATTCTGTGATTCTGTTTTCCAGCTTTTAACAACTCTCACAAGCCTGAATGCACTTCTTCCAAAGTGTATCTTTTGTACCCCGTACATGTTTACAAGTGACCTAATCTACAGTGCAGTTCCTTTGCTCTGGTTTGCCAAACCATTTCTTTCTCTTTTAGTTCATTTCTAAAAGAAATCCCACATCTCATCTATTTTATCCCAGCTGCATAGATCGATAATATCTGCTATCTTATCACTTTCTTTATTGGCTCACAAAGTGGGAAAGCTTGGGAACTTCTGTATTACTGGTTTGCACTATGTCTATCAGTGTTCCAAAATAATAATTAACTGTAGTTTGATGACTATCTACCAGTATAGAACATCAAATCAAAAGACCTATAATTACGTAGTTATCTTCTTGAATATGGATTTTGTTCAATTGGATTAAATGTTTATTCCACTGAGTTGAAATAACATTATACTGTATATAAAATAAGACCTACAGTGAACTATTTATTATATTCAGATACTTCTTAGAGTTAAATTCCACATGTGAAAAAGACAGCAAATTGAACACTTTACTGTTACCATTATGTTGCTTCCATGGTTTTAAATAACTATCAGGATGTTTTCTCTGTCTAGCCATTTGGCATCTGGTAGCCTTCTTATAAACAAATTATTATTTTTTAATTTAGTGCATGAACAGCTAAAGTGAGTAATAAGAAATGGATTCCTTTTTCTCCTTCTTGGATTTACTTYAGATCAGAAAACTTGAGTGCTTTATTCATGTATAAGGTGACACTTGTATGCCGAGGGCTGTACAAATTTTTCATTTTGTTTGGTTCTTTTTAAGAAACTGCTACAGCTTTGAATATCTACATTTAATGTTTATTTGATTGTGTCTTACATTGAAAGTGTATCATTTAAACATGTAAATGTTGCAAAATATACGTAGTCATTCTGGATTCTTTAGTATCACACATATTTTTATGAGAGTTTATATAACCATATATATTTATCCATATATAATGGTTATATCACTGTCTGCTCACTTGATTTAAAACTGAGCAATAAAAAAGGGTTAGTTTTGCAGATAGCATTTTGTACTGTAAGGCTGCTGTCTGTAGTAGCTCACATTAGACAGCTGTGCTATTTGGGTTTGTGCATGTAGAGAAATAACAGAACTCATTATGAATGAGATACAGAAAAAAGAGAAGAAATAACAAAACTCATGCTCTTACATGTGTACACCTGTAAGAATACACAATGATGAGTTCTGTTATTTCTCTACTTTATTGTGTCTGCCTTATTTCCACTGTCCTGGAGTTATTGCTGAGTCTCTATATTTCACAGTTTAAAGGGTTAACTGTGGCTTTTAATCTGAAGAAAGTAAAGCATGTTGTGAGGACTCTAAAGAAACAAAGTGAAATCACTGCTTTCTTTATTACATGGCTTCTTTGTGTTCCCCTGGGAAACAAAGAATTCCAAGAAGTCTTAGGAACTCAAAAGGAATTTCAATTTATTCCTGGCAACAATTTCCTAGAGTGCCCAAGATGGCTGAGATCCATATGTGAATGGGCTATTAGAAGAAACGAGAGCAGTGTGAGGACAATTGCTGAACTGTATTAATAATAAAGTCCAAGGTATTTTATTATTTAATTGGAGCTAACAGTGAAAGTGGTCTGAAAAAGAAAGAAAGAAAGAAAGAAAGAAAGAAAGAAAAAAAGAAAGAAAAAAAATACTCTCAGGGCCTCTGTAAAAGAAAATAGTAAGTGGATTAGCTTGCTTTTAGGCCTGCTAAGCAACTGTACCCACTGGGGCAATTTATTGTGGTATGGCAAGAGTGCAGTTTGTCAAATTTCCGGTAGAATTGCACTGAACTGATTACATTTGCCCTGGCAAGAACTCAGAAATCAAGAATCTTTGCTCTACTGGGATTCTTCAGATACATTTTTTATTAATCATAGGACCTTGCGGGTAGAGAGTTCCTCTATTGGAAGCTTGCTTCTTGTTGCTTCCTATGTGCTAGCATTACGAGACAGCAATACCCAGTGATCTTCCTGCCTACTCCATCTCTACCATACGTATGCACTTGTAAATTGACTTTCCTTTGGTCATTTCTTTTCACACAAACTGCTGTGTGTTAGCTCACATGGTTATATGATTCTGGCTAAGCTGAAAATTTTAAACACTAAATGGAAAAAAAAAGTTAGCAATAGAGAATAAAAAATATATAAGGATTTTATGTATAGCAAGTAAGTTATATCTGGTTTATACCAGGATCTCTGAAGTACAGAAGTCAGATGCATTTCTTCTGATTTACAGCAAGTAAGCAGGAGAAAGAAGAGATATAGTATCATCTTCAACACATTATGACTTGCTTGGAAGCAACTGACTCAAAAGACAAGGATTCAGCCAGCAGTCCCAGCACATTTTCCATAGGTTGCTTCCTTCACAGTTAAGAGCTCTGTCAGGCTCAATTCAATAAAATTGGCTCCATTTAGCCCAGGACAGAGCACTGCAAAGGCTCTTTAACTGAATTAAATATCAAGCATTTCTCCCTGCTCAATATGTATGCGAAGTATTATTCACTAAAACTAGGAATGCAATAAATACACAGCAAGTCAGAACCGTAATATAAAGGTTATAAGGAGAAATGGAAGCTGCAGGCAAAAGAAAGGAAACTGAGTACTAATAACTGAGAAGCCCTGTGACCACAGAGAAAAGGTAAACTTGTAGTTAGAAAATCAGTAGGATGTAATCAAACGTCCCCACCTGTTGCAGCAGTTTATTTCTCTCATCTTGCAGTCTGAATTGCCATAGGGAAGACTTGTAATTATCATCAGAATGCTGTGACTAATGTGTGTGCCCCCATGTGTTGCTTTGTAGAGAAGAGCTACTTTAAAAAGCAGTCCAAAAAATAAAGGTGTAAAATCTTGTTCAATAAGTGACCTTTCTTCTATGTTTCAGGATTGTTACTCTTTTTGCAACAGTTAGCAAAACCTCAGGATGGAAAGCCAATGATCAGCTGAATTTTTTTTCTAATGTTTTTGTGCAGTCCAGCTTCAAAGTTCCTTTATAAGCCAGATTTCATATCTCTTTGTTGAAGCAATATTAGCACTAATTTTATTAGGAGTTTTGTCCACTGGAGGAGTTTGCTCCAAATGTCCTGATAATGCTCTGTGAATTAACCAAGCCTTTTAAATTTTGTAATTCATAGAGAAACTATCAGAAATGCACTATTGGAATTTTTATCGTAACTATTCTGTGTGTTAGATAAATCTCATTGTCATGACAGTATATAATCATCTCACATTTTTTAGGCTGTTGTTAGTTAATAATTTCATGTTTTTGTTATGCATTTGTACCCTGCAGCTGAAATAGATTAGATGCCTTTCAAAACACTTATGAACAAAACTGTCAATAAAAGCAATTTCTAAACTTAGAAGATATCTTGGAATACCTTAAATTCTTTCTTTGGCTTAGTTTAGCAGAAAATTTTTTTTATCTTTCTTCAATATTGAATAACACTCTGCTCCCTCCCCCCAAACTGGTGTTGTAGAAAATGAGATCATGGTTCAGCATTACGGGAACTTTGGCAGTGATGCTGGCCTAGGAAGTTCTCATTTTCCCAAGCTGACAGTTCATTCTCATCCCACCAGAATACATCACCATCCCACCATGCAGACAAAATTATTTGCTGAGATGTGCTGTCAGCTGGATCAGGAAATAGAAAAAGGTTTGCAAAAGAAAGGATTATTCTTAACCAGTGTGACATTGTGATGGAAATCAGCAGCAGGGAACAGAAGACTAGTCAGGAACTCTCACCTCAAAGAGTTCTGGTACTGCCATTGAGTCACAGACTCAATTTTACTAAGAAACAGACATTCGTACCACTTTGTACATTGTACAATGTAAATTTTTAAAACATTACTTCAAAATTGTTCAGGTATATCTTAGTATTTTATATATTCACAAATATGTGACCTCTCTGAATTTTAATAAGCCGTTAAACTGTACATGAATTTTCTATCAGAATTGAGACTTGGCTAAATTCTTATATACACCACTACTAAGAATTTGTTGCTTCAAAGTGGCTTCTTTAATTATGACTTGTAGTACGAAAGTGAAAAATTRACAATATTGGGACAATGCTATCCGGATCATTAATTCTTACTAGAAGACTGAGTAAAAGTTCTGTCTTTTAACACAGGCTCTTTCTTGTATAATGAATTACACACTGGTCCCTTCAAAGGATGGGATTTACAAGAATGTATTTGTCACATATACCCAACATAGTTGCAAATCTGTCACACTTACTAAGCCTCTAAAATTCATCATGCAACATACTAGGGTTTTTTAATTAACTTAGTATTTGTTAACTGTCATCTATTGTATAATTAGAAGTGGTTTTCAAGCTGACACTGTACACTAAGTTGCTGTAAAAGCTACAAGAGTATGTCTTATATGTAGAAAAGCATCATTCTTAAGGCAACCGGAATATTTTTGAAATAAACACATGCTATTACTACTTTGATATGAGGAATAGTGCACTTCATATAACTATATTTAGTGAGTTATAATAACTCAACTCTGCAGCAAGGAAATGTAAAAGTAAACATCATACACGATACACTTGTTTTTAAGGCTAGCTGATCAAGAGGAAGGCTTGATACTCTTCTGTTTCTTCTTTGTAATGTTTTGTAATGAAGCATTTGCTGAATGGCTCTATTTTTGGCTTCCTTAAATCTCTTTACAGAAGACAAAAGTGTATTCTTCATTACTTCGTTGTGCCCTGTTACTGTCTGGTTCAAAAATGTTGTCTTTGCAGAAACAGGGTACAGATCACTGAAGGAACCTAGAGCAATTTACCTCAAGACTGGTGGCTTAGCTCACGTTTGGAAAGCAACTGAAAACTATCACTGCTGAATAAAGTCCTGGTGACCCCCCCAAAAAAGGTGGTGTCATGTTACTGTCATCCAACATCAACAATGAACTTTACACAAACCACCACCAAAATTTGCAGAAAAATGTTATCAATCATAGTATAGAATTTAAGAATTAAGCTCCAGACAAGTCCTATTGAACTCAGTGGAAAATATGCTATTGACTTTGATAGGCTTGGAAGTGAACAACACTTGAACAATCTAGGTCACAGTTAACTCACTTGGGGTTAGTTCAGTAAAAAGGAAGAGCRTGCACTGGTTTTGTGTTGCCATTTTGTGAAAGTTTTCAGAGCTCTCAGTGAGACATCTTTCATTAGAACTGAATTCATATAAAGCATTTAAAAAATACATTACAATGATAGCCTAGAGCACTGCAGGCTAATTATTTCCACTCAGAATAATTGACTAATAGTATGAACACTACCAAGACCTACTCCACAAATTATTCATTAAAAGAATCTCTTTATGTTATCTAACTTTCCTAATAAGTATGAAAACACTTTTCTCTAAAAAGTACAATGATGGTGTTGTGGATTAATTTGCCAGATTATCTTAAACACAAATAGTAGTCCTCAGAAGATATTACCTGGAATAACTTCCAAGGCTGCACATCTCAAGACTATTAGTCATTCATTCATTTCAACAGAAATGATTGATTGATTTCTGAGTGATATATGATTATCAAGAATATCTTGATATGTACTTCCRTAATTATTTCATGATTTACTCATATAAATTCCCTTATTCTCTGATCCATAGGGAAAGGTCACTGGGATAACTTCTCTTCCATAGGGTAACTTTTGCTTCCTTTGTACAGTGCTGCTAGTAAACCACAAGCAGCACTCAAGTCATAAAGTAGATCAATTTTGCAGAGGCTCCTGAGGAATTTCTTGGAAAATGTGGGCATATCTGATTCCAGCTTTGTACGTGTTCACATATACCATACACACAGTTAGATAAGAAACTAAGTATGGGAGGAGTAACTATTTGAAAGCTCTCTCACCATTTTGAATATCTCCCTATTTCCTTTTTTATTCTAATTCTTTCCTTCTCTGTAACTTTTATACTTTTTCCTCCCTCTTGACTTTCTCTATTGAAGTCTTCTTTTTTACTCTCTAGCTCATTTAGTATCACCCATTTGACTCCTTTCCATCATCTTTCTCTCACTTTTGCTAGACTTATCCTTTTTTTTCTGTTGCTTCTCTAGTCTTTTTCCAGCAATATTTCTCTCTCTCTGCTTTCATGTTCCAGTGTTTGACTATCTTGTCTGTGAATTTTTTCCCCCACATCTAATCAAAATTTCCCTTACTGAGTTTTGTCCTTTGCCTCTTGTCCTATTGCACTGTGCAATAAGGTGTCGCTGTGCACCTTCAAGAAGAGTCTTGCTCCATTCTCCTGTTAGGTAGTGGAAGACAGCAATAAGGTCTCTCCTGGACTTCTCTTCTTAAGACTGAACACACTCAGCTCTCCTAGCCTCTCGTAGGTGGTTGCTGGATGACAGTAGGAACTGATGAAGAGAACAGAGAGGATTTCCACACAATAGTTAAGGAAAAGATGCTGGAATACAATTTAAAGTAATCCTAAAGACAGAATTATCATTGGCAATTCCAATAGTTTTTTTAGTAATTTTCTAGCTAAAAACAAGACCTGAAAGCACTACAAAGCAGTTAAATATTGAAGTATTTCAAATTTTTTGTCAAAAAGAAACTAAATGGACAAAAGATGTTCCATTTATACTGTATCAGAACACAAAGTTATTGACTATGTCTACAGAAGCATTTTTGTTTAAAGCAGCAGTGCTGTTTTGAAGGAATCCTTTGGCAGGTCCTACTTGGGGTTCAGTTTGGCTCTGAACGCAGTTTGGTGCGTATKAATTAGATTCTGTCTGGAGGGAACTAAACCAGAAGCTACGCTCTAAGGGCATACCAGCTGTGCTCCGGTCCTAGAGGCACATCAGGATCCAAACCAAAGATAGGTCTTTCAGACAGCTTTGAACCAAATATAGGAATTAAATCTAGTCTGAAGTGAAACCTCCAAACAACAAGTAATTAAAGGTTCCTCGGCATCACCTGCTTTCATCTGCTGATCTATTTCTGTTGCACCAAATTTACAACTTCTGATTCTATACAATGGTTTTAACAGTCTGTTAGAAACAGTCTATTACTTAAAGAAGCTGTTGGCTGTTAAGTTTGCAGTTCAGCATTTGCGTTTCAACTCTAAAATCTCTAGTTATTCAGCAGGTGTTTCCAAAGAACTGAGGCTTAGACTTATAAATATTTATGTTGTACATAATTTTTTTTCATASCCAGGTTCACTACATAGAAAGAACTAATATTCTGATTTGGCTCTCTTCCAAAAGTCATGAACTAAGAATATGAAAAATTGCACTTCATTTTTGTTTCCCTCTCCTCTCCATCTGTGCTGAACCATTAACAGTTTAGTGGGGCTGCCAGCCCTAAGGGCCTTGGGAGAAATTTGATCATACAGCTGAAATTGGGCACAAACCATTATGTCAACAAAAGACTTCACGCTTTTTGTTTCTGTTTTTCAGAATGTTCGTCACCTGCTACCAATATATTAGATTTAGGAAAATGACCTGAGCAGCTTGGATTTCAGGTTTTTTACTAACCCCAAAAGATCCCATTTGGAATGAATACAAGCATTTTTCCTGTTTTCATGGGAAGGCTTACAATCCTGTAAAAGAACAAAATACAAATTCCAGCATTACTGGGAGCTTGACTCTACTGCCAAGACATTAGRTGTGGTCAGTGGACAATACTGCTGRGTAAAAAGTGGAACAAGGCTCATCTGCTGTCTTTGCCAAATAAAGTAGAGAAACTTTGAGAAAGAGCAAAAGTAAAGAACAATAAAAAACTTGGAGGGAAAAGGAGTGTGAAAAAGAGGTAGTTTTACAGGAGTGAAAATGGAGTGACCGCCTGCCCAACATGCTCTTTTAAGTACTCACCTGAGTGTTTCTTCTAGATTGAAATTTGTCACCTAAGTAGCAATGAGGCAGGAGGCAGCCTCTCTGAGCAGAGAGAATTTGCTGTAGGCAGAGGTGGTGTGCAGGGCAAAGGGTGTAAAGCCAAGGGCAGCCACAGTAGTCATAGTCCATCTTGTGCTCTTGTTCAGGGTGCAAGGCTGACAATCTGATTTATCTGTTGAACAGAAGTCTATTCCAAGAAAAACWGGCTACCTGACCTTGCTTTCATGCTGACTGCAAAGTATTTGTAATGAAAGAAAACAGCACTTAGAAAGAGAGACATTGTGCCTTGCAAAAATCTGATATTCTTCCAAGGGGGGCCTGTCCTGTCTCTATACCAACAGGACAATATGTATTGTCTTCCTAAAACAGAGAGATCATACCTTTGAAGAAAATAAATCTGTAAAGATTATGACAGGCATATCCTAGGCATAGATAAATTATCATTAGGAATACATGGTAACTTTTCATAAGATTGTATAATATAGCTGGTCTTTTCTCCCTATCTTTTATAATCTTTTATGGCTATACTTACTTGTTTTTTTATTTAATGAGGAACAATTTCTGTGCTTCTTTGTGTATTTTTTTTTGTAACCAGCAGCATCAGATCTGGATCAGTCTGTTAACTTTGTGGTACTAGAGTGACCATGTCATGTGCAAAACAATGATTTGGATGATTTTGGCCAAATATAATTTTAAAAAATTGCAATTCAGAAAACAATTGTATTGGTCATGTGTATGCATTATACTATCCATACTATACCTGTATTTATAAAGATGTAGAAATATAGTTCTCTAGTTTACCTCTCTGYAAACCTGAGGTTTAAACCATTGCTGCCTTTATCAGATGCAGCTAAAAATACAAGTCACGGTAAATAGCAGCCGCTCCTAAAGTGTGCCTAATATGCCTAATATCTATATTGAGCACACACATCCATGCACCAGTGCCTAAATATGAGAATATCTAAGCCACGCTCCAGTTACAGGGCTTTATGTGAAGTACCAGACCCTCTTGGGACAGTAGCCCACGATGCAGTAGGAGATGAATTCTAGGATACCCCCAGAGTGAATTCTGGGGAAAAGTGTGTCTCAGGGCTTAACTTTCATTGCAGAAGAACAAATTATCAAACGCAAGAGCAAGCAGCACTGGTTAGCTAACATGAATATGAAGAACCTTCACACTTAGTGACTGTGAAGGAGTTTGTGTGTGATTGACTTGGGGATAATGGCTGTGAACTTTCTAGTTAATAAATTATTAAGTAAGGTAAATCAAGAAGAGTTTGGAAAACTTAGCTTCTAAATATTTCTTTGCAGACTAAGAATTACTATTATTCTATTCTAGCACTTTGAAGCAAGCAGCATCAGTTCATCATTATCAGTGTATTGGTGTTTCGTGACTCTCCACCATTTCATGAAAAGCCGTTTTGAAGACTAGTAATAAGACAGGAACCATTTTTATGCAAGCAATCAATTTTAATCTATCTTAGGTTGTTAAAGGCCACTTCTTTTTCCCCAGCCTATTTTAAATTAGGCAAATAGCTACAGAACTCACAAAAATGATTACAATATTTCATCTTAATTAGCATTTGTTAGTGTCTCAACACATACTAAASACTGATTCAGCACAGGCCGAGAGTGCAACATGCTTTCTGGGTACAGAATACTGCTTTAGTCATGAAAAATCACACTGAAAACTGTAGAACTACTCAGGAAGTAAAATGCATGAATTATACTCCATTCATCTGCTCAGGACTCGGGTAAGTCTGCATCTGCCCTTTCAGGTTCTCAGWAAGTCCCACTCAAATCATGTGCTGGGCACTGTAAGGAGGTTTATTCTGCAGCTCTCCGGGATGTGGCCACAAGGTGGCTAATGATGTGGAACAATTCACAAACATTACATCAGGTCTTTAAAACATATTAAGAGGCTTTTTTTTTTTTTTTCCTAAACTAGTTGAAGCAGTTTAGAAAAACTAGTAAAACCTATTTAACCAGTAAAAGCTGTTACCATAATATGCATTATAATTACCTGATGAGCTTTAAAGTGGGAAGAATTTAGGATTTATGTGTAGGGGAAGGTTGTTGTTTGAGTTAAAAATAAATTTAATACAATTGAACAATTACAGCCTATTCAGATTAATTAAAAATCATTCTCCCTGAATTCTTATTGGCCAGGTGATTTGAGAAAATCACTGAAAATAAGATTTCATTATGTGCTATCACAGCCTTTAACTATTTATATGCAAAACCTGTTTTTATGATGACATTATATATAGCTTTTCACACTTACTATCTATTGTCTTGTTGCCCTGTGTCTGAACTTCATCATCATCACTGTCCCCTGCCCCTATATTTGGGAACAGGTTTGCTTATATGTATAGTCTCCATGATTTCAATCACAGCACAGGTAACTCTGCATTTTTCTAAAACTACTCAGATACAGCATCAGTCCTTCATGCTAAATATTCACAAATCAGGCTGAGAGTTGATGAAGGTCATAGGAGTGGACTGCAAGATTTACAGACTGAACTCACTGCAGCTGTTGGCAGCTCTAAGCTGGCATGCTGCTTTCTTCTACTGAGAGAAGATAAGCCAGTTCCTTCACCTCAGCTCTATTCTTTGTGGTAAACATTTTAAAATAGGAGCCAAAAGGGAATACCAAAATTATACTCTCCTCCTCTGTTACACCTCTGATATTACTTTCTCCCATTTGTTTCATTTTTATTTTGACCTTGATCATACCACCACAAAACCTATATGACTTTCATTGAATTCTGTGAGCTTTTGTGGGAGTATAAATTAAGCAAAATTATTTGCTTAATCAAAGCTTTGGGCTTCAAACCCTTTACAAAAACAATACATCTCTTTAGGTTTTGCAAAGCACTGTACACATCTCCAGCAATTACAAAGGTTGTAGACTCATGTAATTATATAAGTAATACATGGACAATAAACCTTAGTAAACCTTAACTTCAGTTAACAAGCTAGAATTAGATATTTCTAGAAAATGTGTTTTCTAGAATAATTACTAATGAAGAAAAAAATCTTTAAGATAAAATTCCTTTGTACTCAAAATCTGCAGTACAAGCATAGTGCAATACCACAGACGCTACCAGCTGGGACCAGAAAGTGTCTGTTTAAAGGCTCAGTTTTTGTATTCAAACTAAAAATGTGAAGTTTGAGATACCCATAAGATCACAGATTGTCTGTTATTGTATGCATTTATCTACACAGTGRTTATGATTTGAGCTGACAGTTGAGTGCTACAAATAATAAGTGTATTAATTGTTATTATTTGTACTAAAAAGTTTTAGAGTTTCCAGAATAGTTCATTTAGGTCCATTTGACCTTGTGCTGAAACTGGATTCTGTAATCCATTCACCAGAGCTGCAGTTTTCTCAGAGGCAGAATTTGCCTGCTGGCAACTGATTGACTTTTCCAGACTGTAGCTGATCTTTCCTATTTTTCCCCATTTCTCTTATCTCAATTCTTTCAGTGTTTTACTCATATACAAGCTGGTAAATATTTTTTTCCTATCATTTACAACCTTTATTATCTTTAAAGCCTTCTCACTTTTTCCTTCTGTTCCTCCCAAAAGTACATAATTTTTCCAGGTTGCCTGCAAGCTCCACTTAATGCTAGAGACGATAGGTTCTCCCTCTCTCGATCTGGTGACAGACAGGAAACTGTTCTACTTAATGTCATAAATACCAGTATTCAGCACAAGTGTAGTAGCTGGGATAACCCGGAGTTATCCTGGCGACTGTGCCCCTAGCACTGAAACTGTCAGTAGTGTCTTTTATTTCTTGCTCCACTCTGTTTTGCTTTCTTGCTGCTGTAGCAAGAGCCGTCACACAACAGTGCTTGTGCCTGAGCATTTGCAGTTGAGATGAGAAGTGCAGGAGCTGCATAATGTCCACACTGAGCAGTGCCTTTTTCAGGAAAGTAAATCATATAGTCAACTGGTTTACAGAGGTTAACTCTGTAATTTGCAGCAAATATCTGTCCAGGAGATTTCTTGCTTGTGTCACCCATTTTGTATAAAATGGTTAGTTAGATGTCACAGGCACTTCCTGTGACAGTTTCCTTCTCAGTAACTCAAGGTAATATGATTTACCTACTTTATTGCACATGAACATTAACTTTTCAGCCAWGTCTGTATTTAAAGATGAAAATATATAAATGGTAGTCATAATTCTCTATATGTAGAATGTCAAATTGTAAAGAAAAGAGACTGGCTATACATCATGTTTGATATTTAATATTCAGAAAAGGCAAAAGTACCAGTTGGTTATCAAAACTGCTGAATGAATGATATGGAAAAAAACAGCTGGGGAACTACAAGACTTCCAGAAAGGACAACAAAAAAGCTCTTTGAGGTTTTTTTGCCCCATATTTAACCTAAAAAGAAAATAAGAAATTAAATAGATTTAAAAGTCTTTAAAATATTTTATCATTAAAATCTTTAAAAATACTCTTACATTGCCTTGATTCAAATACATAGTCTGGTACTTATATGTCTTTTAAAGTGGGTTGTAAGAACTTTTCAAGAGATGCACACATATAAAAATGCCTCTTGCTGGAAAGATGCAAAGACAAAGCAATTTTGTTGTCCTGTTCAAAAATTCTGGTTGCCTTTTGCAATTCAGGATGGCTGCTATCTGCTTGGCCTTTGCCCATCAGAATTCTGGTATAATGATAAATTATGCAGCATGTACAGAAATTGTTCTCAAGCCTATGTTAACAGTCCTGGTAATATATTTTTTAGGTTTCCTCTACGCTCAGAACAGTACCAAACGCAGCATTAAAGAGCGACTTATGAAGCTCTTACCCTGCTCGGCTGCCAAAACGACATCTCCTGTTACTCAAAGCAAGTTTTATTTTTCACTTGATTTTTTTTAGGTTTGCATGTGTCAAAATTTATACTTTCATTAACTGCTCATTTGAGAGACAAGATATCTGCTGAGGAAATTGTATGCTCTACTGAGGTTTAAAAGATAGTGATGAACAGCTTTGTGGGCTGATAACACGGTTGTTCGTGCACAGCACGATGGCAAGGTACCAGTGCCGTGGACTGCTGTTAGGAGCTGCTGGGTTGGGACATCTGCTCTGCAAGCTAGTTGACAAGGGATTCATTGGTTAAGTTAAATACTCGTTCTCAATGTATTTGAAGAGTGGTATCTTTTTGGGTACATGTGTGCATGTGTCTGTGTGTTCTTGATGTCCAATAGATAGGATTGTATCAGCAGTGCTGGTCTGAGAGGAAAGGTATGGCTCTGCAAATTTTGACTATGTAACATCAAACAATTTAGGGAACAAGACCTAATATGTGTGTCTAAACAAAAAATAAAAATGAGATGATTGAAAGCAAAGTAGGAAAGTGTAGCAGTAAAGCACACTGACATTTCCTTTAATGTTTTGATCCTATCCTGTCAGGAAATAAAATCCCTCCAGGGTAGCTAACATAGATAGACGGAAAGGTAGGTAGATAGATAGATCCATACATAGATCCATACATAAACAGATACATTACACATAGGTACATTACATATGTAAATACATACATAGAGATAAATTATAGCAATAACAGTAATGTCTTCTTCTATAAAATGCTGATAGTTTAAAATAACTGATTTTAAAATATCCCTGTGGACCCAATTAAGTCCAGCTTAATTTGGCTTAATTCTGGGTGCTTATCTGAGCACCTACAACTAGAAACTGAGTGGTCCCTATTCTTCCTGTATACTCTTCTTGATAAAGCATGCCAATCAATCAAAGGTAAAAAACATGTCCAAGAGCAGTTACCTGTCCTCAGTGATTATGGAGCAACCTGAGGCAACCTGGCTGCTAACACAGGCCTCTTATTAAGTGCCTAGAGTTAGGTGGAATGAATCTAGGCTTTCATCCTGCTTCCCTGCTTCACTTTCTTCCCTATGTTCCTCCATAAAGAAGACCGTGGTACTTTCTCTTCTTTATAAATTATTTCAGATCTCAAAGATGAAAAGCACTAAAGATGTGGATGCACAGTGACAACTTTCATGGTAGCTTCAGTTGATGTGTTTTACTTAAAAATAGGGTAGCTTAAAAAGGGCAGTTACTGTAGTAATTACTGATAGTAATTCATTAAGTAAAGTTGCTTTCCACTAAATGACCTGAGTAATATAGCTAGTCCTAGACTAAAAAGGGATTGAAGGTTTGATCTCTCTGTTTGAAGGTGTTTGGAGAGCAATATGTCCTTGTTCCTTGCTCATCTCTATGCAACCATTTTTTCTGCACAGGCAATGCAAAAATATTTAGAATCAGTCTTAATAGCTGACCATGAAAAGCCTGCATTTTCTTGCTGAAAGTGTGTTATAAGCCAGGAGGGAAGTCAAAGTCAAACTTGCATCAAAGTTTCATATTTGGGAACCAAGTAGAAAAAGGAGAAGATACAGTCAGCATTTTGCTCTGTGCTCTAGTCAGTAATAAAATGCTGCATTAAATGAGAATATTATTGTAGATACCCAACGTTATTGTCCAATTTTGACATAATGTGCTATTTAATTTCTATTAGTATGAGAGAAACCACATTCTAATATACTAGGAAGGAAGTCAGCAATACCTACAATGATAATAACATAATGTGAATTCTTTAGAAATTTTAAGGGGAGTATTTTTAAAACAAGTATTTTGTTAAAAAAATACAAACCCTGAATTTGCATTTCTATGCTTGACTTACTATGCTTRGTGGATACTTACATGCTAGAGAGTGGACCAGATTCAAGAGTGGTTTGGGAAAAGAAAAGTGTGTTTGTGCAATTATTAAATGGGTAGGGGGGATATACTCCAGTGGTTGTGCAGGTAAATGCATGTGCACGATTTTGGCAGATATGAACTGAGGCCTGACTTTGGATGTGCTTCTCCAACCACCATTATCTGTTTTTTGCAGTGGTTTTTACCACTTTGTCATTTAATGAAATGTGAAATGTTCAAAGCTTAGCTCCTGTGGCAAATGTACTTCAAAATTGTCTTTACTGTTCAGCTGGAAGAAAGTTAATTAATGACAACCGTAAGAATATTTTGTTTACTATATTGATGAGTGAATATATACGTTTCTCTCTTTTGATTGACATGTATTAGCCTTTATGTACAAAAAATAATTAAACTTTTAATGTTCTTAGGCTGTAGAGACTAGAGAACTGAAATTACAAATTGTAACTTTTCACTAATGCTATAAAAATTGTAAAACTTCTGTTTAGAAATACATGTATTTTCACACAGTTTCACTGCGTATTTAAAAGTACAGAATTTCTTTGAGTCTGCGTAGCTGTAGCCAAATGTGTGAAGACAAAAACCAAAAGATGCAAGTGACTCATGAACGCAATAGTATTTAAATCAGGATAGTTGGCACATTATAAAGAAGTTCATGGTAATCTTATTTGTGAATTATTTATAMCTATAAGAGACTACAGGAATAGACTGTAATAAGACTGTTATACTGAATCTTTTCATCAGCAGAAAGCCATCATCATCACTGCTCTTCTACACTTTTACCAAATCATTAAAACACAATAGAAATGTTTATTACCAAGGATATAGCAGACATTGTGCTCAATATCACATTGTCTGACCTTTATCTGTAGCCTTACTACTATGTGTATTCATTTAGCTTCTTGAAAAGCTTGTAGATGTCGAAGTAGCCAGATGTTTCACAAATGGATGCTTAGGATCCTCTTTTCCAGTTAAGTCCCTATATACCTAAACAATAGGCATTTAAATCACAAATAACTGTTGGCATATAAAACAGCAGTGTCTTTGCAACCGTATTTATTCTCAGGTTAATTCTTTTAATTTAGTGTCAATTTAGTGTACGCACTCAGTGATGACTTACAGTTGGCCAAAAAAAATTTAGTTGTGTATCTGCAACATGACATTGTAATAGGGACTTTAGGGACTATATAATGAACATAAAAAGAAAAATCAATTAAAAACTTGAGGGAAAGATGTTAATAACCTTACAAAATAAACCCTGAATGTTCTCAAGCATAATTAAAATGTGGCTCAAGAACTGTACTAGACCTTCCACAGACTAGGAAGACTGCTTTTTAACCCTGAACCAGCTTTATTCCAGTTTCATCTTTAAGGGTAGGATTTTCTAGACTCTCCCTTTTCAGCTCAGAGTGTTAGAGACTTCCTTTTTTTAATGTGAGAGCTGAAATATTCTTGAAATCCTACGAGTTCAGATACTGGCCCTTTAAAAATATTAACAAACATCATAAGGTCAATGTAAAGTTGTGAGAGTTGGGTTTTTCCCAAGAGCATTTAGACTGTATTTTTTATAAGAATCCTTGTGGTCCTTAAATCATCTGAGATAAACTATGAAGAAAAAAAAAGAAAAACTTGGTATAACATGCCTGTGAGCCGGTACTCAATGGATATTCTAAGATAAGAATATGGGTGATACTGATTTGGAAAATACCTTCTGTCAGATTAAATGAAAAATATCAAGTTCAGTTCCTCCTACAGGGATTCTTCTCTGTAATGCTTACGCAGATAAATAATGACTTAGGAAAAGTCAAAGTACAGAGCCAGAAAAACTGACACGTCTCTCAGAGGTCAGTCATGAAATGCAGAGTGTTCTAGGAGTTTGTAGTCTGGTTCAGTGATCACATTTACATTTTATTATGTCATCTGCAAACAAGTCACTTAAATGGATTAGAGCTGTATTTCTTAGTCTAATAAATCTTTCTGCATTGAGTGTAAGCTAAAAAATTTTAAAAGAGACAGCTTTAATGTATAAAATAAATGTACTTAAAGAAAGCTGTCAGGAGAAAATATGTTCAAAGAATCAGGTTTGAGAAGCCATAAAGCGTTTATGAGGTTCATTTTTATAATATCTCATGCCATGCCTTTTTGGCTTCCACTTGTAATTACAACTGTTAAATGACTCTTGTTAATTTTGTAAAGGTAAAAGCAATAGTTCTTACTCATTTATCAGTCATATTGTCAGAAGTATTTCAAGGTTCATGCTCCTGAGGTACCTAGTCTGTCTTGAGATTTAGTGCAGGAAGCTGTAAACCAGAATAAACTGAGGCACATCTGTCCTGAGAGACAATGCTCTGTTAAGAGGAAACTAGAAAAAAATCACAAGAATGAAAGGAAAAAAAAAAAGGAGTTACACTGTGGAACTTGAAACCTTTGAACACCTAGATCAGTTAACATTACACATACCTGTATAAAAAGACTATASAAAACTCATACAGTAGTGTATGCAAATGACTATATAGTTTATCAAAAATATCTATTTCAGCTTATTCCTATGTACTCATTTCAATTGTTTAAATTTATATACTTTCTGGAAAGTAAAAGTAATATATATAGAAATCAGTAGGTCACACTGACAAAGTAATTATACTCACAGATCTGTGTGCATACTCCTGCTTAATACATGGTCAGATTTTGGAATCTCTATCCATGACCAGGATACAGGTGCCTGTGCATTTTGAAGTGCATAATTATTTGCAAGCTGTATTCAGAGCAGTAGCATTTAGGATGTTAGAGGAAACTGATTTACGCAGGGTAGAGACTGTTCCAAAGATTCACCCAGAATAGTAGTTAGATAAATTCAGTTCAGACATTTACTGAGAATTTAGAAAGCAGTTTTATCTATTCCGTTCTATTTGATTACAAAGTAGAAGGTCCTTAGTTCCGTAAGAAAAATTATTCATGTTTTAAAAAGATACGATCTAAAGGTTAAATCCATAAAGTGAGGATCAAGCCATCTGAATTCTATTCTTGGCTCTTTCACAGGCTGTTGCCAGTGGTTTAGGAAGCCACTTAGACACTGGCACTGCAGTGGTGTGCCTACACAAGAAATCTACTGGCCTGAAACTGCAGAATACTGGTTTCTCTTACCCTCAGTTAAGCCACCCATAAAATGGAAATAATGGATCCGTAACCTTTTGGTCACCCAGTGCCTCCGCTGTTGAACCAGTCATTCTCTACTGGACACCTCCCAGGCTGTGGGTCCCAAATTTCTGACAATTGTTTTCTTCCTTTTCACRTCTTGAATACTTCTTTGATCCTTCAGTCCCTGAGATGAGTACCGACAGCAACACCTCTTTTGCAAGAGATAAGACAAGGTCCTACAATTTTGTGAAGATTTATCTGAATTGTATATATACTCTGTGTATACATATTTAAAGGTTGTTGGATTTTTTGTTTAGCTGAGCTATATCTCCTGATGCTAGATTTCTCCCAAGCAGCTGAAAGTTATTAATACTGCATTGTAACACAATAAAAATATGTGATCTCAAACTGTATTATTGTTATAATAGTATTTTATGAATGTGTTCTTATGAAAATTAAACTGAATACAACTTGCTTCTAAGACTGTATTCTCACACTCTGATGAAATAAAATGCATATCCTCTGCCTTGTAGAAGTGAAAAATTCTGCATGCTTGATTTGGCTCAAATTACATTTCTATAGCTGCTACAACTGTTATACCACAAGAAGAAAGCTATTTGGTTAAATTAGTCCTCAGTATTACAGAAACTATATTTAATGGAGGGAATACTTAAAAATAAATGCACACACTCATATTTTTGATCAGGTATATGCCTGGCACCCCATATGACATGTCCATACAGTAAATTCCTTTAGCTGCAATTGTATTGAACTTTCACATTTAAAACTCTACCTGGAATAAATGTATTGCTCTCTCTCATTTCTTTTAGGGCCACATTCATCTGTAAACCTTGAAGGCCTCTTTCTTATTCATCTAATGATGAGGTCACTAAAGTCCATATGTTCTCCACTTACGCTGCACACTGTGAAAAATCATGTTTGCCCTGAAGGGTACTTTATACTATACTCAAAGTAAGGCCTGCTGTTGAATGTGCAATATCAACCTTTCACAGTTTCCAAAGTACAACTTCATAAGAAAACGAGAACACTAAGAATTCCAGTCTGATGCACTGAATTCTTGTCCATTAACTAACCAACGGAAAATTGCCAGTATTGTGGACACACATGGTGACAAATTATTATACAAAATCATTTAACTTGCTCAGAGAGTTGTAGAAACAGAAAAGTCATACTAGATGGGTCATGCATATTCTTGTAAAATATTCACCTTCCAGTTTATTATTATTATACTGATGTTGTGATAACATCCAGAACACTGGATCAAAACCTATGCTCTGTGCTGTGTGCAGCCACTGAAATAGATAGATTCCCTTTCCCAATGAGTTCAAAATGAATGTTATTTGTCTCAAATGCTGTAAAAGCCATTCTTTACAAAGAATGTTGTTTAACTTTCTTTTTTTTTTCTGCAAGGGATAGATATTTCTACATCCTATATTTTTGCTGAGCTTTTTTTCCTCTGTCTTTTGTATCCTGCAGACACTGTAGAAGATGAAATGGAAATGGCCACAGTACGACATAGACCTGAAGCTTTGGAACTGCTGGAAGCACAGAGTAAATTCACAAAGAAGGAACTTCAGATCTTATATAGAGGTTTCAAGAACGTAAGCACTTGCTTTGTGAATATATCACACATTTACAGGAGGATAGGCCATTGAAATCTCAGTAGTATGAAAATTGACTGGCAATGGAGCTCATGAGATTAAGTAGTGAAATATTGCATGTCTGGTCAAGTGAGGAAACAATGAACCTGCAACAATTGGGCTGTTCGGTGTTCAAAAGATGCTGTCGAATTAGAAAGCAGCCAGAAGAGAACAATTAGAAAAGCAGGACTTTGATCAAGGAAGGATTGAATATAGTGTCGGGGTTGCATTAGAGGAATTTTTAGTTAGGTGGACAGCAGTAGATGATCTCTTCAGTCCTTTCTAGCTCCACAAGTCTATAACCTTGGCAGCTCCATTTACTAGAAGTCATTATTTGTGGTTTACTGCTGATATATGGGCTCTATTGGCAGGGACAATGTTTTTTATTCGGCGGGGACCCCCACTGAGGGCTCCCAGTGCACCAATGCAGTATACCTCCTTTTCCAGTGAGTGCTTCCTGTCCTGTGGTGCTGGGCTTGGTGCTAGCACATGAGGTGTCCATGGTTAGCACAGCAGGGAAATAAGGCACAGAAAGACTTTACTAAGTGTTATTAAGTTCTGGTGGGACTGGACCCCATTATACCCAAGGGAGGAGCTGCCTCTGGTGTTACTAATGCTATACACAAGAAAAGCTGGTTTATTTAAAAAAAAAAAAAGGAGCCTTTTCTATTCTACTATCTTTTATGTGATTAACGCTTCTACATGATATTGCATGCAATTAAAATTGGATATAAAATATCTGATATTTTAAAAAATTGGATAACATCAATTGCTTGCAAATCATGAGTGTAATGTTAATCTGTGTACTCAGTTGTGAATACTGCAATGTTCCAGGTGCTAAGTATCCTGCTGAGCTGAAGGCAAAAGTAAATTGTACTGCATTTATCACCTTTGGATTTAGTTTTTCTTTTGGCCTTCACTTGGCATTTACTGTACAAATGAAATTGTGTAACAAAGCATAATAGTGTTAAAAACACAATGAAGCTCAATTATGGATTTGGATAGTATGTTTTCAATAGCTAGTACAAGAAGAAATATAAATCTTAGAGAAATCTTAGGTATCAGATATTTTGTAGTGAAAGAAGACCATGCAAAAAGATTTTTAAAACACATTTTTATTGAACACTCACAATGCAAGTAGAATACACAGTCATTTAATATGTCCTCCTATACATCATCCCCAGTACCAGAAAGTATATAATGTTGTCATATTAGTGATTTACAGTGATTGCTCTTAAAAGCTTTTCATTTCCTCAGGGTACTAGAGAACATTCCCTTGTTAATGACAGTATTCCCTAGGTATTGCAAATCATGAGCTAATGTCTCTAATTATCTAAGGCAGAAATGTACTAAGTATTGTGGATAAAATTTAAGAATAATTATTTTGAGAGTCTCAGAAATGAAGGCCCTTGGTATTTCTATGTGTAAAATGAGGTATGGAAAAAGAGAATATGTTATAAGGAAGTATTTTAATTGATTAACATTTTACCATCTTTTTAAAAGGGGAATTCCAGCTCCTTATATGCTTTTGTGTTCTAAGACGGATTAGCTACATCAAAGCAGTTTTGATGGTAATACAAAATAATACATCTTTATTCAGGTGTTTCATTTCCTTAACAGCACATGGTAATCCAAGATACGCAAGTATAAATATCTTTGAATATTTAGAGCTAATGAGCATGAACTTCAGTTTTTTTGTGTTCAATATAATTGCAAGATTATCAATTACTTTCAAAAATGCTGTGAAACATGCCCAGGGCTGGTGACTGTTATAAAAGTAAAGCAATTTAAAGCAATGATCTTTAGTCCAAGTGCTAGAATTCAGAAATGAATGATTTCAAAAGTTTCAGCTGAGTTTGGGTTTGTTTTTGTTTTGTTTTGTTTTGTTTTGTATCAGTTTCTACTGCAAAACTTGGTGCTAGATCACAGTTCCCTAATCTCCTAACAAAATGGATGGGGCAGGTCTGCCCCAGCTCTTCCAGCATCTTGCCTGCGTGGATTAGTTCATCTTTCCTATCACCTGAACCTGGATGGCTTTACAGTGCCTCCCAAAGCTTGCACTCTGAACAGCCTCCCCCGACACTGCTCCATCATTCACTTTTGTCATGCCTCAGGCCACCTCCCCTCTTGCTTCCCTTCTTTCTGATCCAGCTTAACACTGTCCTGCCAAAATCTCCTCCCTTACGTGCTTTGCCTTCTCTTTAGCCAGTCTTCTACAAAGGAGACTCCCCAGAGAAGACTTAACAAAACACACCAGCACGCACGCAGAGAATCTTTAACGTGACACTTTCAA
Organism: Apteryx rowi; assembly: GCF_003343035.1. Lineage (NCBI taxonomy): Eukaryota > Metazoa > Chordata > Aves > Apterygiformes > Apterygidae > Apteryx > Apteryx rowi. The sequence continues at coordinate 497,494 of NW_020450030.1, forward strand.
ACCCTGTGGGGAGTCTACCTTTATGCTTTATGCATTTTATCTAATGCTTGCCTGTCTTCCTATTTCTTCAATAACAATATAAAACAAGCTAAATTATGACAGAGATTTAAGTTGCTGTAGCTCTACTGGCGTTACACTCCTATTAGACTAAATTTACAACATCCCACAGTGCAATATCACCAGTGTTGCACAGTGCCCTGAGAGGGGCTCAAGAGAGCTGTAGTGCAGACTGAGGTCCTGAAGGTGGAATAGGTGGCATCAGCTGGCACCGTTACGACGTGTGTTCTGCTTAATTCAACAGAATTATGCCCTGGGCACTGCTGTGTATGCATTACTGTTGACCATTATTTGTATCACCAGTGAACCACAGAACAAATACTGCTACATATTTGACCATCTGATCATGTGAAATCAACATGCAGAAGTTAAGCTACTTCAACTGTATCAGTTAAACCATACCAATACGAAAATGCTAGTTTCACAGATAACATCTTCCCCTCTGTAAAACCATAGATTGCCTATCCCTTTAGAGAAGGAACAGATGGTAACTCTATCCTTGCATAGGGTCTGAAAAATCAGGATGCCTTCCACAGTTAGATTGTAGCACTACCATAAGATAATGAGTCAGTAATAATGCAATTAATGATAACCCTGATGACAAAGCTGGAAGAAATAGAATGCATAAGACTCCATGCATACATACATACTATAGTGATAGTATATAGGTTAATAAATCACATCCCTTTCTGAAGAACCTGAGTATCTCCATATTATAATATTTAATGCTTTGGGTGTGTCAAAAAGTACTGAATAAGAACAGTGAAATTGTTTTCTGTGTATTTTCAATAACCTTTCTAGTATATACCTTTTTTTCTCTGTCTTTGTACAAGCATGGCAGAATGAAATAGGTCCCAGTCATGAGAAAGAAAAAACAGTTGATGAAACAGAAGAAAAGCTGTACTGGGTCCATCTAAATAAGTATCCTGTTTTTGACAGTRACCAGTAGCTGATACTCAGGGAAACAGTATAAGAATAAGGGAAGTATGCAGCAATAGTTCACCTAATACCTAATGCTAGGGGTTCTGACACCGAGCATTCTGCTACTGAAGTACTTCCTATGCTGAAAGTTATAGCTGCGTCTTTGTATTTTACATACTTTTGCGAACTTTTCTCCCATAAACTTTCATAATTACTTTTTGAATCCATTAGGGGTTTTTGACRTCCACAACATCCTGTGAGAAATTAACTCCATACTTCAAATTATGTCTTCTGTGAAAAATAACTGATTTCTATCTCAAACCTACTGCCTGCCTTTCCTTCTCATACTGCTATGAAAAAATGAAAATGAATAACCATTACTTTATTCATTTTTTCCAGGGCATTCATTGTTTTACATACCTCTAGCACAATTCCTACTTAGTCCCTTCTTTTCCTAACTGAAAGTTTTTGTCTATATAATCTCCCATTATATGGAACCCATTCCAGCCTGTTGACTGAACCCCTTCTAGTTTTACTGAGTCTGTTCTGAGATGGGGATGACCAGAACTTCACACAGCTTACATCCAGTTATTTATTATTTATGACTGCAAGTGACTTGCATATACTTCTGCTTGACTTCATATAAGAAAATGGAAAGTATTACTGTATTTCTGTAGTGTAAGTGACCTTTACAAAGTCTGATTTACTGTATGCTTTTTATTTRAACAAAAATAAAAAGGCAAACCTTTAGAGATATTTTCATTGATTTGATTTACCAGTGCAGGAAAATGACACTCCAAAACCAGCCAGTAGTTCAGGCATTGGGAGCACAGGGTCTCAGATAGCATCTCTGTGTATACGTACTTACCTGAAAGCTTTTCAGAGTCTCTCAGATTGCACTGTGGTATAGCTGATGTTCTAGGAAGCGAGAAGTAGAGTATAATTGCAGAGAAGGTCCAAAGAGTATTGAAATTGCCCATCTCAAGAATGGTTGTTTTGGTAGTGGCCAAGGTCAACATTTAAAAGACAACAGGAGATATACTAAAAAAAGTGCAAGGAAGTTGGGAAAAGAGCCTTCAGATGACCTAACCACTGTTATAAGGAGAAGCACCAGGGGAGAACTTATGCCTGTATTCAGTAATTTAGCCATTTTAAAGCTTTTCTATTATTCTTGAAAACTGAGCTTAAGGGAAGTCCTAAGCTCTCCCCAGACTCAGAAGGTTGTCCCTGGCACTCTGGTTTTACAATGTTCCTGCACCGTTGCTGATGAATTGTTGCTCAGCTGCCATCGCAGTGGGACCTCTCCATTTTGTATTTGGCTTCCTGTCATCCCATTTCTTGTAAATTGAAATCGTGATTGCTGCAGTCATTAACCTTTCAAACCAATGGCTCTGTGGCAGGCCTAATACAAGTGGCACTTCACAATAAATTGCACAGACTATCAAGCATATGCTCAGCATGTGGTCTTTCTTTCTCTTTTGTCCATTGATAGATCTCTCACAGTTTTAAAAATGCCCCYGAGCTATGGCATATTTCTATTTTAAAAATACTTAGATAATGCTTTTGCTGCATGCAAGATACTCCTGTGTTAAACTTAAATGTCAATAATCTTCTAATTTTGTTTGAGTATTCTCATCAAAAATTCTGTGGAATGCCATGTTAGGAAACTACTAGATTTTCATGTAAATGTGAAAATATTTTTAATGAACATTTATCTCACCTTACTTCATACCAGAGAAAGTGTAAATTGAAATTATGCATACGTAAAAATGTCCCTGGATACATACTGTAGCTTTAAATAGGGAGCTCTGTAATTGTGACATTTATTGGGAAACCAACATTTCTAAGACACCTTTCTTCCCTATTACTGTTAGCAAATGAGGCAAACAATGACAATAAGGAAATAGCTCTGATGATAATGTCAAAGATAGATAGGTTTTTGTCATCACACCACCCAACCATGTAAGAATAAGTGCGTGCATAACTCAAAATATGCTAATTTATTGAAAGATTTTCCATTTCAATTATGGTTTGATGAAAATGTTGAATTACTGTATGTTGCATTTGTGAGTCTCACAGAAATTTTAATGAAAAGCTGAACTTTTTAGGTTGTAAAACTCATTTGTTGATTGTCTAGAGCATTTGACAGTCTCGTACGATAAGATTCAACTATTCTCACCAGTCTTTTCAGGAAAAGACTTCCTTTTTGTTTATTCCTCTGTTAGCTTCTTGTAGAAAAAAATAAGTGAGGATAAAGAGTTTGTTTTATCTCGTKAAATATATTTCCAATCTACTGAGTAAGAAATAAAAACATAAGGTTCTTGGCATCTGAGTTTAACCATCTAAGGTACATCTGTATATCCAACTGTAAGAAAATTCATAGGATATTTTTGATGCAGCAAGTTGGACTAGATGACCTCCAGAGGCCTCTTCCAGCCAACATTTCTATCAGTCTGTGATATAAACTGTCCAAATTCAGATTAGACAGGTAATTTAATACACAGGATTAGCTAATTGTTTGGAACTAATTGCTGTTTCTATATTGTATAGAGCAGCCCAATCTCTTCAAAACCTCAGTGCACGTACAGTGTGGATTTTCACATTCTTCATGGGAAAAAGTCACTATAATAAACAAAATCTGCATAAATACTTACTGTGGAAATTTAGACAAATGTTTGATATGACCTGTGATATCTAGGTAGTGTTGGCACTCTAGCATTAAAAAGAATGCTAGAGAGATACAGTACCTTATGTCCTCATTAACATTAGCTGACAAGGAAGTCAAATTCAAAGTTTTGATGCTGATCTTCGAAGACCAGTTCTAGATTTCCTATGATAAGTGCTCTTTTTATGTATTTAAAGTCCTCCAAAATTATCTGTGCTAGGCCCAGCAGCATGATCTAGAGCACTTAAGTTTAGTACCAGCTCTCATTACAGTCAACTTATTCAGAGATAGAGCCTATCAAGTGCTATTAAGAAAGTTTTACAGATGAAGAGCAACCTGCTTAGGCTGGCTGATCTAAAATGCCAGATACAAATATTTATCTGAATTCTAACGCCATTCCAAAGTTTGTGGGTATAAATATTAGGTATTTTCATTCGTTCATGTGAAAAAGTGATCTGCTAAGAATACATACCTCAAAGAACAAGGTATCTGTATCCACATTTGGTATAATAGCCTGGTAGCTAGAAAACTTTCCCAAGTAGTGAGAATTTAAAAAAGTGAATGTCATTTCTTTTGAAAAATTATAAATTTGTTAAAAGTAAGTGGCACTTAGAAGAGCAAGGCTGAGAAAAGTATGTATGTACACTGTGAATAAAAATAATTTTCATCTTATTAATAATTTCTGCACCCCTGCAATTTTTTCTTTAATTGAGAAGATGAAGGCCGGATATATGCTTTAAGATGCATAAGACAGTGTATATACAGCATTTTGCAGTATATACGCTGTCTTATGTAAAACCTGAAACATATCAATATAATTTTGAGAGTACTTCATTCATTTGTACACTGACTACTACTCTGGAGATTCAAGATTAATACAGGTTGAAAGAAAACAAGCAAACAAAAATAACATCAAAAAACTGAGCATGACGGACAATGACAGTAGGGCAAATGTATTTTTTCCCCTCACATCAGTCTTCCAAATCTCATTTTGGAAGATGAGGTGGCTTATAGCTTAAATGTTCTTAAATGCTCAGCCTCCCCCCGCAGAGTCCTAGGACAGCAAGGTGGATTTCACTTCACCACCCGTCAGTGCGGTTGCAGAGACACAGGCTACTTGTGGTTCCCACATGGTTTGACAAGTGTCTGTAGGGGCCTTGGGTTACATAGCATGGGAATTTTGACAAGAGCAGGATCTCTCCAGATACAGATTTTGTTTCTGACCAAACAGAAAAAAGAGAGACTAGAATAAAATTATAAATCAGTTAGAGGTTATGATCTAGTTCTGCTGACTAGCGTGAAGCAACACTAAAACCATCTGACTCATATCCCTCTGTGAATCTGAACGTAAAAGGGGGAATGGGTTGCACTACTGGGTAACAGTGCATGAAACATGCCTGTTATTCTGAAAGTTTTTACCGAGGTGCTGACGCTTCTGCACAAACAGTGTATGAGCAGCAGTGGTGCAGGCAGGCAGAGGCTGTATATGCAAAGGAGTGCCAACAACTTGTCTTTTCGAATTGACTCAGTGATGACATCGAAAAGTGTTGTGYCTCACGCATAGAAAATTATTAAATTTGTAACATAGGAACACTAATAAAACAGAATGAAAAGGAAGTTCTGAATATTGCTAGAAAATCAGATAGTAATGATGCAAGCTGAAAACTAATATTTGCCCATGTTAGAAAACTTCTGTGACTTGCTTAGCCTGAATAATCTAAATATTAGACAACAGCACAATGAAACTCCAAGCAAGCAAAGCACGAAGCTGGATACCATGTCTGCTGCCAACAGACAGATTTCTGTAAATCATCTTTTTCTATCTAGTGATAAATTCTGAAGAAAACTGTAAAATGCACTTAGCTCAATCCTCTATTTTTTAAATGCAGTTATTATTTACTAGTAGTGGCTTCAGATCAAATGTTTTCTCAATTTTAGATGACTGAAGAAAAAAATTAAAAAAAAATCTTGCCGACATAGAAGTTTGTTTACTGTATTTCAGAAGCGCTGACATTCATTTACTCATGGCTTAGAGGGAACTTTTCCATATTTCAGACAGGGCTTTGTGAAAATCTTTTAACAGACTGAGTAGTAAATAATGCTTACATTCATTCTGTATTTCTTTCAGGAGTTAGTTGAGAAACTTTTCAAACATAAGAGTGGAAATGATTCAGAGATACAGTTTGACAGACCTGGTGTGTAGTTGTCAGTCTTCACAAATTTACAGACCTTAAGGCTTTCAGTGAAGACATTCATTTCAATTAGTCTGCAGTTGATGGCAGACATGGAATTCTTCTTTCTGAGAGCTAGTAATGAACTCAGTCCCTACACTTCTATTTAGCTCATGACTTACTGCTGTTCATGGAGGTACTTTAGTTTGTGTTCACTAGGGAAAAAACTGTCATCTAGTGTACCAAAGACTGCCTTCATAATAGTGATTGCTTACTTCTGAATTATCTCTGAAAAATGTAGGTGCTAAGTCCCTAATTAAGCACCACATAAAAATAGCATGATTTTAAGCACCAATGCCAATAACAGTGCAGAGCATTTAATACCTCAAAAGGTATTCTTTATTCAGGAAAAGTTATTTTTGTATTTTGATGGGAATGTGTTGCTCTATGTTCTTTGAGACTGGCAATACYCATTCTTGTGGCTCCGTGCTCTGGTGTGTTTTCAGCAGAACTCATGTTAAAGGCATTACATCAGTCATTTTGAGTTGACACTTTATGCACAGTATATACCATCTGTTCTACCAGCCAGTTATTTACTGTAACACATCTACTGGTAGAGCTATTTTCTATTATAGAACTTTCATGTGTATCAGAATGTTATATTTGAGGAATATAAGTGTTTATGTACTATGTGAGCAGCACAATATATTCTTTGGCTACAGCTCACTGCAGCTACTTTTTGCTGCAGCTGGACTAAACATCACAAAGTTTGATATTTGAGTTATGCAAAATTATTGCATTCTTGGTTTTGTGTAATCACTAACATCAGAGAAGTAAAATTTGGTGCAATGTTATCAGTGAGAATGTTACCATTTAAAAATGCAGTGAGCAGACACCTCTTATTCTCCTTTCTCTCACCTGACCCCTTTTCTTCATGAGATGATTATTAATTCTAATTGCTACAAACACTGCACAGTGCAAGAAACAGTTTAGCCTAAAATGTTTAAATGAGCCAATTCATCAGTCAAGAAAACAGGGTTAAAAAAAATCCTTCTTTTATTTCTTGCTATTGGTTTTCTTATTTGTCAAGAAGTATATATAAAATATCATAATTCTGTATTAAATTTTGTCATGAGTTTCCTCGCCTTTACATTGCAATTCAGGCAGACAAAGTAGACAAACATTTTCAGGTGAGTGTCCTGAGCTGACAAAATTAGAGATGGAATAAATATATTTTCTGGTAATGCTTCTGGATGGTGCAGTTCAACTATTTGGGTCCTAAACACTTCAAAACTTTAGGTTATAGACAAAGTCATTTCTGTGCTGGACTTAGGGATCTGTTCTGTATTACAGGAATTTCCAGGTGACTTTGGATCTCTTTCACTATTTCTTGTTTTAATTCCTGATAATTTTAAACAACATCAGCAGTGTCTAGGTTTTGTCAGAAAATGGTGAAACTGTAAACTGACTGAAGTTTTTTATTGATTGCAACAGAATTGATTTCAGATGAGAAATTTCTTTTGATCTACATCTGTGCTAAAAATACATACTGATAAATCATCAAATAAAACAGCAAATCAAAAGTGCCAAAACATCAAGGTCAAGTCTCCTTTCAGTATCATGGAAGATTATTACAAGCCTTGGGCAAACCTGGATTCACCTTGGAGTGAAAGTCTAAAATCCAGTATCGAACAAAACCAATATTCTTTAGATCAACTGGCCATTGGCGCAACTGCTCTTCACTCAGATTATCTGACTGATTCTCATGTGTCTAACTTTCAAGTAAGGAAATTTATTCAACCCAATCCGATCCATTTTAAAATATACTTAAAGGACCTTTGATATGGAGAGTATAACAGAAGAAATAGGAACCAATAACTCAGAAGACAGCATGATTCAGTAGAAAAAGGTGAAACTAGAAGTCAAAAGACTCTAGCCTTTTGGCTCTCTGACTGGCTTATTAACTGCCACACACCTTTAAAAGCCCCAGCTCTCATATGGAAAAGCTTTCCATCTGGGTTGCAAGAGTGCATTATACCAGTGCTTCACTCTGCACTGGCTCCACATTGACAACTGCCTAATTTAATGTCTCTGGTTTGACAGCCCAGACACTTTAGCCTGTCCCTAGCTCTGTGCGAGATTGCTTCTCAGCCTTTGATCAAGGCCTCCTCAGATCCTGCTGGGGAACAAAGTGGAGAGCACCAGTAGGGAGGTGAGCAACTGTGGGAAACTGAATTTTCCCAGGAATTGGAGCTAGCAAAGTTCACCCTTAYAGGAGGGAAAAATGAACACTGAAATTTCTTGGTGTTAAGAGCTTAATGTGTGCTCTGCCGACAGCATATTTGAGCAAGACCATTTACCGCTCTGTGACCAAGTTCCATATCTGTGAAATGGAAATAACAGTAACCTCCTTTCTAAGACACTGATATAGGAAGAACTCTATGTGGTATTTCTAGCAATGAATTTTTTGGTCCATTTATGTGTCTGTGACCCTGTTCAGACCAGCTTTACCTCACAACAAGAGGTGTCAAGAATAATTTTTACAAGTAAGCCTCCAGTAGCWGGCTATAGTAGCATTTGCCTCTGATGTGTTATCTACTAGCAGTTGTAGGTATCAGGGCAACAGACACATGATTGTGCTTGCGATTAAACATACCTGAAGTGAGCATTGGATTCAGGTGCACAGAAAGTGAACTACAGCGCTTTGGATCAACAGGCAGGAAATCCAGGTTCAACAACTAATTTTGTTACTGTCCTGCTGAACAGTCTAGTTCACTTCACATTCTTTATTTTGCCACTTTCCTAAGTTTTTAGAGCAAAAGTTGTCTCTTAGTGTGTTTCTCCAGGTCCAGGATAATGAGACCCTAATAAAAGTCACTGTACAATATTCATTATTATTAATGAAGCTTTAAAACAGGCAATGTTACTTACCTTTCACCTTATTATACTTACCTTATTCAGAACAAAATAAAAAAGAGTGACAGAATGTAAAACAGCATGTCCCTTTAGTCTAATATGAAAGCAAATGCAAAATTAAACTCAGATAGACAGAAGAGAGTAAGTAGAAATTCAGTTTATCAGATTTTAACTGCCCTTATAGATTCACCTGGTCTGGATACTTGCTACACTTAGCTCTTGAATTTATGATGTTATTCTTTTAGGATGAAAATCCTGCCTCTCTTGAAGTCAGTGACAAATCTTCATTGATTTTAATAGGACATGCCCAAATGTCATGAAGATTTTTGGACTTTCTTCATGTGGTTTTTAACTAGAAGAATGCCTATATGAGGAATCCAGAGCTTTAGATAGAAAAGTGGCARTTAGGATGTTGTTCAGCTCATTTTTCCCTCCTGGCATTAGTTGTCTGTGATGAAAAGAACCACACGTTCCTTCAGTCTATCAGACAACTGCAATTTAGTGGTAGTTGACTCCAAAAGCTTCCATTCTGAGCCCCATAAGATCTGCACATGAGGCATTACCGAAACATAATCTAATTTCTTTTTTTTTTTAAACAGTAGATATACAATACTTGTCCCTGTTGCCCTGCACTTTTAAAAAATGTGATCTTTTTTCAGGTTTCTTCAGAATCATTTTTCTTGCCTCCTACGTGAAAACACCATGAAAGAGTATGCTTCCCAATCAAGCTATTCTTCCAGTTGAGTTGTGAGCGTGCTGGGCCTCTGCAGTACTCGCCGCTGTTGACTGGAGGCCCTGAAAGCGAAGGCTTTGCTCTGCCCATTGCCATTTTGCTATTGTCTCCCACATTGAGACGGAGTTCCTCAGAGCAGCATTTTTTGGGAAAACTAAGGGCACTCTAAGAAGTTTTCTGCTCCATGTCCCTGTCCTAATTAGGGTCCTAAGATTTAAACCCATCCTTTTATTACTAATTTAATTGTCTCCACACTAGATATTCCATGAATAAGCTAGAAGGTTATGCTCAGAGATAAATTACTTTTCCTGTTTCTTACCTTTAAGTAGTAGAATTCTCCAGACTTGAGTCTAGTATCAGCCCTTAGACTTGATCAAATAACCATTCTGGATTTGATTTCCAAAAAATCTACTTAACTTCCTGTAGTGCTGAAAATAAATAAAGCAAATTGTATAGCAGCTGCTTCACCAAACAAGAGATGTAGTACCATCACCTTTAATGGAATCCAAGTCTTCTTTGCTTATTTAGTTCTCAGAAACTGCAATTATGGGACAAAGAGAGGTCTTATGTGCCAAAAACTTAGCAGGTTTTGCAAGAAGTTTTTATCTCAAGCAATGTCATTCTCAAGGAATCTCCTTAAGGAATAATACTACTAGGAGAAATGAAATCTCTGTCTTAGGCCTACCCTGTATATTGCATATTCTGTTTTCAGATGTGTCTGATTCTCTAGCTATCTTTTTCTCTTCTTGTTATCCATTATAACTGGAATATGTCTTCAGCTTCTTGCCTCGTATGCCGTTCATGCTTTCACAAAAATATCCCAGCAAATATCAACCACCATTTATTTAGTTTTATTTCAGTAGTCAATTCCAATTCTTTTGACTTATGTGACAAATTTTAGAAGCGCTGCCAAAACCAGTGTATCAGTTATCTACACGTGGGACAGGAGGTTTCAGAACAATCATAAAGAGACTGATTTACATAGTTTATTTAGAGGTATAGGTGTACTAAAAGAGGTTATCAGTTTATATTCCTGACTAAACTTTAAATAATATTCTGATATTTTTCAGATGTCTTTTACTTAGCTATAAAAACAATATCTTACATGTAAGTAGCAATGATACATCTTCCATTGTCTTATGAAACTTGTCATTCCACTTGTCAAAGTCACTTAGATTTATGACCCAAAGTATGGCCAGAAAGTCCATTGTGGCCCTTCCATGATCACCAAAACCCGCAGAACTCTACTGGTTGAGTATCTTTTGCATATTATAGACCTATGCTCCCGGGATGACTTCTCCAGGTACCAGAACAAGGGAAATGTAGGTGTGATGTGATGGCAAGCTGCCTGAGTGCAGAAGTGACACTGAGATTTTGGTACATAGAGAGGAGTATGCTGCAGACAGCAGATGCCAGTCAGCCTTGAGGACTGGACATACTGTCCTCATGCTCCGAACACAATAGAAGCATTTCTTCCCATGGACCAGCTACCTCTCTAACTCACAGTAGCTTCACCTCCTTCACTGCGTTTCAGTTGCTTCTGATTTTCACCAGAGTACTTGGAGGACCTGATCCTGTTTATGGCAACTTCAGACTCTCTTTTATAAACATTTATGCAGGCAAGCACTTTCATTCTTAGCTTTGCAGTACTGGGGCCTGTCTCTTCAGAGAAAGTGTTGTTAATAGTGGAAAAAGCAAAAATCCTTACTGAGGGATAAATGCATCACTATAAATATAATAAAATACAAAATATAAATGATGATTCCAGTTTCTAAGCTGCTCCCCATTGACTTTTATGCTCTTCGCCATTTCTGCAAGCCAACAGGATTCTGTAGGAGCTGAAATTCCTAGGTGCATTTCATCATAGTTACTAGCAACCAAATATTGATCCATCTGCCTTTACCATTTGCATGTCTTTGAAAGAAACAAAGTACAGTCACTCTTCAAAAAATATTGAAGCCACATGAGCTGGGACACACTTTCAAACCAAATGTCTTGCATGCAGAGATGTGTCCCTCGAATGCAAAATTCTCAGTGTGCTACTATCTCAATTAAAATGAAAATTTAATTTAGTGTCAGCACTAAATATTGACATCTAGTTGTCTCTGACATAGGAAAAAAATCAGATCAAAAGTGTAGTTCTTCTGCTTTACACACTCTGGTTGCTTCATAAATACATTGTGTTGCACTTAGACTTTCTCATTTTCAAATATGGTTATAAAACATATTTGATAATGATGGATTGTGCCAAGTCTGATAACATGAGAGGATCAAACCCTCTGGCAGAAGGATATTCTTATGGTTTCTTCATCAGTGATTTTTCTGTTYTTTAAGGGTACAAGGAGTTTCTAGTGAAAATTAAAGCACCGACTAAGCTTCTAAACTCCAACTGCCTTGTGTAAGAAAAATGAAACAAAGGCCTCATAGTCTTCAAGTAGTGAATTTAGCTCTACTTGGATATCGCTATTAGGGACTGGTGATGTCCTTCATCCTGTTCAGGTGAATTATGTGAGTGGGTTTAACAGAATGCACCTGCGTGACTAGCACTTGCCAGGAGGAGGTCATTTATCCTGCCCTCTCCTATGAGTTCAGGCATTTTGAAGGAACCTGACCAAAAATGCTAAAGTGTGTGAAAGGCAAGCCCCAGAAGCAAGGCGAGCATAAATACAGCCTTTCCCAAGAGGCAAAGTACCCTGTTGTTGCTAAAATGTTTACAGCAAACTGCACCACTCAATTTTGGAAGCCTGGGTTCTGCTACATTTAATCTCATTACAGTTTCTGCCTATTTGTGAAGTCAGTATTGTAAAACATCCTCCTGCAGTGATGAGCAAGGACAGACCCAGTAAGCACCTTGCGGATGCGAGGGGCTTCTCCATAAAGTTTGGTGTGGCAAGCTTTGGGGTGGCTTTTAAGGTCTAAGCCTTAGCCAGGTTGTTTACTGCTGCTTTACTGCCAGTGCTAATAATAGGAAACTAAAAATTAAACTAGGTAGCTGGCATTGCTAAATAAAGAGCAGCACCAATGAAAAGTACTGTTGGCACGTAGCCACTGCATAGCAGAAGCAGCCAAAGTGTTGGTCGGTATTTACTGCGCAAAGTCACACATGCTGGATGGGAGCCAGTTCCCTTGTTTCTGCTTGGTTGTGTCTGAAACCAGCAGACTGCTGCCACGGTAAGCGAGAGGTGGGAAGAGGCTTTTGTTTGTACGACTATCTTTCACTGGGAGRTTCAGAATCTTATATATCTTTGCTGTGCCATTGGGAAGTATTATAGTTTTTATGCCTAAATTGTAGCAAAAAGCTTTGAGTTTTGTCTGATGAGAGGAGGCTTGAAGGGAACTTTTAAACATATTTCACAAATGGATGTTATCATAGACAGGTGCCATTTAAACCTGCTGACTTTCACAGCATTCCCCGAGATTGAGGCTGTTGTCACTGAGCTGTAAGAAGACCCTACAGCTTCTGTGACAGAAATGATAACCCATTCATCTGAGGTGTAGACCTTGCAAGCCTTTTGCTAAAGTAATTGTGCTGTAATTGTACTGTGCATTGGCTCAGGAAGGAAAGCTCGGATACACGGACACACACACACAGGCAAGCGTTAGAGCAGGGACTGGGCCACACGACTGTCTCAGATAACCATCCCTAACCAATTCACAAAAACCATCTTCCTTATGTGTTACTCTGCATTTCTTTCATCCTGTAGAGCTTCACTGGGCTCAACAGAAAATATTTCTTCACCTCCATTACTATTAAGGCTCATAAGTATATTCAAGTATATAACAAGACCATTCTTACATGTTCTGAACTGTAAGGCTTAATTCTGCAATCACTGAAAAGAATAGCAAGCTCTTTTAGGGAGAAATTTTGGCCCCATTGAAATCATCAGATTAGTCTGATCCTAGGCATACTTTTGGTGAACATATTTCTGCATTCCTCATTGCTTGGTAATGATACACCATTGTCACACTGTCATGCTATGAAGGTTCAATAGCAACGACTGAGACAGTAATATAATAATAATAAAAAAGATGTTTATTTCCTCACACAAGTTCTTGGATTAGTAACATCCATTAAAATAATGCGATTACTAATTTAGGAAGGATAACACAAAACCATCAGTTACTAATTTAGAAAGGATAACCTGAAACCATCGATTACTGCGYTATTAATTGGAAGSACTGCTTATCCCTACTTGAAAGCTTTCTTGTTCACTCTCTTAGTGAGAGGGCTCTCAACGTCGAGGAGTTACCTTAACCCAGCGTCCCAGGAAAAGGTGTGTGTGGGGGGAATACTCACGCTCCAGCCGGAGAGGATGGTCAGGTCACGTTCCAGTCCCTGCTCAAACTCTCCTAGCTCTTTTTACACGGCTGGGGCTCTGGGCAAGCACTGCTTTTGCTGACTTTTTGCGAGTTTCACAATCACAGGACTGTCTGTTTGTCTGCTTGGGGGGACCCTGCTAGCGAGGCAAGACCACAACACCTCCGTATTGCTTCTCCCCTCCCCGGGGGTGGCAGACTTCTTCAGTCTTGTTAATGCTTCCGTTCCGCAGCCTTGCGCATATCAGTCCTTGCGCATATCGGTTGGTAGATGACTTAGTCCTGTTAAGTCCTCTGTTCAACAGCTTTGTGCAGGTCAGCTCTGGTGCTATCAGTTCTTCTGCATATCAGTTGACAAACTTCAGTCCTGTTAACTCTTCACTTGCCTGTCAACCATCTTTCTAAATGATTGCACAGAATTTAGTTTTAAATATGTAAAACAGGAGTAGTTTTGATAAAGAAAAGATGCTGTGAAAGCTTTTTTTATAGACAAGTCTTGAGAAAACTAAGATGAGAAACCTAAGTAGAAAAAAACCTAAGAACTAGTTCAGTTTCAACAGACAGGGTTAAATTAGTAGCTGTCCCTCTTCTGATAACACTATAAGTAGAAATGATAACTGAAATTAAAAACACCAGTGGTTTTCAATGTAACTGAATTGAACACAGGTTACTCTTTAGAGAAAATGAGTGAAAATCCATCAAGATAGACATAGGTCATTATAAGCATATTCATTCATATATAATGTATATTGTTGAATATAGTAGGGATAATATCCCACAGATGAAAAGAATACTAATGCTAGTCTTCTCAGAATTAAATCTTTAATAAGAGTAATTTCATGCAGTGTGGTTAAAAAAAAATCACTTTGTATTTTGGACTTGTAAAATTCCTTTTCTCTGTGTATCTTCATGTGTCTTACACATACTAATGTGCTGAGTCTCTCAACACTCCTACAAAGTAGGAAAGGCTTCACTGATGTACCAATTAATCTTCATTTTACTCCAGGAAGCATTTTTATAACAAAAATTATATGAAATTCCTTCAGCTGTAACTGTGTTTTAACTCCTATGCTTTTTATGTGTTTTATTTTAAATAGACATAATATAATTATGGAGCATGAATTATGGTCTTTGAAAAAGAGTYGACTTGGCAGGAGGGAAACAGAAATGTCTGAAAGGGCAAGGTTGTCAACAGGTATAAATCAGATGATTGACATCAACAGAGCACAGTTATCGCAATAACTATGATATCAAAACAGTTACATCAGGGAAAAATTCCCTGACTGGATCCAATTCTGGCCTCTGGTATACCCAGATCCACATTAGTGTGAGAGTTCTTTGTGCATTAGTGCATTATTAATAATGCATTAAAATTCATGTAAAAATTCATTGTTTCATGTAAACATAAATATAGAATATAATTTTAAAATGTTAGGAAAGTTAGCAAAAATATGAATTATTTTGTAATAATTTTGTAATTTTGTAATACATAAATTGATTAGAGTAAAAAACAGAGATTTCTGATTCATTTGAGGCATTTCTGATTTTCTTGTCTTTCTGAGAAAACCAGCTGATGTTCTGTTAATGTGTAAGTGGCATGAAGAAGAAGGCAGCTATATCTGTTGTCTAGAGTAGGTAGTAACACTTCCACTAAACCAGTGTTAGAGTATGTAAACTGTGGAGAGGATTTCCCTGTCTATCGGAAGAAAAGAAATTACACTTTCTTATTTATATTGAGGGTCTTTTGTGACTCTAATATGAGACGTTATAATGTGGATTTTCCTAAAAGTCTCAGTTCTATGGTTTCATCTGGACAGATGACCCTCATAAAAAAAGGGTTTTCTTTGAGTCTGTGTGGTTGCCACTACTGACAAGCAGATATCCAATGCACCCAAGTTCAAAACTTTCTGTTAGTGTGCGCTTCCACTGCAGCCTGCTCTGCTTATCTTCCTGTTCCTGCACAAAGGCAAGTAGGCAGATATACAGTCTTTGTTCACTCTCACTGTCTATGGCAATGACTTGGAAGGCAATGAATCCTTTCTGCTTTTTGTGACTAGCAGATAGTACTTTAAAAATAATTGCGTATAGGTTATGGGTAGCAGTCAGTCCAGTCAGTCCTAGTGGAAAGCATCCAAAATTCCTGAAGAGTTCGAGGATGCTAGCTGAGATGTGTCTGTCAAAATCACATCAGTTCCTGAACTGAGGCTTTACTTTGGATTACAAGTAGTTTACTATACCTAGGAGCAGATCTGAGTCCCTGGATCGGTGTGTGCACTTTGACTGCGCCCCAACTCTGCATCAAGACTGGGAGCTGGGTGTGCATTGTTCCTCACTGATTCCCTTCTTCTTCCACTCCCTCTCCATGGTGGGGACTCAACAGTCCATCACATCTCATTTCCCACTTTCTTTCAAGAGGTCAGTGACAGGCCATTTCACTGCAGTGTGAAGTGTGAAAGGGCACAAAATTCAGTCATTCCCTACTGGGAGAATGGTATATCAGTACTACTGGTTACAATATCTGTCTTTGCCAACAATTGTACTTAATGATACCAGAGCCCTGCCACACTTGTGGCCTGGAAGAGATTAATGTTAACTGTGATTAATGTTATACTAGTAAAAAATTAATAAGTAAAGCCAGTGTAATTTAGTCTAGCAAAAATTATGTATTTTCTTTAATAAACAAATACAGACATTGACCAAAGAACAAGCAATATGCCTACAGGGCTGTAACAATGAATTAGTAACCTCTGTTGATAGCTTTGAACACATTTGGGACTTGCTGGGTTTTTGTGTATTATTCTTGTTAGAACTGTGGAGTATAGTCCATTGATCTTATTTTAAAAAAGTTTAACTACTGAATGTCTTTTAGGGAATTCACAGATTTAGTGAAGATGTACAGGGTCTGATTCACCACTGAACTTTTGCACCTTGATGTTCTACTTTAWGGTGTAAGGGGACATGAGTTCAGCTGACATATCTACTAAGGGATTCCTGTAATGTAACGTTTCCATTTTCCCTAGTATACGAGTGTTGTCAGATGTCAGCAAAGCACATTTATTTTCTTGGTAATTAACTGCAGTTCCTTCAATAACTTTTTGGAAGAAAGGCAGGCAAGGTCTGGACTTGTTCCATTGTATCATAGGCAATAGTTTTGTGCCAGGCCAGACCCCAAAATGATAGGTGTAAAGATAGAATAAAGTCAATTCTCATCCTTTGTGTGGAGTTTGAGACACCCTCCTGCCAATCCCCCCCACCGCCCCCAACTGCTTTGACAAACTGGCTTTTATAGTTGGCAAACAGAAAAGCTGAGGAAGAACAGAGAAGTGGGGGAATAATATAATTGCCGGATCAAAAGAACCAAAGTAGGTATCTCTTCTGTAGTCACTGCAGTTATCTCATACATGCACTGATTTTCTATGAACTTCCTCAAAGCTCCCATTTGATGTGGAAGTGTTGAATGATAAATCAATACAAAGGAAATTAAATGTTTCTGTCATTCATCTACTTTCAAAAAGAGGTGTTAAAAAGCAGGAGCCCATATATTGACAATACAGCAGTCCAGAAGACTGTGGTTCAAAGAAGCTGTTCAGAGAAACGACTGTCTATAACAGATTAGAAGGACAGGGTTTCTTTTTAGTTAATCCTTAGGAAAAATAACCCCTTGAAGTTTTACTAACACCTAAGTATAATGGACAATGCTGTGCTTACCATTTGATCTCTGTGCTTCCATTGCCTTTATAGGGTGACATTGCTGTGGTAGTAAAAGGGCTCCTCTCCTCTCCCCTTATCTTTTTCTGTTACTGCTTCTTCTAGAAGTATTTAGAGCAAGGGAATGGAAAAAAGGAGTATGCATATGTTTGTCTGGGATATTTTTTCTGTATCAATGAGAAAACAAAAAGATCTTTTGAATCATCTAACTATTCCCAAGTTAGTTTTCCCAGTCTTAATTTCTAGCACTTTGTGCAGCCACTTTTCAAATATTTCCAGAAAAAGGGTTTCTCTGAATTCCTTTTTTGAGGTTGTTTCACAGGCTAACACATAGCATCTCACTTTTGAGATTTTTTTCAGACTGCATTTGATTTTCCTTTAATGACATCAAACCCTTTTTTCCTCCAAAAACCTTGTTTTGCTTGTCCCATCTATTTTGAAGTCCCTCTAAAATCATTTCACTTTTATTAGCTGCTGCTGTTCTTCTCCTACTCTTGGTCTTTCTCCTGTGCTGCCCAATAATGTAATCTGAACTCTAACAGTGCTACCCAACCCTTCTTCATGAAGATCCTTTCTGATTTGCATTCTGTTTTTTTTTTTTTTTTTTACTGATACAAATCAATATCAAAAGTGAACTCTGTCCTTTCAGGACATAAAGTTATTCACACTATCACTCACTTCAAAATCAATAGGCAGTCTATTCCTAATAAGTATATGAAGGGTGAAGTAGATTTATATTTATTATGGAGAAATGGGTTAAACTAATTAATAATTAAATAATTAATTTTTTAGTATTACTTCTCTTTGCCAGAATAAGATCAACCCTCCTTTCATGGCCACTTAGGTTCCTGAGGGAGCACTGTTTTTTCCTGTTTGCCCTGAGAATTTATGGCATCAATGTAACATGATGCTATTGCTAACACTCATTTGTGCCGGGAATCCTGAATTGCTGCCGATGCACAGAAAAGGGTTCTCTCTGCCCACCTTCTCTGGCTTGTGCTACAGCAACAGCACAGGGTAGGATGTGACACAAAGTAAGAACGCAGAAGAATATTATTAAAAGGGTGCTTTTCACAAGAGGTGCTAGTTCTTAAAAGTGAGCTGAGATTTTAGATCTGTTGGATTGGAAGTTTTCATCTCTCTGATGCCTCCTCAGTCTGATCTTGGATTGTTGTGTCTGATAAGTGGGGTAAAATTCAATGATAACTTGCTTAAACTCCGTGAAGCATCTTTTGAAAGGGAAAAAAAGATTAGGCTCTAGAAAAAGTTTTGAGATGTAGGGATTCAGAGAGGGCTTGATAGACCACTTCTACCAAGAATTAGGGAACACAGAGAATATGTGAAGTAGGACTTGGTGCCCTGCTGCAAAGGTAGAGAGAAAAGAGACAGGTAGGAGTAAGGCAGTAGCCTGAGGAGCAGTGACACTATGCTAGTCAGGGAGAAACCTCCCTGGAGAGCAGAGGGAAGTGTGTGCAGAAATGAGCAGGAGCAAGAGCAATCCTGCAGCAGCACCAAGTAGCCCAAGAGGAGCAGAATGGGCTCGTGAATCCAGGAAAACAGCCTGGGCTACCCTGGATCGGAGAGAAAGCATGATAGTACGTTAAACACCAGGCATTCAGAGGAGTTACTTGAAATGCACTGTTGTGGATTTGCAGTGGTAGGAAGGCAAATTAAACACCTCAGAAACCTTGACATTGAAATTACTGCCTTGATTCCATTGTTGCTCTTTGGCTTTTTTGTCRCTTCCAGTTTTTATTTTTATTCTGCAGCTTTAACTTCATGCAGTATAACTTTACCACCTCTGCTCAGCCAATTATCCATCTGATTATGAGAAATATGCATTTTTAATGATCTAGTGGCTTAATCACAACAACACTAGGAATCATTAGTCATTTCAGCAAACCAAAACCATTTTTTAAATGTTACACTGCTTGTTTGAGAGTTTTTTTTTTCCTATTTTTCTTTCATCCTTCCACCCTTCTTCTTTTGTAACTACCAACCCTCCTGGCTGCTGGGAATTCAGCTTTATTTTTCAGACAGTATAATGAGCCTGTGCCTGAAGAGCCATTACCTGAATAGCAACACTGGGAAGTAGGAACACTATCATCCGAAGTGAATTGACGAAACCTATTCAGGCTATTGAAGGTCAGAGATTTAGATTTAGGTTTGGAAAGTGGCAGTAGGTAAGATTTATAAGCCTAATTGTTTTTGGATCTAGCCTCGTATCTGTACTACGAACACCTGCTTGGCTCAGCTGCTGAAGTACAGCTGCTTATCAACAAAGTTATTTGGGCAAAAGTCGTTAGGGTGAATGTAGTGATGACAGTAATGCGTCAGCCTTTGTGGGAGGCGTGAAAGGGTCTGGGTCCTTTCTGGGTGAGATCTATCTGTTTTTCTACTTCATCTATGGCATGGTGAGATCATGTAGACATATTTCAGCAAAGTCCCTACCTTTTCCATCATCTGGAGGGCTGTTTATACCTCAGTTTCTTATGTCCACTACTTCTGACACGTTATCTGAGGGAAGGGAGATTGGAATAATTTGTGAACTGAGTGTCTGTGGGCTTGTTCCAGAAAATTTATGTAGTACTTGAATACTGTAGCTGATGATTTTTCAGGAGATCATTTGAATTCTCTTGTGGTCAGATTTTCTACTGGTCTGTAAGTTAGCCTAGAAAAAACACTGTACATTTCAGTTGTAAGCATTGCATGATATGATACATAGCTGCTCTAGGAAATATTCCTATTTGATAAAGCTTTGCTGATAATTTTGCTGAGTAATTTTACTACACAGCTGATCTCTAGCCATGGGAGGTCAATACAGTCTAAGTATACAAAAATGTGCACTTATTAAACACAGAATATATATATATATTTTCTGAATAAAGCTAGATGTTTAATCTAAAAATACTCATTGTAAGTCTTAGTGGGGGAAATGAATTTGGTATTGCAATTCATGTTGTGAATTGTATCATTATTATTTGGCTCAGTGTTCTGCAAAAACAAAAGACATAAGAAGGTCTATGTTTCATTCACAGGCATCAGAATAAGAGAAATACTATAGAGAGATTGTCTGAAACATTGCAAATATAGCAAATTTAATTGAATCTTAAGTATGCAGCTTTGGAAGTAGGGAGTTCGCAAAACTGGAAGTTAATTTTCTTAAGCCCAAAAGGCATTAAAGACTGAAAAAAACACAGGCTCCAGAACTTGTTGTCTCAGGTCACTAACTTGCACCCTTTTGTCCTGATCAACATGCTCATGTTCATATTGGCAAATTATCAAGATCTACTTATCAAACAACGCTTCTTGTCTCAACCCTTAGAAAAGCTCTGTCACATGCATGGACAACTTTCCAAGAGTGTTCCACAGTGCAAATTCCCACTGAAATTAAGGGCTATCACAATCATAACCACACCTCAGTGAACAAAGAAGAGTGAAAAAGCTTTTCCGAGTGTCCAACGTGAACTTGCAAAACTTGGACTGTGGCCATTGCCCCTTGATGTATTGTCTGCCACTACCACTAGGAGGTGGCTCYCTCCTCTCTGCTACTGCCCTTCAAGTAGGCTGCTATTAGCTCATGCCTTAACACTGACCTAGACTGAATCGGGCCAGCKCTCTCAGCCTCTCCTCGTAGGCYGTGTGCTTTCTGTCCCTGATAATCTTCGTGGCCCTCTGCTGAACTGTCTCCAGTTTCCCCACATTCCCCCTAACCTGGGAGGGCCCCCAAGACTGGACACGGTATTGCAGCTGCTGCCTTACCAGTGACAAGCAGAGACAGGGAATAACTCCCTCAGCCCCTGGCCATGGAGCAGTAGGCGTTTGCCTTATCTGCTGTCCAAGTGCCTTGCTGGGTCATATGCAACTTGACATCCACTGCAGCCCTACATCCTTTTCAGCAGTGTTGCCGCTCAGCCAGTCGCTTGACAGCTTGGACTGATGCAAGAGACTGTTTCTTCCTAGATTCAGAATTTTGCAGTTCTTGTTGAACTTTTTGAGGTGTCTGTTGGCCCAGATGTTGTTAATAATTTGGCCTACTTCTTATTATTAAATCAAGCCCATTTGTTAAACTCTTATGCAGTAAGGAATAGCCATAAAGATCTGATCCAAGTCCTGTTTAGTTTTGTGTTTATGGAAAATTTAAATTTTCAGTCAGAATAGAAGTACATGCAAAAGGAGAAAATATTGCAAGTCAGAGATAATTAAGTGAATGGACATAATGGACATAAACACATATGTGAAATGAAGCAGAACAAACACTGACAGAAAATAAAGCAAGGGTTGGAGAAGCTGACATGCAGAAGCCTATAATTAAAATATATTTAAAATTGTCAAAGCACATAGTACAGCTTAATCCATCATACAAAATTGTTTATTATGCCAACAAAGTCAGAGTTTTGTGCTTGTTTCTGCTTCATTCTCTTTCCTGCACTTCCCTTCTCTATTTCTTCTTTTTTGTGTCTTTTTGAGTTTGCCTCTTGTCTAAAAAGAGTGTTGATTAGGTGGCAAAGAAGAATCCACATCTTGCAGTATTCTTAGAAATACTGAAATAAAGGACAGCATGAAGCTGGTAAATAATTTACAGGTTTTGGAATGGTTCATAAGACCTTGTGTTCAAACTGTAATTTCCCAGCAGTAAAATTGCAAGAAGAGAGATCATCAAAAGGCAGAAACATATTTATTATTCTCTGTCTTTTCTTTCTGTCAGTTTATCTTATTTTCTCTTCAAAGGAGAGAGCACTGGACTCAAGAAAAAACAGCCTAAGATGAACTTTTACTCATTTTTTTTCTCCATAAGGAACATATAATACATCTTTAATGTAATTTTAAAAGACTGTCAAACAGAAATTTTCTCAAACAAAATAAATTACATACAGCTGGAGGGAAATAGAATATAGGAAATGGTTTAAATGAGTCTTACATTTTTCTTTCAAACTATTTAATTATTTTACTTTCTTTTATAAGAGTTTAATGAAAGGTAAGAAAGATTTTTTTAGTTACAGTTGGTACAATAGAATCAAGTCAGCAATAACTTGACATAAAGCCATGGGGCATACTTAACAATTACAATATTAGATGTCCTTCACCAAACCAGAGAAATCTTCCAATAAATATAGTGAAGCTAGATTTATGAGTCAAGAATAGAACAGTCTTGGGGATAAATGATGTTGGCTACATATATATTTTGATTAAAATTATTTAAGAACAGAACTGTTCACAGTCTTATAGCATCTCAGAGGAAAGATCCAAGCTATGGAAAAAGCAGCTGGAACTATACGTTCCTGATAGGAGTAATTGGCAAGCCCAGCAGATTTTTAAAGAATGTTCTTGAGATACTACTACAGATCTCCAAGGATGGACAAGGTAAGGTGTTACCGGCAATGATGAGGTAAAGAGCTGAGGAAAATACAGAGGGTCAGCTGGGCTGATCACGTGGTCACTCCTGGCTCCACTAATACACAATTCTGTGAAAGTAGGCTGCCGTCTCAAGCAATGTTTCTTTCAAACAATGTGGGGAAACATGAGTTCATTAAGTGACAGAACAAAGTATGGAGTCTGAAGGTATGCAGATCATGTGTTTCTCTAAAAAGAAGCTGTGTGGCAGCTGCTAACTTATTTTGAACTAACATAAAAAACAAATCAGACAAATTTTTCCAGAGTACCTTTGATTCACCTCTAGCATGTCAACATTTGAATGCAATCAGGAAATGGAAGTCTTATTCTTGACAGTTTTTATACTAAGAATTGATACAGTTGAAGGTGCTGATGTACTTGTGCCTGTAAGACCTACTGTAAAAAGGGGAGTCATTGTAAAATGTGCATATTTTGTATGTCTTTCTCATCCAAGGAAAAGGTAGAAAAATCACTTTACATATTAGTGATGCATACAGTTAGGTGAACCTAAATAAACTTTTTGTCATTCATTATGTATTAAGTTTATCAGAAAAAAAAAGCAAAATCTGAGTTATACAAATTCAAAAATAAAGATTTTCTTTTTAGTTCCCCCAAAATGTTCCAAGCTTTTGTCTGAAAAAAAAAAAAGACAAGCAGAATAGAAAGAATCACAGAATCACAGAATGGTTGAGGTTGGAARGGACCTCTGGAGATCATCTAGTCCAACCCCCCTGCTCAAGCAGGGTCACCTAGAGCACATTGCACAGGATTGCGTCCAGGCAGGCTTTGAATATCTCCAGAGAAGGAGACTCCACCACCTCTCTGGGCAACCTGTTCCAGTGCTCTGTCACCCTCACAGTAAAAGCAACAGCTTTGTTTTCTGAATTCTCAAATACTGTGTTGCCCTTTTGCATTCCACCATTTATCTCAGGGAGCAGAACTGGGAATGTTGAAAGATATATCAATATGTAATTGGAAGAGGAATTTATGAAATACCTTTGTTACATTTTTTTATACTAAATAAATATATCATTATATCAGTGAGTTTCTGAATGCTTCACTGAAGTTTTCTTTACTAGACTTCAAATACAAGTAAAAATTATGGTCTATTGTATGCATTTATAAAACTCCAAAAGGCTTCGTATTAAAAGCCAAGCAGCATAGTAAACCTAATTAGGGACCACAGAGATGCTAGAACATCTGACTACAGTCCTGTGTCACTGGTAAAAGCAGATAGAGAGTTTTAGGATGTCCTCRCACCCGAATACATAATAGGCAGGGAGATTGTGCCTCAATTAATGGATTGCTCCTTACCTGGACAGGAAGATTTCTGATGAAAGGTAGAGATTCTGGATCCATTGCACTTCTCTCCCTATTCCCCAAAAGGCTTTGATTTGAAAGGCAGTGTGTTCCAGCAGATTGGATAGAGCTGCTTGTATGGAGATCTGTGATCTAATTCTGCCTCCATCAGTGCCAACCTCTGTGGCTAGGAACAAATAATTTGCTGCTTCTGTCTCCATGACTGCTCTTTGTCTGATCAGACAGAATTGTCTCTTAATGTTCTTCTGGTGAAGATCTGATTTTGGCTGAGGGTAAATGACATAAATCAAAGTAATCTTAGATTTACAGATTTGACATGCATTTTTCAGTGCATTCATCTCTCAGTTAGCTAGATTACACTATGTTTCTTAGCATAAGTTGCCATAACTATGAATAGCTCCGTGTTCCTTATTTGATTTAAGAAACATCATGCTTTATCTTCTTTTGAAAATATTTCTTTTCCCCAGTTTAGGACTAGGAGCCTATAAATTGGAGCCATCAGTCCAAATAGTCAGCATAGCAATAGACAAAAATAAATGTATGAAATTTAACACTTTTAATTTTTCTCTCCTCTGTTTCTAGAAATACTTTCCTGGTAAAGAGCATGCCATTTTTTTTTTCTCTCCTCTGTATTAAAGAAGGAATTAAGGCAAAAAGAAATTAAGTGCATTGCCCAAGATCATCTGCTCAGTCTGGCAAATTCAGGACTAGAACTCAGATSTCTTGTCTCTGATATTCCTGCACCAACTGATAAACAATACTGTGCTCCTTCTGTTTCCTTCATCTCTTTACATAAGTCATTTTTGTAAAGTCACTGCTCTAATCCTCTTTTTTCTTCTCCTCTACATSCTTTCATTTTCTCCTTAATCTGCCTGCTGTGTAGCTTGCTGCTTGTCCTTTTTTACACATTGCAGTTCATGAACAAGAGGTAAAGAGGCAGAAGGATCTGCGAGGCTTGAATGAGACTTTCTGTGGTAGGGTCTTTTGAATTCCTTGGATAGACCTTTTCAGGTAGAATATGAGTGCAGATTCTAGTAATAATACCTAACTGCAAATGCAGTATACTTTACTGGGTTGGTTTCCATAATGCACAAGTGCTGCTTGCAGCGGTGAGGGCGATCCCCCCTGGTTGACAGCTGCATTGAGAGCTCCATGCACTGCACCACAGCATTTGCCGCTTACGTCTGTCACTTAGTTCTCAGTACTGAAGTTGAGATTATGGCGCAGAAGGAATACTTGTTCCATGGGAACTCTTTAGGAAGATACTTTACAGTGATACATGTTTAATGTATTAATATCTGGTTTAAAATGCAAAATCAGACTCTTTTTAAGCATGTTAAACTTTGAGAATCACATATGTGTTCTATACCACTTTGTTACATGATCTCACGTGTACATAATTTGTCTGAACCAGATTAGATGCACATGCTATTTATTTATTGTCTTTAACTTTCTTCAGGAATGTCCCAGCGGTGTTGTCAATGAAGACACCTTCAAAGAAATTTATTCTCAGTTCTTTCCACAGGGAGGTGAGTACTTGGCAGACGTAATTAGTATGAGAATATATGGAGAACTATGTTTCTTAGTTTCTAACTCTTGCAAAACAGCCTGTTTTTCAAATTAACAAGATGGTTGTACCAAATTCTGTTTGAATTCACAGATTACTTGATGACTAGACACATTTAAGGTTATATATTTCAGAATGAAATGCAATGATATCTACAAGATGTCAGTCTCTAGTTATGAAGTTACAATTTGGATTTATGTATCTTTGAAAAACAGGTTTCTCTGAGTAGGTTATTTCTTTTTAAACTTTCCATGTTTTTCCCCATTGTCTTTCGTTCTATGAAAAATTTCACAGTAGGAATTAAAACTGTAGGAGGCAGTATGTGTATGATTCAGATCTAATATCAAAGGGAGAAGCCCCATTGACTTCTATGGGGTTCCTCTACTTAAATGAGGGCTTTTATGCTACTCTAATTTCAGTGAAGTAATTTCCAAGGGTTTCATTAATTTCTTTATCTTCATTATCTTTTAGTGCAGTGAAGGTAACACAAAAAAGTGTAACTAACAGAGGTTTTTTGCCTTGAACCGCAGATTTTCTTTTAGTTTGAACTGTTTTCCTCTCTTTTCTTCATCTTCCTTTTTCCATTCAATTCTCCCTCTTCATATTCTTCTACAGCACTTCAGTCCTGCCTCTTCATCTGCTTCC
Source organism: Apteryx rowi (assembly GCF_003343035.1). Lineage (NCBI taxonomy): Eukaryota > Metazoa > Chordata > Aves > Apterygiformes > Apterygidae > Apteryx > Apteryx rowi. The sequence continues at coordinate 523,908 of NW_020450030.1, forward strand.
ACAGCTCTTGAGATTTGCATGTTTCCCTGGGACTGTTCATAGCTCTTTCTTTTCACTTATATTTAAAAAAAACTTTAATTGGTAGGAACACAAACTCTCCCAATTATTTCTATTTTAAATAAAAACCTAGAAGGTAAAGAGCAGTATTCACTATGGATTACCATCACTGAAATCCTCAGCAAGTAAGCATGCTCAATAGGTAARAACAAAAGGCTGAAAGATTTGACCTGCCTAGTGATTATTTCTGTTAGCCTGGTTTAAAAGCTTAGATACAATTACAGTTTCAGATATTATATTTTTTAGTTACCCTGGCTTGTGAAAATCACTTCTCTGCATTTGATTTTCTTCACCTTAGAAACTTAAAATAATAACAACAAAATATATGAGATTTGTTACACTCAAAATTGTTTATGGTCAAAAGTAAAGTTAAGAATTTATTGTTAGTCTAATCAAAATCTTAAGAAGCCTAATGTTTATTAGTCCAGATCTAATTGTTACAGAAAAAGAAAGAATACTAATGCAGTTAAAATTGTTATACACACACTTAGTTTCCACCCCTTTTCCCGGTGTTATGCTCACACTTCCACTGCTCCTCTGAGTCTTACGGTCAGTGGTTTCATTCTGGGGGTGGTGAGGACGGTGAGTTGTCAGCATCAGGAGTCCTTTACTGGGAGGAATATGGTGGCCATGTTCATGGTGTCTTCTTCCTTGCTCTAGGATCCACTTGGGGTCATTTTTATGTTTGCTAACATGCTTTTACCTTTCTCTTTCTTCATGGGTCTGCAGCTCCACGTGACATCTGARYTGACTATGTATAGTGCCTGTTACAWATGTTAGATACTACTGCTTTGTTCTCTTTGCTACTCCTAAAATCAGTTTTGTCCAGCTCTTGGTCTGCATTTCTCTAACTGACCATTAGTGAGTAGTTTATTGCCCTGGGGTCTCCAGTGCCAGCCTGTGCCCCATCCCTTATCATCCCAGGCCTGTGCTCCTCCATGCCACATCCTGTGCCTCCACTTCAAGGCCTCTGCTGTCGTACCAGCCCTGCATTTCTCTACACTGCATCATTGTGTTAGAGTCAGAAATATCTCATTGTACATAGAATAACTGCTTGTTTCTGCTGCCTATATAAAACTATGGTTGCACCACACAAAGATAAACAAAAGTAAAACAAATTAGCCTTAGACACCTGGTAAATTAGAGAAATTGCAGTCACAGCTAGACCAATTAAAGCAAAGCTGCAGGCAGGTCGAGAAAAGTTCAGATGGAGCAAGCCTGACAAGCCTCTGCCGGAGGTCTTGAAAATTCAGTACAAACCCTGTTACTAGCAATGGCAATACTGTACTACCGAGGTACGTGGTTAAACTATCTGCTGCCATTTCAACAATGGCTTTCCCCTATCTGCAATAGGGAACTACGCTTTTTGGAAAAAATATGCTTTCCCCTCTTGCTTCATTTAACTTTTGTAAAATACAGTAAAAAGATGTCTTAAAAAATCAGGATCCCACAGACTACTGCAAATCCCTAGCTTCCATTCATTTTGGAGCCCATACAATGGAGTTCTTCCCACGAAAGTCAAGTCTAAAACTCTTGTTTAGTTCAGAGGTGTTAATATCATAATATTACCTGTCATCTTTACAGCCCCTTAGGCTTTACTGAAGTGGGAAATCTTTTTTTTTATAGGTTTCTTGAAAAGAAGCCCCATGCATTTGATTTTTAGCATGGTAAGAAAGTATCAAATCCAGACAATTCATTTATCAGCGATATATGTTGTTTTGTACTATCAAAAGCATTTTTAGTTTTTTAAAAATCATTTCAGAGATCTCAGTGAAGATCATTCAGAAGCTCTTCCTCATCAGAAGATTCATTCCACTTTCCCTGTTAAATAGCCTCCACTCACAGGTGCACAGTGTAAATAGTACATAAATACTATGTACACTACTGTGTAAACAAATGTACACACTTCATATAGTGTTGCTCAAAAAATCAGGAAAAGTATTCACAGGAAACAGCAGAAGAACTGACTGTCCTCTCAAGTGTAACAGCTCACATCATTAGTATGTTTCCTATAACTGCCGTGGGCTCAGTGAGACTGGCATCTTTCTCTATGTTTATATTTTGCTCAATGTATTTTACATAAAAGGCAGTTGCAGATATTTGAATATGATTAGTAACAAAACCCTAAACTTCTCAGAGGGCTTTGTTAACAGCAGCTCTCTTCAAAACATTTTGAGTTTTTTATGCTGAATGTCTGACACCCTTAGTTAAAAGAAGCTCATATTTCAGTGCAGAGTGAGTTTTTCAGAAACACTTAAGATCCCATTATCCTAAAAGAATATGATAAAAGTAATACTGGTTTCCATGGGAACACAATTAGAATAAAGCAGAACTGCTTTACAAAGTATCTTGCAGAAATTTTATTCCTTTACAAAAGTAAGGAATTTTGTGTAGTCCACTTTGGGAAAAGATATATTTCCCAATCTTCATGAAAACTAATTTTTATATCACTTTATTTTGTGGAACTACGCAAGATAAAAGTTTAAAATTTATTAAGTGACTTTTTAAAATTTTGTTCCTACTATGGATGGATATATTCTAGCATAAGAAGTACATTTTATATAAATATTTTCTATTCTCTTACATCCATATTTGATTTTTTGATTTTTTAAGAGACTTGAATACATTATACAATTATTATTTCTAATAGGTAATTATTGTGTTAATGATTTTTTCTTCTTGGGGAAATAAATATTACAAGTATATGACAAACTTATGTTTTGCTTTCAATTTTTTTCTTTTGCAAAAGAATATTTTTATATTCTTTAAAATACAACAATATGAAAAGAGAAATAAATAGGTTTTATAGTGTAATCCTTACTTGGTCATCATTCCTCAGAGTCTGGCTCATGAAGATTTTCAGCATCCGTGACCACTGTAGTAATTTCAACCGAATAGAGCAAAGACCCTATCTTACACCAAGAATCACGAGGACGTATCTTTGTATTCTTTTCTGTTGGATTCATTCTGATTTTCACTAGTCTTTCATCAGGTTTCTCCATTTCATTCTGTAGATTCCTGTGTTGACTTTTGCCATTCTGTGTGAGGTCTGGGAACCAGAGCCTATTCTTTGTTCCCCAAAATAGTAAAGATATCTTCCAAGCAAAATTAATTGTCTGTATTTGTATATCCCTGCATGTTAACAGCCAGGTGAGATCGTCACATCAAAGTATCTAATTAAGCAGCCAGATTATATACTTAAGTCTTTGAATGTATTGCCAACATATTGTATGCAGCTGAGGCCTTTGGATTTCAGTTGCACTTACAATATTGTTTTCATGTATGTCTGGATATTAAAAAGAAAAGAAAAAAAAACTTTTGTAATTGCAGAGAAAGAACATGTTCATATGTTGCAGAATCAAAACTAAACCACGTATGTACATCTGTGCCCCAAATAGTCCATGTATTGCAAAACTGGAGATACAACAGGGTGTATCATTATAACTATTCATATCATTTAAGCAAATGGAATGATATTGTGTAACATTTGAGCTTTAGGGTGACCAAGCAATCATCAAAAAGTTATTTTCCCATGTCATGCATCAAGTCCATCAAGGGACTTCCAAGATTATCCAGGATAAGGGCCAGGAAGAAGAAAACGGGGGCAACAGACCCATATGAATAACAAAGGAAATGATAGAGAATTGCAACAAAATCAATGTATTTTAAAAGGCAGAAATTTTTTGAAAAGTTTTCTTTGCTAGAAAGGCACTCCAGTGAAGGTAACTTCTTTTTAGTAAATGGGAAAACTATTGCTGTATAGGTGAATGAATAAGCCCCATTAGCTCCCATGCATTCATTCAACACTCAGTTCWAATGGTTGTCTGAAATATAACCTGGGACTTGTTCTTAGACTTGCAGGTCATAGATAAGAGTCAACACTGAATAATTATTGCATTCCTCCTCAGTTATGAACAGAACAGCTTATGTTCATATTTCAGTAAGGGATACTGTTGAATACATAATGACTATCATTTTTTGTCTCCGATATTTAAGATGCCTTAAGTGTGTATCTCAAAGGAATTAGGATTTTACATCTGTTCCTACCTCAACCTGTCAAAATATTAATGTAGCCTAGTAGTTATGATATCAGGGCACTGAAAAGAAACCATATTTCATGATAAAATAAAGCTTTTGTCTACTGTGATTAATATTGAAGCGTTAGTGGGGGAAGAAATCACATTCCATAGCACTGATTAAAGCACTAGTGTGCCATGGCCTGCACTGTTTGTGAAGACAAAATTTCAGAGAACTTCAACAGATGTTTTACCTGAACAAACAACCCTGAAAAAGACCTGAGAATTTTTTTAAAATTTTCAAAAAACGTTACTAGCAAGAAAAAATTCTGCAAATACAGATTTTTTTTTACTTATATACCAGCATACAAAAAGGATATTAAATTGTATCGTATGTGGGCAACAAACAGTAAGAAAAAAAACTTGTTTTAATGCAGTGATATTCAGTATACATYCACAGAAAATATTTAGGAATATTTCACCTATTTATGAAATCAAAGCCAAGAGAATGGGAAGAGACATAATGATCAGTTTGCAGTAATTGTATCTCTGTAATATTTTTCTTCCAGAAGATGTTTCAGAGTATATTCTGTTGCACAGCAGATGTCTCAGCAGATTACATAAAATATGACTATTAAAATCCTAAATATAAACTGAAGTGAACAAATTTAAATTTTTCAGTTAAAGTGGGAATTTTTATGTTAGGTCATGCCTTCGGCAATTTTACTGGTGGCTGGCTACATGCATGGATGAATGAATGTCTCAACAGTATTTTTTTGGAAATTCACTGAAAATGCATTAATGGACACAGCTATGGTTCAAAGGCTGCGGAGTTTGATCTGGTTACAATTAGTTCATATCATACGAAATTAGCACACTGAGGTAAGGTCAGCGACTTGTCTTACTGATGCCAGGTCTGAATCTGTGAGGTACAAAGATCTGAGTTTAGTTTATCTGGTTTCTTGAGATCAACRTGGCATTTAAATCTGACCAAGACTATCACTCCATGGAATTCAAAAGAATTGTTTGGGCTGTAACAAATACAGTTTTCTGGATTAATATGCAAGGTAAATGGTTTAGTCCCAAGAAATCAAGAAAAGGCATCTCAGCAAAGGGTATGAAAGAGAGCCCTCGTTCTGATGGAAGAGAAGAAAGAATGGGAAGTAAACAGAAAATGCAGTGTAAGGGATGACTACCCTGGATTTAAATAGGCATGACTAAAGTGCAACAGATGAAAACTAAAAGGCTGAGCATTTTCTACCAATTACTACTGTTGGGATATAGGGTTTTTTGGTTAGCTGTTATAAAAAGTTTATTTCAAAGCATTTGCTGCACATGATGGACCAAAATACTGTCGGGAAAAGACTTCCCTTGTAATATTTGTATCCTGACTGAGATCTTGTTCTATAGCCTCAGGAAGAATCATTTATTTTCCAGGGCAACACTCAGGTTGTGTTCCTCTTTGATTTTGCAGTCATGACTGTGGCCAAATAGCATGAATTCTCTTTGCCTCAGTTTCTCACCTATGGAATGGGGGCCACAACACTTCTCGTCTTATTAAAAGTTTGTGTGGTTAGTGTTAATTAACCTAAAATTAATATAAAAATGAAGTGGAAGGACAAAGCAACAAGTATTATAAGTAAACAGTACCTCAGCCTATATTAATTTGCATGGTTTTGTGAGAGGGAAAATACAGAGAGCAGAGTTGACTTCCCATAACCGGAGCAGCTGGTTTTACATCAACAGGGCAATCTCTGGAGAAGTTTTCCATTTCCCTTTGTAATGTATTATTCCTGGAGCAGTTTGTGTCTCTTGGAAGTAATTTAGTGGAAATAGGAAGATGGATGTTTACAAAAGCTTATATTGACATATTTACATTGGATGCTGTATTGTGTTTCCAAAATGAGCTAATATATAAATAAGGTTGTATTTTAGAGTCTTACTGACTGCTTTGCTTAGTCACAGCTGGGTTTTTTTCAAAGTTTTTAAGCAGCTAGCTCTAACATGATGTTCATGGGGATTAAGCCACAAACCACCTTTAAGAATCTGCTTTTCTGGATAGGATTTTATCTCACCTATGGGCYGCCATTCATAAGTCAGGTGTGTAAAGTAAACTGCTGAAGCCATGCGGCAGGAGCCTCAGCTGTGGCATCTCTCCAGGTCATTGCTGCACTATGTTGAGCTCCGAGGGTAGTAGGAGCTTCTGACGAGCTCCTCCTCACCTTGGGTAACCTGCCTGTCTTCACAGTAAAAACAATGCAGCAGATGCACAGATGGTAGGGTCTGTTTCCTTCATTTAAAATGAATAAATGAACACATTTTTCTTCATTAACATATGAGATAGATCTGCTATCATGGTCATTTAACTGATAAAGCAGAGTTCTCAGTAGCACAGATTGTTTCAGAGTACCGTAACATGACTTCTTTGCCATTCTTTCAGATAATGGTGATTACTACTTTGCATGCAGAAATTATGATGAAAATGAATAGACATTCTAGCTCAGATTTTTATAACTCCCATTCCTTACAATATAGTTACATGTACACTTGCACTTATAATGTATCCCTCCTCCTTTGCCAAAAAAAAAAGAGTTAAAACTGAGCTGAAAATTTAGTCCTGCTGGTATCAATTTTTTTCATGGAATGAAATTAAATGAAATAAGATGTGCTCACTGCAAACTATTCTTACTGTTTTAAATTGTAGATTCCACAACTTATGCACATTTTCTGTTTAATGCATTTGACACTGATCATAATGGATCGGTAAGTTTTGAGGTAAGTGCTACTGTTAATTCTTTCTCTACAATTGAATATTTTGCCACTCTTTGTAATTAAATCTAGTCTGGGTTTCTTTTTTTTGTGTGGCTCATTAAAACTTTAGCTTGTGTGACTCAAGTCTCAAGTTTTTCCCAATGTATTAACAAAAGCCATTATTATTTTATAATTGTATATCCCAGAACTGTAACTCAAACTATGCCTCTCTGTAATATTTTTTTATAAATCTGTTCATTTAAAAGGTAACCTAATTTATATGCAAGGTACCTAAAGGAATACTTGATCTTCCTCATTGCCTCCAGTAAGGTGAGAAGGACTCTGAACTCCAGCTGATGTCAGTGAGGACTACACAGCCAAATAAGGATTGCTCACGCACACTATTAGTTGCCAGGAAGCCCTGCAAAAAAGACTTTAAGGCAACTGTATTTAAAAGCACAGGAGTTTAAAATTCATTATTCCTCCACTTACTTGCCCAGTCTTCTTTCATAATTCTCCATCTCCCTGCTAAGGCTAATGTCATCACTGGCGACACAATAAAGAAGGCAGCTCCCTGCGATAGTGTAGATGAAAGCAGGGTGTACAAGTTTCTGCAAAAAAGCCATTTTTTTAAACTACAGAATGAAAAAAAATCTCTCAGTTCACCTGATAAAAGATATGCTTGCTTTGTCATGTTTTGCTTTGTGTTTTTTTTTATTAATGAATAGATAATATCTTTACAACTTGAAATTGGTTTGTTATTAAATGCACCCACTTTCAATTTGCTTAAACATCCTATAAATGTTTTTATGATTTACTTGAGTGAATGATGTTGTGAGAGTTGAAAATTTTTAAAGCATTTTCACCGTTTTATTATTGATGTAATATGGAAGGAGAAGCCTTTGCCAAGCAAATGCACTGTAATTACAAAATCTAAACTTCAACTGGAAATATAGCCAGAGCATTTTGGTGGGGATTATTTGGGTTTATTTGAAACCCCCCCCCCCCGGCCTATTTCTGGTCAGCTGAAATCAATGGCCTCCATGTGAAACTACAAGCAGGAAGGGAGCTTTTATCCCCACCTTTTATACATGGGCTAATTCCACAAGGGATCCTTCTGGTCAAGTCAGCAGAGGCAATGCTAGAAAAGTTATTTAGCATCAGTTTTTGAGAAGTATATTTCTGCTGTTACTTTCTGTCATTGGGAAAAGTGAGAACAAAAGATTTTTTATATCTTTTATGAACTATTTTATTGACATTTGAATCTCAGAAAGAAAGCCTTAAGAAAATGCAGAAGATGTAAAGCATTTTTTAAGGGATTTGAATATCTCAAAGTGCAGCTCCTTGTGCAAAAAAAGGCTTTGGAATAAAAGAAAATAGGAAACAAAAGAAGTCGTGTTTTGTTCAGTACCAGAAGAGACATTCTCCGGCCTACTTCTGTTCAACATCCATTCAGATAGAATGACCCAGACTTTGATCTCATTTACACTAATTGTAAATCCAGCATAACTCAACTGCTGTCAAAAGAATCTGGTTCTGGGTCTTTGTAACATGTAGCAGCATAATACTTATAAACTGTATGAAAGGGATTCTAAAATCCTCCTCCTCCTGTTAAAAACGTTTGCGTTTTTTCTAAACATGTGAAAGTAGCTATGAACTGGGAAAGCAGAAGAAATGTGAAAAATACAATCCCATAATTTCTTTTCTGCTCAATTTTTATCCTATATGCAGCTGTGCCATGTTCTTTCACTACCAATCCGTACTGCCATTTTCTAAGTCTTACCAGCACAAAAAGTGGAGAAAAAGGGGCTGCTTTAAAAATTTGGAGAATAAATAATCATTCTTCCTAAGTTACTTTCTATAGAAAAAGGGCAGTGTAGCAGTAAATATAACATAATATAACTATGATCTATGAAGAAAAATATTCTTTGGCTCTCTTCTATGTAAAATGGACATGGAAATCTAAATTGGTGCTGGAAGAACTAAAAATAAAACTTGTAGGTAAAAATGGTATCTTCTGCCTGTTGCACTCTCCTTTTTCTAATTATGCTGTAGTAGCTGGAATTGTGAGAATGAAGAAAGAGATCATTTACTCTAGCTTTTGTATCTTTTTTCTTCAAATTTTCAACCATCAGCAATGAGGTGTTAGACTTTAGCACAACCTTGTATAACTTAAATACACACCTTTGTTGGATGAGATTGCTTAGTGAGATTGCTATGTACTTAAAATTTTGCTCATCCCTAAATCTATATACTTTCTGATAAGATTCAGTCTCTCCAGCCAAAGCTATTTTACTTAGCATAAAAATAAATATTCACAGAAGTGGCTGCTCAAACCGATGTCTCCCTGTCCCATGACTGTGCCAATTCTTCACCTTTATTCATGTTTTCTTTTGAGACTAACTCATTTCATTAGTTATGCAAAACAGTTTTGCTTTAACATGAGAGATAAACATGCTTTCTAAACACCCAGTGGCCCAGCTGTTCACAGGCCCTTCTGGCACATTAATGAACTGGGTTCAAGTTCTTTTCTCATCACATAAACGTGAAAGCATGTTTTCCACTTGCTGCACAAATATTGTAACAACCAAAGCAAAATGAAATGGGCATTCATCCCCCAATCCCTCCTTTTTTTTTTTTCTTTTTTTTTTTCACCTTGTGGTAGACTTAGTCCAGTGTTTATTTCTGACAATTTCTGCTGGTTAAGAACTGCATGTAAGGCAGGCTCAGGAATGCCTCATTCGAGAGCTCTGCAGAAAATAAGCGTAAATGAAGTCTCAGGTGTGTTCAACAGAATTAGAAGAAGTGGAAGGCTCCTCTGGGCAGACACACAAGYGTCACAGGAGTTTTGGTCATAAGAAATTAGAGCTTGTAGGCAACCAAGTAAGGTGTTAAACATTTCAGATCTTCTGGTTTTAGGCACCTGATTGATACACTTCATATCTAATGGTGAAAACTGCAGAGGTATTTAGAAGCCTCTCTTCCACTGATTTTAATTGGAGAGTGGAATCCCAATTAGATTTATTTGGTTGGGTCTAATCCTGGGCAATTTTAAGTTTATGGCACAGTTCAGTGACAAGTTTGAGGATGTTGAGGTTTCTTAATGGTGTGTTAAGACATTAAAAGTTGTAAAGCAGCACATAAATAGTTCTGAAGATCTGGACCTCAAGGCTACTTACACAGGGAGAGTCAGGAAAGTTAAGGCTAATTATTTTAAGAAATATAGTCAAAGGTAAAGCATATTGTGCCCACATGCATGYATTCAAATCAATGTCCTTGGTTTGCTTTAGATGCAGATTAAGGTTCTTCTAAATGTGATCTTGATGAGAAGGAAGTTACTCAGTATTCCCACTGATTCTCAGTTCCTTAAAATATAAAGCTGTGCCCAAGTGCAATGCTGATGTTTAAAGACTTTTGTCATTTTTAAGCAAAAACAAACTTGTATTCATTTTTCCAAAAATGATTATCTCTTAGTAAAGTTCTTGGTGACTTTCTGATGGCTTTATTCCTTAGTTATTCTCTCAGGAGAATTCTGCGTTAATAAATAACAAACATGCTAACTCAAATCCATAGGAGACCTCAGAATTAACCTAGCTAGTTATGTCTTATTTTGTCTTGTTTAAGAGCAAACACAACTTTGGTATTTAATTAATAATAAGTATAATGAACATTCATTGTCTCCAAGATAGTAACATGAGAGTAGCGGTTTCATGAATGTATCCAAGTGTCATTCTCTGCAGTAAACACAAAAGGATCTTGTTCATGTCCTATATGAAATAAGTTAATTTTTCTAAGGACATAATGCTGATAAGCATTTTAAACATAGCTGGTATAACAGCTACAGAGAGGCATTTTTCCTCTTAACAGCAGCTCCTCCAGGCCTTCATTGTCTTTGTTGCATCAGTGTTCCACTGATAAATAATAGGCATCCATCCCCAAAATTCACTGCTTGATTCGTTTCCAAAATGCTAAGAGCTAAATCCAAAAATGGATTTAGGTACCCACCTACTTGTTCTGGCTTTGAAAAAGACATAAATGAACACGTGATCAGGTGGATTAATTTTAAGCTTTCCTATGGATTTAAGATAACACACTATTAAGCTTGTTACTTAATGAAATAGTTCTCCCCAAGGACCAAGGGAGGAAGCAATCAGAAAGTCATCAGCAACTTTGTTAAGAGATAATTAATCATTGTTGGGAAAAAAAAAATAAAAGACAGTTAATCCCAGGTTACAACCAGAAGTAGTATAGGCTCTATTCAGCTCTAGTGCAGAACTGAAATGTGTACCGAGCATACAGAGGCACCAGGCTCTAACGTGGGTGTTGTGATGCTCTGCTTTGCAACACTTTACCGAGACATCCCCCTTTCTTGTAGAGTCCAAGTTAGGCACAGGAGAGTTCAGCATTTAACTGGGGTTCTCACAAACACCAGCACACTCAGCAGGAAGCTAGAGTTGGAAATGAGAAACAGTGTGGTCAGGACTAAAGGAAAGTGCKGTAGCACAGAATCATGTGCTTCTAATTCTGCCGTCACAGACTAAACAGAGACCTGGCCTAGAACTTACTAACACAAAATGATAAAAACAAAGATGCGTCTGAGCTCTAGCCATTCTCTGGAGTTTTGGACTCCTTTGTGACCCTAGATCCATCCGATGCACCTCTCCTCTGATTAGGTGCTCAGCTGAGCAGGACTGTCCCTCTCTGAATGGCCAGTGTTGACACCCTTAGAAGATGTGCTTCGGCAGTATTGAGAATCTTGCTTCATAAATAAAGTCTCTAAGAGTAGAAACTCTCTCTCTCCAAGAGTCAGATACCAGAAAGAAAAACACATCTGAGTTTATTAAATACAGTGATGGAGAGTTGGTTCATGATCCTATGCTAGAAGGAGAGTGTCTRATTCACTGAGTTGTTACTTATAAGTGTATAGATAGACTTTCTCTGTACTTAGCTGCTGTCTTAAGTACTGTTGCTTTAGTATGGTGTTCTACACTGGTTTAACAGCTTAATAGCTAACATACTTAAATGGTTCCTGATAATGCATTGCCTTCCACCATGCAGGGTCTGTCCTTTTTCTCTTTGTGAATCTAGCCCTGAATGCCCTGTGGATTTAGCCTACATTCACTGAATCAGATTTTCCATTTCTACATAGTTGTATTGCTATATTATTAAATTGTATAAAAGTAAGAAAAGTTATACAGAAAAAAAAAACCACAAAMCCCCCCACCTTCCTAACTGGTCCTTAGTCAGCTCATCACAACTTCCTATCAGCATAAGTCTTTTTTAATGTTTCTGAGATGGACTGCTACACCGGGGAATTCCAGAGAACATTCAAACAGGAACAGTTTCCCTAAACAGAATTAACTGGGATTCCCAAAGGCATCAATGCAATGTGGAATGGAGATGACCTGCCACTGCAAAGTTTAGAGAGAGCACATACCTGGAAGGTTTTGAGTTGTTCCAAATTGTAAAAGGATAGGGTCCTTATAAAATTTGGAACAGTATACATATTACRTATGTATACTGTTATACATATTTGGAACAAAGTGTAGTGTCCACCGTATGAGGACACAATGCACAATAACATAAAGTCAAGCTTTGATAACGTATGTTTTTTAACACCGATGATAGAAGGGTTGTCTCATGAATGGGGATATAAATGGTGCCAGGAAGCCAGCTAACATAGGGGTGGTGCATCAGAAAAGGAAGACAGAGAAATAAAAGTAGATCTGGTCTGAGCATCAGAATAAATACAAAAATGCTTCTGGTGCCAAATTAAAAATAAAATCAGAGTTCTGAGATATAACACAGTTATTGGAGATCTCCACAGAGTACTTCAGGAAAAGCTGTATCAAGAATGTAAAACAGTGCAGAAAAGATGGGAAGAAATGGTACTGAATGTAAAAAGGTAGATTGTTAATACTATAATGTGATCGAATCTGTTCTGAATTTCTTGAACATTTTAATACTTAACAGCCCAGTGTTTGTTAAAGAGCTGTTTGGAGATTTAACCCTGTGACCCTCAATTAGTCATTGAAATACAGACAAGATAAGTTGAGTAAAACTCTTTCAAGATCCATGTATTCATTTACCCCAAAGGGCAAATGTACCAATAACAGAGAAATTTATGACAGACTAAGAAAACGCAGAGCATACAACTTGAATTGTAAAAAGGCTGAGGCTGTCGGAAGAGCTATGCCTACCATACCATCTGAGGATGTGATATATCTGTATATGCTTGGTTGTATTGGGTATACTTACTTGTTTGTGGTATATTAAACCTTTGCCAGTGTTGATAAGAAATTATTCAGCTTTTATACCCTCTGCCTTAATATTACTCTAAGACTTCCTGTATTTCTATGGCGACATTGTAGAAATGCATATTTAAATATAAGCCCTTGCAGTTTTCTTGTTGATCTGTTGTGGGGATGATTTCATGGGTTTATGGGTTTACAAGCTTATCAACTAGAAGGTGGGAGAGAGGGTTTGGAGAAAATAATAAACTCACTGTTTTAAAAAATACATATTTGATGGTTAACATATGCRCTGAGAAATGCAGAAGATACATGACAACACATCCTAACTGATATTTTCTCCAATCTGGAAGACGCTTACTAAATGTAAATGAGGTTCATGCTGTTAAAGAGTATTAATTATGAAACAAAAATCTAGTTCTAACACTGATGTGAGTATGTTAATGCTTAGGATTCCTTACCTGCTGGTCAAGAGCGTAGTTGGACTAATCCCATTATTTATAGCTGACTATATGTTAATTTGTCAGTTACCTATAACCAAAACTTAAATTTAAATAATCATCTCATCGATTTTTTGGCTTAATTCTATGGAATATAGAAATAGAGCACTGGACCATTAAAGTGGCCTGCAGACACATAATAAATACTACTTCCTATTATATTTTCAATAAAACGTTTAATTACTGTAGTATATTGYGGCACACAAGAAGTTTGGAAGGTTGACTGCAGTAGATGATTGATCTAAAAGGAACCACATATTCCATTTACATCATGCTATAGATATATCAAGAAGTTAATGTTCCTTAGTGGATAGTTCTCCAAAAATCAGTCTCCTGTGCTTAGATTAATCAAAGTTCCACTTAAGCTTTGTTCTGGACCATTACACCACGGGAAAGTGCTTTTCCCTGGCTTTAAGTTCAAMAGGAACTACTAATGCGAGGCATTTCAGAGGGTAAATCCACTAACAGAAGAAAGTTACAGCTTATTTTATAGAAAATTACTCAATCTGTTTATTAATTATAACAGACAGAGCCTAGACTGTTATATTTATTAAAATAACAAGCAAAGCCTAGGACTTACTGTCAACTGAAAGAAACAGAAGCAATGCATCTTTCAACTTTTATGTGATTCCGAAGAAATTATTATGCTGGATTTCTGAGTATCTGTGAAAAACTGTTCAATTCCAAACTGACCAAGACCTTTTGTTTCTATTTAGGATTTTGTTATGGGTCTCTCAATTTTACTCCGAGGGACAGTACAGGAGAAACTGAACTGGGCTTTCAATTTGTATGATATCAATAAGGATGGATATATAACTAAAGAGGTAAAGTCTACTTTTTACAYTAATCACTGAAATGACATAAGGTTGTGTATATTAGTCCTGCCTTCAAAGAAAAATGGTTTCAGAAGAACTCTTATCAAAATTATGAAATTAGTAGTAAATAATGTATTTTCTCAACAGACTAAACATGTTAAAAACTAACTAATTTTCTAATTTTAAAGGCATATATGAAAATCAAACACAGAAAACCATCCTAAAATTGTAAAAGTCCAGAAGGTACAGAAAGGTACAGAAACATTTGGCATCAACTTATATGTATTTGAACATACAGTCACTTTGCAATAAAGTAGGTTGATAGGATATTTGGACAAAAAAACCTAAGTGGTCCTTAATGGTTCCTTATTTTTTGAATCTACTCCTAAAAAATTTTTACCTGATACAAAACATATATTAAAAGATTCCTAAATCCTTTATTTTGCAAGGATATAAACACACACCTAAATTACATTTGTTCCCTAAAGTGGGACCAAATGAGTGGCTTCCTAAAAATATATGATTTTTCAAAATTAGATCCTTATAGACATGGAGGTTAATTTTGAATTTTTAAAAAGACACTTCATGATTATTATAGAAGGGCCATCTATAGATTAATTTCTCAGCGTACTGGCGGATGACTCATTTATAATCATTCTTGCAGTTTTCACAGGGCACTCTTTATTAACAAAATTCAAAGCTTTTGATAAAAAAGGAGGCCTCAGTATGTATGCGTATGTGTTGCATGTGTGTTTTCTCTATGGAAAACTCAGGCAAAAGAAGGTGATGTGTTTCGACTATTCAACTGTTGTTACAGAACTTTTTTTCCTGTTTATTTTTTTTTTTAGCAGACCTCAGGAGATTCTTTCCACAATCAATGTATTTGTACATATTCTAAATCATTTAAGATCAGAAACATACATCTGCATTTATTTAACAAGTTTATCTTTTTAATCTCATTTACACAAACTATGAAAGTTGATTTAATATGTTTAGAATTTCTAAGAACGTAGCATGTAGTTCATTCTTGAAGCTGTTGAACCACAGATCTACAGAGGCACATTCTCAAGATTTTGTTCTAAAATGCAAATGCTAAAAATCATTTACCTGCCCTATGTCAAAGTAGTAGCTACAATGCACCTTACATTACGCAGATGTATTTTTTTCTCTTCAGGAAATGCTTGATATCATGAAAGCAATATACGATATGATGGGGAAATGCACTTATCCTGTTCTCAAGGAGGACGCACCTAGACAACATGTGGAAACATTTTTCCAGGTGGGTCAGACAGGAAACCAAAACGAATGTTCTGTTAGCAAGTATGGAAAGATTTTCAAAGTTGTAATGGTTTTGCATATCGTTCTTGTTATCCTTTTTCTTCTGTGTGCTTCCATTCCAAGTCACATGTTTCTCTGATCTGCTTATTACCGCTTGCCYTTCCTTAATCAGTTTATATCACTTACTACTTCTTTACTGTACTTTGGCTCAGTTGTTGCCTAGGCTTGCTTACAAAGAACTGGAAAAAAAAAAGGACTTGTTTTATGTAGGATTTCAGGAAGATAAACATATATGCTTATTCTTTCTGAACAGAAAATGGACAAAAACAAAGATGGAGTAGTTACCATAGATGAATTCATTGAGAGCTGCCAAAAAGTAAGTAACTAGTGATAAGTTTTCAGCCCACAGTTACTCACATCAGCTGGCTAAAGATATCATACTGCTACACGGTCAATTTTTGGTGTGAGAATGATGGTAATCCTAACACCAGGGATGATATTTTCCTAAGGTACGATATGTGTGTGCATCATTACACAAAAACACTTAACAATGGGAATAAATTCATGGCTTGAATGTGTAGAACAGATGTTATATACAAGCTGTTCATTGATTATAATTAGAATACTGTGTCTGCATCCTCTATCTCTTTGAATAAAACTGCATTTTGTTTGTAGATAACAGTAAACAGTTTATTTACATTCAGCTAAATATTTACTTCTATCTTCTGCTCATGCTGGAGAACATATTCCTGTTACAATTGGCACAGATTCATACTAAAAATAATATTATTTGAAAATTTGTCATCTATAYGGGTGTTCCTCAAACTGTGAGTCATGACCTAAGGCCATGAGGCCTTAAAAAGGGAAGATTGCAAGGAGCTTCCAAAGGGTTGGATGGCAGGAGTTAACAACAGGCAAGTTTTTTCAAGGCAGGGAAGTAAGAACTGACTGTAATTTTTAGTTGCAAGTGTTTACACTACCCAGGTGGCTGTTCATTATTTCCTTCAACTGCTGAAAGCAGCTCATTGCCTCTTGAGCCAGGAAGGAGAATAAACTACTACAGCAGGAATTACGGCCAGTTTTCACTCCTCTGACCTTTAGGAGCTGGCTCGTGCTCAGATCAGGTGATGACAAGATGAAAGATAAGTTGAATTTTCAAAAATTTAAGGAACAGTGGTTAATTTGTCAATTAAAAGAAATGCAAGAAAAAGAAACAGGACATCATAGCACAAAGTAGTGATGATATGTCTTTGGCATGGTAAGAGATTTTAACATGCTGTAAGGTGTCACATTAGATCTAGTGATAAGACAGGCCTGGGGTTGATTATATTATGCAAATCCATAAGGCAAAATAAAACCAACACTATCTGTTACAGTGAGAAATATAATGAATCATAGTAGTTTTCAGCTGATATGTCAGCCTTGTCTAGGCTGACTCTGATTAATATGAAGCTGACAGAGATCAGCGATAGACTGTGTCTGTTGTTTCTTACTTCTTATAGAAAAGAGCAGTAGACAAGAACAAGACTAGCAAGATAAATTCAGCTAGTCTGTGATAGGTTTCCAGCCACTCCAAATATGGAAAGCTGAACAGGAAATTGAAAAGATTCTCTGGAACTGGTCTATTTTTATGTGCCTCTGTAGTTATTCCTTAGGATTGCCCTCATGATTTAAAAGCAAGATACAGAGGCATCACAGCAAGACAGTAAATGAGTCTTTAATCAGTTTTAATCCACTGACTTTTGGGCATGAAAGAAACTTCTTCTAACAAACTGTGGCTCTTCTGTATATCCTTAGCAATAGGCATGGGGAGATGTCTTATATGTCAGCAGTGCTATATTGCGTTGACCATGGTTCTAGTTTGTCATTCTTGTTCAATATGAATGAAGGGCATTGACTCCGCTAAAGCGGTGCGTTTGCCAGAAGCAGAGATGAAATTCATTTCTCTGTTTTCCCAGCTGAGGTCTGCAGAGTTCTGGGAATTAAATGAAAGATTAATCTGGATACTGTAGCAATGATGGTGATGAGCAGAGCAATTATTTTTTCAAGAAAATTAGTATCTTCAATAAGGAATTCTTTCTTCTCCTTTTCCAGTGTGATTCACAGCTTCTGACTTGTTAGAAGATCTCTCATTTGCCTCTTCTAAGTATTCAGAATACATGCGAGAGAGAGGTCCTCTAAATCTCTACATGACAAAGTTACCCTTCTCTCATCTTAGTGGATGGATCTCCTTGCCACTTACTTTACCTTCACTTGTTCTTAACTTCAAAGGTGCCAGTATTTTTTGAAACAAAAACTATTTTGCTGCCTAAATATTTTGTCTCTCTTTCTACTAAGCTCTGTTCTGATAGTAAGAGTTCTGAGCAGCAAAGTGCATAATTCATGTTTATATCTTGATTTAGTTTCAGAAACCAGATTTGGGTTTAGGATTCAGCCTGAGGCCTTTAAGAAATTTAATCCAGAAGGTGTGCTCTGTTAATGTGGCTTCAGCCTTGTCAAGATTATGCTTCTCACAAAGGATGCAGTAGCCTTTTCCTTTTAAAACACAACTGTAAGAAAATCCTTTTCTAATATCCTAGCAGGAACAAGACTGATCTAAAAAGATAATACCAGGTTCCATTCTTTTCTCAGCATGTAAGAGTTCACATCCAAATATGTCATCTTCCTTGAGTCTTTAACAATGGTTAAAGCAATAATGAAGTGATCCTTTCTGTAGTATATTTGCCTTTCTTTTGAGCCTGCCATGTGGTATTTCCTTAGGCTGTTTGTGTCTTCTTGTGTTATGACAAAGAGTGGATAACAATATTGATCTTCATTCAATATCTCTTCCAAGCTGCAAAGTTCTAATTTATTTAGGTTTTCCTCCTAAGGAAACCATTCCACACCTTTAATCATCCTTGGCAAACTCTCAGTATCATTGTTGGTTCCACTATTAACTTTTTTTGAAGATGCTCTTCAGGACTCAGATATTCAGGACATGGGCACAGCATGCACGCTGCTCCCAGCTTTGACAGCTATGGTGCATCCTTCCTCGATGGACCCTCCTTTGGCATTAAGGTCGAGATCAGAGCAAGTTTGCTCAAAACCTTCCCTGCCCATCTGCATCACTTATGACATCAAATCTTGGAATGGAAACACCCATTCCTGAATATGGCAGCCAGTGTCAGAGCTGCATTTGATGTATGTGAAAATATTCTAAAGGCATATAGAGGATATGTATGTTTGCCAGCCCCTAACTCCTAGCCCATGCTGGATTCAAAACAGCGCCAAGAGACAAGCACCACAACCCCCCCCCCCCCAGTCCAGTGCTAAAGCTGCAGTCCCATCCAGTCTGAATATTACGATATACTAGAAGCTTGCTCTGCCAGGAAATGGCTATGAGAGCCTTTTCTTTGAATGCTCTCTCATGCAAGTCTTGCCAGTCTTTGAGAACAGTCATCCCTTGATTTGGATTTGGAAGTCAARTTAGTGGGTCTTATAAGTGCATCCTTTTCATTAATGTTTCATGATACTTAAGGCCAAAGCCTCTTGGCCAAGGGGACATACTTACTTTAGGGGCGAGGGGAGGTGCAGAAGCTCTTTTCTGGTGGTTGGGTATAAGTACCTGTCTTTGCCCATGGCCTACATAAATGAGGCCAGTGAAGGTGTGGGTACTGTGAGTGATGGTTCCTCTGCTCTCCCTCTTTTCTTACAACCCCACCACACATCTCTGTGCTTGAATGCCAGCCTGCCTTCCAGACCTGCTCTCAGAGAGGAGAAGGGGGGGGACTATCTGGCCCCAGGTATACCAGTCTTAGAGAATGGATGCTATCTGTCTTGCTTTGTTACCTGTCGGTTACCAAGTAACRGGCACAGGTCTTGAGAAACAGTAGGATATGGGGCTAACTCAAGGCCTAGGCCCTATCCAGTTCCTTACCTGCCTCCTTTCACCATCTCCTTTTGCTGGTTGCTGCTGATGGAAAAGGGCCTGACTCGGGTATTGCCTCTTATCTACAGCAGCACCGCGAGGAGCAAGAGGCAAAGGAATAAGACATTCATAGTGCATAAGTGAGTATCAGGGTGAATGACTAAAAGGTACTTCTGACAAAAAGTGAATGACAAAAAGGCTTCTGGGATAGATGTTTTCTGCAGAAGTAACCTGTTCCATACACAAGGCTGATGGGTCTGGGCTAGTCTGAATAGGACAAAGAAGCCATTATCAGTCAGCCTTCAGTGTGTGTGTGTGTGGGGGGGAACAAAAACAACCCCCCTCAAAATTGGCTTGAAGTTAGGCCAGATCTGGTAAAGTTCTGTGCTCATATGAAATATGCAAAAAATCTCCTAACTTCTTGAGTTAAGCACCATTAAATAATTCTATTATGAAAAATTATTTAGAAAAAATTACTGAAAAAGAGGCAGGTAAGATGCACATCTCAGAATTCTGTGGTAAGTGTAAATCAAGCTTTTGCCTTTGAAGATGAAGCAACAGATACTAAAAGCTACTGTGTTTCAAATATTATGACAAGTCTATGTCTTCTTGAGAAGACTCTTCCCATTTGACTAAAGGCTGGGCATTTAGAAGTCTTCTCTATGGAAACAGCAAACTTCAGATAAATGGAGCTGATGTTAGAAAACTGCTAGTTTTGTTAGTGATGATACATATACTGGAAAATGGGTAGGAAGTGTCAAAACACTTTCTAAATGTGGTACATGTTGTTTGCATTGCACATTTGCTGAACTTAGTTGGCAATATATAGACAAAAACATTTGTAAATAATTAAATGACACTGCAGTCAGAGTTGCCTTTACAGTCTGCTCAACTCAAGTCACAGTCTATCATCAACTGGAGGAAAAGTGCAAGCTTACTTTCAATATCACCAAATGGAGTAGTTGGCTCAAAACTGTCACTATTTATGCCATGTATCTTAAGGAGTAATTAGAATTTTGGGATTTTACAATTTAAAGAATAGTTCAGGAAAAGTTGTGGTCAAGTTGAGAAGGCTTGCATAGATCAGAGGTAATCTATGCAGCTGTTTCAGCAACAGAAACATTTGCTTCCCAGAATAATATGAACTCTTCTTGCCTGTAAAATAAATGAAATCAGCATGTAAAGAGCCAAATAAGGTGCAAGCTTGGCAAAGCCTTAATGAAGTAGTCTATGCTAGTCCTTGCTACTAAAAGCAAGAAGAAAGTCAACATCTACATCACTAGTGCCAGCTGTTTTTCTTAAGCACCTGCCAGTTTTCTTCAGTACATAACTAATTTTTGATTCTAGTTAAACCACACATTTTAACCTTGCATCAATCAGTGATCTGCAGTGGTATATCAATGTTTCAAAACAATGCATTGGAAAAACTTATTTTAATTGCCAGTAATTTAGTAAAGTAAATTTCCCACAGGAATCGCTTAAGCATTAAGCTCTATAATTATTTTCTATTAAATCAGATATTGCTTTGATAAGTTTATCCACACAAAATAGCATGCAGATCATTTTCTTCTTACAGTGTCACTTGTGATGACAGATGGAATCAAAGTTAATTGAAATCAAGAAATTTACTCAGAGTTGTCATTTTCTGGAAAGCAAATCAGCAGCTAGACTGAACAGTGAATTATTTAATTGTAAGTTAATATGGATCATGTGTTACTGAAACATTAATGTACAGAGGCCTACATAACTTCCTGTCAGTAGTRGAGAATACTATGTGATCGTCTTTCTATGAAGTGTGTGGGTTGTTTTTTTTTTTTTACACCTCTTTCAAGAAACTTACTAAAATATCCAAGTCAGTCTTACTTATTTACTAGAATTAAAGGTAACTCARTCCCTCAAGAAAGTACTAAGGGGTGTGCAGTCAAATTGCAAAAGACGATCATTACAGTGGAGATCGGCAATTGCTATATGAGCATGCAACCTGCTCTTGAATGCAACTGCACTGTTGAGCCAGAAGTGTCACTATATATGGGCTACTACAAGTAAACTTTGTCTTCTCTGCACTGAAAGGTAGATATTATTTCTTTTTTCCTGACTGCTGTGCTCAGTTATTTACTGAGAGGAGCAGCAATACACAGTGATGCTTCAGTAAACATTGTGCATAACTTTGAAGTAGGTTTTGTTACCTATCTATCTAATGCAAAGCAATCAGAAAGCAGAAATAGCATTAGAAAGCAGTCAACATCTTTCAGGGTGAACACAAGGAAAATCTAAGCTGAGGAACCAGAGTGTTGCAGTGATATTTGGGGAATTAACTGATTCTTTAATTTATACAAAGATGCATGCTTAAACCTATTTTATTTTAAAATCATCCCTAGTTRCTTGATAGGGTGCTCCAGAAAGGCAAAAAGGCTTACATATACTAAAATACTATACAATTTCATATACTATGCAACAATTCCTGATTCACACCTCAGATATAAAACAAATATTCCTTGAGTATTTATTGGCTATATAGTATTTTATGTTATACTGGATATAAATTTATAATTCCAAAATACTGCGCTTAATTTTCTTAGCACTCTAATGCATTCTTGACAGATTTGTTTTTGGTTTAATTAACACCTACAAAATATCTATTTAAGTGAAGATTAATTAATGGCCTTCTTCCTCTAACAGTTTCTCTAAACAACCTGAGAAGTAGAYGTTGTCATTAAAGTACAGTTAGTTCTACCCAATTTCACTACAGATATTTGCCAGCAACATTTCTAACGGCATAAGATTTTTGCTTTACTTTTTTTTTTTTTTCTTCCCCAGGATGAGAATATAATGCGCTCCATGCAGCTCTTTGAAAATGTGATTTAACGAAGATGTTATTAGCTCAGCAACTAATGGACAAATAAGAGCTATTCTGCAACATTACCTAAAGGATGGATTTCCCATGTTTATCACAAAAAAAAATTACTCAGCTTTACACTGAGATATGTATTATGCAAATAAGCCTTTTTTATTATTAAGCCCCCCCCCAAACTTTCCAATTGTTAAATTATATAATTTATCACTTCAACAGTGGCTACTTAGTTAAAGATTGGTATAAAAAGTCAGCTTTCTACTCCAAAGCCAGACAAAATAGGACCTGACATTATACAGCTTTRTTATCATTCCAACCCCTAGATAAAATAGATACCATCACAAGGAGACTAAAAACTAGCTAGTTTTGCTACTCATTTGTACTGGATTCAGCTCCAGGTGTTTGACTGTATTTCTTAAATGTTAGCTTCTAATTTATACAGAGGCATTACCGTGTATTTTCTTTTCACATTTGTATGGTGTAGTCCTCTTTTTTTTTTGAATAATACTTTGAGTTAAAGTGCTATAATCAATGTGAATGCACATCTTCCTGCAATGGCTTTCCACCTTTGAATTGCTTCTCTCCTCTTAAAAAAACCCTAAGTTATGAGAGGAAGAATCATTTTATAACAAAAAATAGAAAAAGAAACAGATAGAGGTAGATTTATTGCCCACCAAATGCTAGTAAACTTCTATCACTTGTACTTAGCTAATAAATCTGCATTCAATTTTTTATGACATGTATATCAGGAGTCTGATATACTGTATTTCTAATTCTTGTTGGATGTGTCAGTTCTCTGCTTAAAATTAAGGATCCTCTGAGCTGACCCTTCTCAAAGAAAACCTGACCGGATCCCAGAATTGTTTTCATAAGTATGTGTCTTACTGCCTTTAATGAAGAAAAAGGCAAAAGTTCTTTTGAAGCTTCCATTCCAGCTCAGCACTCAGGATGAGCATCTGTACGTAGTAACATCACTAATAATGGATGCTAGATAGGCTAACATCTGTTTAATCTTTAATTATTAGAAAAAACAGGAAGAAATGGAAACTTCAGCTATATATCATCTATTATGTCTACAGTGTTTAGGATCATTACATTGAACTGCCTTAATTCTGAATCTAGAAAGATTTTAAAAAAAAGTATCTAAAACATAACACTGTTTCTGCCCCACATACACATTTAATTTTTATGATTTACTGTCCAGAGATTTTATATGCTAATATTCAAAAATATGTGAAATGCTATCAGAGATAGACCAATCTTCATTGTGACATTGCTGCAGAAAATGTGAAAGGGGATTAAAGAGGTAGAAAGAATGCTACAAACATTCTTTTGCAAAAATAAATCAGGTATCTATTCTGGTGTAGAGATGGGATGTTAAGAGGCATGTTGAAGGTTGCTCTGCTATCACCAGTGTAGAATAAGAGTAGTACAATACATGTACACCTGAAATTTGCTGTAGAGTGTTCGTGTAAACTAAATGTGCACATTTTGTAAAAAATAAACAAACATGAAAAACACAGGAGAATGGYTGCTTTTATTTTTCTGCTGTTAAAACAAACAGTTGCATTTCTTCAGATTTAACGTTTTTGCTAACAAAATTAATTTAGTTTTAAAAACTTAAATACATACATCTTAACTAATCTTAGTACAGTTCAATTAAATTTAATATAACCACCCAGTGGTAATTTTCCAAACATGCTTTCACATGACCAAGGCATTTTTTTAACTCCCTATGCAACACCATCTTTTCATGACTTAAAAAAAACAAAAACAAAAAAACCCCTTTCAACAAATTTATTTCCAGAATTTAATTTGCCTCAGGGAAAAGATGCTACGGCAAATTTTGTTACTTACCTCAGTCAGCTCTCCCTCATGGGGTAACTCAGAACAATATCAAACCTGCCTAGTGTTTATTACAAGACCTATTGGGAAGCATTTTGCAATCAAGCTCCAGTATGCTCATAGACAAATGCCACATCCTGCGGGGCTTGACAGCTGGGTAAGTTGGCTCTACAGTCTTTTTGTCTTTAGTTTTACAGTATTTAGTGCATGTTTCTCTACAGCTTCCACATTTCAAAGCTTATTAGCTTTTCCAAGGCTGAATTCACAAGCTAGTCCCAAGCATATCTGCAGCATTACAGAACTGAATGCAAGGGAGTATGGTGTAAAAAACCAAAAACAAACAAACAAACAAGCCCAAAACCAAAACAGTTCTCTCTGCTTATATTTAGCTCCCTGGAATGAATTAGTCCAGCAAAACCTAGGCTGCAGCTACATGGAGCAACCTGATGCCTTGATGCCTCTGTACCGTGCTCTCCAGAGCCTCCCCAGCTCTAAGAACAGTGTGCTGAGAACACTGCTGCACTGAGCAGGCTCAATTCTGCAGTGTTTGCTACCTGTTTGGTACCTTGAGCTTCACATCTGTAAAAGCTGACTCTGCAAAAGTTGAGCTGAGTTCGCATAGATCTACGTCTATCCTGATGAATCCAAACTGGGGTCATCTGTGTCTGTGGCACAAATAACAGGTTTTCAAACGTAAGCATACACATTTAATTTAACACTAAAGTTTGCTACTATTTAAGTAAATACAGTCAAATTATTTTACATCAAACAAACATATAAAATATTAAGCACTGCAGAACTATTAAAGGAAATTTAATTTACGACAAAATACAAATCAGTATTGACTATACTTTTGAAAAAATAGCCAATTAGTCAATGTCATTGTTTGTGCACTTCTGTGCTTACAAATACCAGCCACAGAGATAATTATTTTAAAGGGTCTTCCATAATTACATTTTCACCAACTGATGCGACTTTTCCCACTCTCCATCATACTGCAGAAGAGCTGTGGTTAGCGTAAGAGAATATGTGATACCCCAAATATATTAGTGATGTACACAGGCAGTTTCTCTCCAAGCTTCACCTTGCAGTGCAAATCACTACAGATTTCTTGTTCAAGAGGAGATAGAACAATAGGTCGGGATTTTCGATTTGATGATAGCAACAGTCGCCTGGTGATGAAAATAAAATAAATTTAAACAAAACAAGGAATATTAGCACTACATATAAGACTATTCATATAGTGTTTGTAATTACATAATTCACAACTTCCACTTAGTTATCTTTGCTATTATTAAACGAAGCAGTAGAAAACAAAAAAAGTTAATATTTACTGAGAAATTTATTGTTAAAAGGGATGAAAACAATGAACTGTGAAATGTAGCATCATGATGAGGAAAGATGACTAATGGAGGACAATAAACATCCAAGGGAGAAAAGCTATGTAAACTCATATTTAAAACTGGGTATAAATACAGACACGAGATAAGAAGGATTTTAAATACAGGAGTGGTATGCTGGAAGGGACTTCCAACATATGTAGTAATCATAAACATAACTCATTTAAAATGGATATTTGATAAATTCATTAGTTGGATTATATAATATTGACAACTATAATCACAATTTAGGGGTTTGTTTCCAGTTTTCTGCCTTATCTTCTTACAGTATTTATAAAAGACACACAGGAAAACCCACTCGTAAAACTGACAGGCTACAAGAAATCAGGAGACATAAGAATTAGATGTGGGATAGTGATTCAGTGGATTAGTTCTGTTAACCAGCCTAAATTCTCAGAACAAGATGAAAGCTAATTTGCCTCTTCTCTCCTCACTACACACAAATAAATAAATAAAAGTAATTAATAAAAAAAAATGCTTCTTTATCTGTCAGGATGTTTTAAAAACTTGTAATACCAGCATTGCTATTGCTCTTAAATAAATATGCACACACCCAAAAATGAAGAAGAACCTTCCTCCCCTGCTCCATCCCCCAAACCTTAAGTACTCAATTCTAAAGCCTTTCTGTAAGAGTAACTAAACTCAAAACATTTAAAAAAATCATGTCTGACTAAAATAAAATTCAGGACAACCTACTTAGGTGCCTACTGATAAGGCATACAAGCTCAGAAGTGTTAGACCTACATTTTGGTCCCTGCTCTTCAGAGATTCAAACAACGGAGAATACAAACRAAAGAGTTTAAAAAAAATGGAGACAATAAAAAGCTAACTGGTAGAATATGGATCATACAGAATAGATTTAATTTCATTTCTGTCATCACTCAATACCTCAAATGGATGAAAACAACTATTTCATTATGGACTGGAACATATCACCCCAAATTGCCACAGTACAAAACCTCGTGTTTTATAAAACATGAATAGTCATGGTATGTAAAAATAAGCACTTTTCAGGATGCGGGTATTAATCTGAAAGCTGGAGAGTGAAGTTTTCTTGGCAAAACTGCATTCAACTGTGCAGATTACACAATAACCATCTGGTCAACTCACCTTTCCACCATATTGCTCCAACTTTTGTAAAGCAACAGTGATTTTTTCTTTAAATTTCTTGTCCATTAATCTCCTTGAAAGCTATTTGAAGAGTAAAAAAAAAGAAAAAATAGTTGTACAATATAGTACAATATAAACAAAAAGTCCAATATACTTCTGTTTTATTACATTATTTCATCTTATCTTAGGAAAATGAGAGCAAAAACCCCATTACTCTACAGTAACTGATGCCAAAGTAAAGGAATGAATTCATGGCAAAAATGTAGAAYGTTCATTGATGAGAAACTTAAATCCAAAAAAAGCTCCCAATTCTTATAAACAGCAGCCATATAAATACTTATTTGAAGATTTTTGGTTTTACCAAAGAAATTTTACAGTTGTATTAACCTTAAAATGAAGTCATTCTTGGAATACTGTCCACATTAAAAGTTTGCACAGTTTTCATGTGCATCAAAAGGATTTTCTACAGTGGAAATACTCTAAAATAACTCTTGCATATTCTCTCTTCTGCACTAGGTGTCTCAAACATCCTTTTATTTGGCAGTAAAAGTGCACTTTGGAAGCAGGCTAAACTAAATTGTGAAAAGCCAGTCTGACAGTGGAAGAACGTCCACAGAAGAATTCAGTATAAAAATATTTTCAATAACYCTACTCTAAGCTTATGTAATAAAAAAAGTTCCTTGTGTAGAATCTGAAAGAAGTGGGAATATTTGCTTATGTTAATTTACTGCAACTTTCACAAAGTTTTGAAAATATATACACTTTAAAATGCAAATTTCATTTTACAGTAAACATAAGCATCCCTTCAAACATAGTGTCTGTTTCACCTCGGGCTCAAGGCAGGATCTTTTTTAAATAGTAGAGATAGCACTTCCATTATTCTCTCTCTTTTTTTTTTTAACAACAGCTTTTGGCGCTTCTTAGAACTTTATAAATCATGATATTATTAAAGAATGATGGACTTGCACACAAGAATATATGAAGTAATGCTTTTCATGGAACTGCTGAGCCCTCCACCATATCTGCAGATATTACAGTAAACATCTCAACAAAAATATCATAAAAATACAGCTGATCTGTTATTACAGCATTAAAAACCTACATTTGTGAGTAGAAGCTTAAGGTGATCATTAAGAGAAGTGCCAACAACAGCACTCAGCTGAACTAAAGCATCCAATCCTCTTTCGAATACTTCATCAGCTGAATGGGCCTTCAAAGGGAAGAAAAAAAATTAATAGATTCCTATCCAAGAGTAATCTTCAGACAAATGCACAACTACTTTAAAACCATACTCTCTACATTATAGTTTGTTATAGTACTTTGAAAAATTAAAAGTACTGTGTAATTGCTAATTATAAAGTTACAAGAGGTTTAGAAATACAGGTACTACTGAATATTTGTATGTAGATATAACATTTAAACGTAGAAGTATCTTTTTTCAAAAAGTAGAAAACAAAATCATTCACAAAATGTCATCAGTGAAACTCCTGCATTTATTATGAGATGAGGAAACTAATAATTTATGTTTGATGGAATAACAAGTTCAGCAGTCAAGAGAAACCCTTTACTACCTCAAATATTCCAATTTGGAATGGATCCTGCATACTGTGCTCCACTGTATAATAGACAGAACCTTTAAAATGTGGATATGTTGAAATTGGGAGACCACATTTTAGTTGCAACTTTAATAAATTCAGATTAACTCATAAGTAATGCATAACAATTATTGTCTTTGCTGGAAAAACACAGGAACCAATGAATTTCTGAACCACTGAATTTAGGTCCTTGCCAACTACAGCTTTGCCACTCGTCACCAATTATCARTCTCCTGGCTACTTCTGTGGTGCTTCTTTATCCCTATTACACCCATGGGAAGGTTCTACTATACCTGACTTCTCTAATGGTTTCGTTATATTATTCTTCCCTTAGCAGAAAAATTGATTGATGACCACTTAGTTTCTTCTTGTTCTAATACAGACCTTTGTTTAGTCAGTTATTTTTCCACTTTGGTATTTGGGACCTGAAGGTTTTGGTTTTTTTTTAGAAGCCATCAATTGCATGTGCAGTAGAAAGTTTAACAAGACATCATACCAAAATAACACAACAAGAAAGCTATCAGATGAACAATAACAATAACTGGATGTGTAAGACAAGAATAATTCCTGAATTTTATCTTCCAGACTAAACCAAAGACACTGATAACAAACAATACTGGTCATCTACTACATTTCTGATTTGTGATCTCAATAAATTTTTGAAGGTTCATCCATTTCTCTAAAACCAGAACTGAAGCACAGCTAGATTAAAGAAAGTGGATGAACAAGAAAAAGGGCTCTGAAAAATAACATGAAAAAGACCCAAAAGAAACTACCTCCCAGGCCAATATTTTTACCTCACTTTATTTTCTGAAGGAGTACAAAAATTACAAACTTTTTAAAAATGAAGAATATGACCTAAACATTTTAGCTCTATTATTCCCTTTTCTCATTGACATACTCTGTTTTATCCTTGCAGCATTTTTGAATCTTTGAATGCAACAGATGAGTATTTATTCTGGCATCTTCATTTTACTTTATATCATTCTTTTTTATGTTTTATTCTATGGATACATATAAAAACACCACCAATGCTTACATTTATTTCTGTCTGTTTTCTCCAGTCAGATTCTTAATATTTCTACAAAATTTGCCCAGATCTACTGACATAAAGGTATTCAAGGAGTTTCTCATCTGAACTTAAAAGACACACTTGTCTAACAGAAACAAGGCAGGGATAACATGAGGAAAAGAAACACACACCTCCCCCCACCCCACCCTACAGATTTATCACATTAATATTTTCACTGCAGTCTTCACTGGCACAAGAATAAACAAAGCTATGAAAATCTCTCCAGGAAAAGTCAGACATACCAATGCAGCCTTTAACACTGGAACTAGGCGAGGCAACAAGGGGACTGCTTTTTCAGTAGCATCTTCAACCATAAGTAACTCTTTAAAACCTTCCTTTGAAACAAATGTATAGGGATGTTTTGTCTCCCTTAGGCCCTGTTAAAAATGTAAAACATGTTTGCTGAATAGTTAATCTTCTTTTTAAACAAAACAGCATTAAAAAGATCCCACTAGCAGCAAGCTAATGTTTAGATTTTATTACATCAATTCAAAACATTAAATACACTTACTCCACCATGTGGATCCATTGAGTACAACTCTGCTCCCTGAATATTCTTATTCATTTTTATTTTGCAATATTGAATATTAAGCCTCACATTACGAATACTGCCAATTCAATCAATATATTTACTGCGTTATCTTTATTSTACTTACCCAAATTCATTTTTCAACAAGCCCATGAACAAGAATAGGCTGTATTTGTAAGTGATTTCCCTACTCTTAAGGGGGGGGGGGGAGTAAAGGGAACTAGTGGGAGAGGAGAGGGAACAGAAACCAGCAAAATCTTGTAAACAGTACAAATACACACTCCTAGTGAAGACCTGAGTAGCAGAACTCAAAGATTCACAAGCCATCTCTTTCTTCTTTCCTTAATAGGAGCTCTCAGCCACTTCAGATATTGACAGTTTTGTTTCATTAATAAAAAAAAAAAAAAAAAAAGCCCTCTACAGTGTGCGCTATGTTCCACCTTCCATACTAGATTCAACACTCAGATTCCTGAAGCGTATTTGGCGTATTTGGTGATAAATGTCATGGATGATGCTAAGAAAACAGAAGCCTGGACATGTATAGTATTTATTTTCTTTCTTTTGTTTACAGGGTTCTATTTCCCCTGAATTAGTTCAATCTATGGAGCAGAGCACTCTTACTTCAGTAGGTGGGCTTTATATCCCCCCAAAATTGGTTGTTTACAAAAGAACCTCCAAGTCCACAAATGGATCCAAGAATTTCATTCAACAATTGGAAGGCTGAGATCCTTATATCCAGCCAGTATGTTGAAAGTTATATAGTTCTACCGAGCTCTCCCAGAATACTCTAACTAAAGAATTACAAAAGCCAAGGTTACCAGCCACCTTCATTCATGCAAGATCTCCATAAATGTTTTTGCATATTTCCCTACTAGGTGAGTCTGAGTTAGTTACCTTAACCTGGTATAAAACGCAATTTGAGCTATTTATATTGTACAGATGTAACACACAAAGGGCAATTTTCACCAAGGTAGCTGTCTAGACCCACTCATTTCAGCACATAGGTCACTACTTTAAAAGAAAAGTGAGTTTACCTCTGCCAAAGTTATAAGAAGAGGGTCAAAAGGAACAGTTTCAGGAAGGCATTCCCATTGTAGTCTGTGCTTTACTGCGCCATGTATTAACCTATTACATAAATTAAGTTTTAACAGATTAAAATATTGTTATATATAATTTATTGCTAACACTATTCACATGGAAATATCCCCAGTTGGTTTGCAAGAGTACTATAATGTTATATACACAATTTCAATATATGTTGCCCTTCTTATTGAAATTTTTAATGGTATATAAGAGTGGAACTATTACAGCTTCCCAACATGGCAGTTTAAGTTCTACTCCCAATCACACAGAAATCAGAAATAAAAGTTACAAAAATTATAGCATGCCTCTCATACTGACACAAAAGATGTTCCCTGTGCAAAGTTACTTATGCTGATAAAAGTCAATAAACACTTTCCTCAATAACAACTGGTAAGGGAAATCAGCTGAAACCAAAAGAAAAAAAAAATCATACTGGAATTCATCATTCATTACTAAGATACAGAAAAGGACTAAACATTAATGATTATTATAGGTGTATATACATGTATTAATGATTACTTTAAAAAGCATTACGCAGCTCTGCATCCACTTGACAGAACACTAGAGAAGAGTGCCTACTACATATAATAAACAAAAGTAATTAAAAAAATCCACAGACTACTACTTATAAGTAGTTTTGTTAATATCTGATATTGCTGACAATTATAGAAATGCAATATTAAAGAAAATATTCTTATACTACTTACTGCAGACAAAAAGGCTGCCAGATGTTTACTTGCTAAAATGGCACTAATTTTATTTTCTTTGTCAGTAGGGGGAAGAAAACACTATTACATGAAGAAATCAACTTCTGTCATGGAAAAGGCTTGGCAAACCAAATCCGCAAGTACCTCGCTACTCTTGAAAACATGCAGCTTCAGTATCAACACAGCATAAAAAAAGACCAAAAGAAGACAAATTCAGACATATGGGAAATTGCTTCCTTCTTTGAAAGGAATTAAAATATAGAAATACTTTCAGAAGTGAATGTAATCAAACAGCCTATCTATAAAGATCAAGCAGTTTTGAACAGACTTATTTCAATCTACTTAATTCTACCTAACCATAAGAAAGTAAGTAAAACAAAAAATAAAGAAAAAAAACCCACATTACCTGCATGGAACACCACCTTTAGCATAAATAGCAGCAAATGCAGAAGGTGCTCTAGAATGATCACCAAACTGTGAGGACAAAAGGAGATGGAGAGATGTATCATTCATAATAGTAATATTTGATAACTATTTTGAATATATGTGAGAATTGCAGTTTAGTAAAAATGCAACTTATTCATATGATTAAAAAAAAAAAATCAAAAAAGAACTGCATATGTGGGATGGAAAAAAAATATATTTGACACATTTATCAGAGACTGATAAACTAAATGCCTCCCAAAACTGTCTGGATAGGAAGGTTTAAAAATTAACAAATAATAAATAGTCAGTGCTCTGCTGATGGAATGCTCCTCTTATTTTTCTATTTTTTCATGCAAACGTTAACACTGAAGTTTTACTAGTTCTCTCCTTGACAGATTAGRGATCTCTTACTCTTTTGATATTCTTGTTGCTGCTACATAGGTAACGTGCAGAAGACAGATTTACTCCATTCCAGCCTGATCTGAGTATAGATAAAAATACAAGGCAGCAAGATGTGGCAGAAACTGCAGATGTTGGGAAGATGGTATGAGGGCACCGGAAATTAGTGGGGAAGCTGATATTGGGTGAGAATCTAGGGAGAACTCACTGGAAAAGGAGACAAGGAGCTTCATGTGAGAGAACATCTACACAAATTTATTTTTTAATCACATATATCCTTCTTATGCACATGAACTATGATAGTTTATTAGCATGATCATTCAATACAATTTTCCAGATTAAAGACTTTATCACAAAGCACATATGCAAGGGAATACTATGAAATCTGAATTCCTATCTTTTGAGTGACTGAACTTACATTAACATTCTGTTAAAATTTTGCATGCATGATTTGACTTTATCTTGGCTTAACTGAGTCACTGTAGCACTTACAAAAAAGTTTCAYGAGAGAAAAAAAATCCCCCCACACAGTTAGAAAATATTCAGTCTCTGCTAACGGCAGACTAGTACCTCTTCTAAGTACCTTGCACTCTGAAAGTTTTCTAAAAAGCCTGTGATATTCCTAATCGTTTGGCTGGCATGACCCAGTGGTGAGCTATAACTCACGCATTCAAGGCTAGTTCTCCAGGCACAGGACTTCCTTGAAATTAGAAGCTCCTTTCATTAGTCTTCTCCAGAGATCCCAAGTACTTCGCAAAGGATTACATGCGCACAGTTTTGGGGAGTTAAGGTGAGTCTCTCCCTCGTTTTCAACGGACTTTCCCTGAATGATTAGCTTCTTTCTTACGTGTGAGGGCGATCCACATCAAATGGGCCATTTTCTTTAAGATGCCAGCCTTCTGCAGGAATTTACAAAATCCTACTAAATATAATGTCTGATTCTTGCGGGATTCTTTTCCAAAAACTTCTACTTAGAAGCAAGGCATGAACTGCCTTTTTCTCTTGATTGAGGGACTCAGTAAGAGACTTCTGACACATAATTCTCACTGTCAACTAATTCACTAGATTTTATGAGGTCTAGATGATCTTCAAGATACTACCTGAGTCTTAGTTTTCTTGCACAACGTGGCACAGGTTATCAAAGCCATAACTGAGACCAGTTACCCCACTGGGCCAAGCACAAGTTTATAATTAGAAAATAATCCTTTTTATCTCTTAGTCCTAGATTTTTTTGGGTGGGGAAAGGAGCACAGAAAATAAAGAACTGCCACCCAAACCATGGTTGTATCAAGAATTCTTTTTAAAAGAAAGTAATAACCATTTTATGCCTCAGGCAACTGTGCTTTGATATCAAGGAATGTACGGGAACAAAAGTTTAGTTTAAATTTAGAGAAYTGGACCAGCATCCAGAGGAAGCATCTTCTGCATGTATTTTCTAAAGTAAGGACATTGCTTCCTACAAGAGAACTCTAACAAACGAAAAGGATGCATTATGAAAAACAACACTTCTGCACACCTTTTTACCTTCTACCGCATTCCTGATCAGGATGCATTTCTGGCATCAATATTATTGGCCAAAAGAAGATACTTCAAAATTTTAAGTTAATTGTTACTGCACATAATTTTTGTAAAGAAATGAAAAATTTAAGTTAAATTTTCAGGACATGAAAAAACAATATTAGTTGTCAATAGTTGTGATTAAAAGAAAAAGTCTATCAGTCATCTGCTAACTGTATTAGATACATCAGAAAATAAAGAAAACAGTGTTTCTGCAAGTTAAGGCTGTTACAACCCCCCCCTGCCCCAACATTTCAATATGGAAGTTCCACCCAGGTATGACACTTATTTTGAGAGAACTGCAAAGTAATAAGTGTTAATCTGGAAAGCACATCTGAGATATGTTGCATTAAATACTTTATGTAATAAACACAGTAACTGTAGTAAATCTAACATGTTGGCCTACTCTTAAAAAAAAAAATCACTTTTTTACTTACAGAGCTTCCTTAGAACTTTGGTATTTGTTTAGAGCCAAGCAGTATATGAGGAATTTGCCTACGAATAGCATGCTAGGTCAGACCATAGGTCTGTCTAGTAAATATTCCTATCTCAGCATTTTCCAAGGAAGAGCACAAGAACAGAGATGCATAGAGCATATTTCCCCAAAACGCTTTTTTTTTTTAAGCCATCAAAAAACCCCCACTATCTATACATACCGGATCAATAGTTTTGGGATTCAGTTTGTCACTAGGCTTTGGCTGTGGCTTAATTGCAGGTTCTGGAGAACAAGGCAAAGGAGAAGATGTCTTGCTCTTCTGTATTGCAGTCTTCGGTTTTATTCGGATGCTTGATGACATTCTTATAACATTACTTTCCAGAACAGAAACGATGAAAAACATAAATTAATTCTCATTCCTACACGATACTACATTAAGGGTTAGAATACCTGAGTCCAAAGATTCACATGAACAAACAGTGAAGAAAATTTGAACAAATATATTACAAAAGAAGTGCTTATCCTTATATATCCTAAACAGAGCATAGCACAATTTTGACAGAGGAGCCAGTCACTCCATCTTTCAAATGCACATCACCACATCTTCTAGTCCTGTGCTGCTTTCTTTTATTTCTTTGCTGTGAGACACCTGCAGCAAAAGTGAAATTGGCTACAGTTTGCCTTTAGGGTAGCCACAGGAATCAGAGCGGCACCAGCGCTCAGCCCAGCAGAGCAGCCCAGAGTGGGGGAAAAAAAACCCTTCTAGGCTGTGGCTGGTACAGTTAAAGCAGAAGACATAACAATCTGGGGAATGGTCAGGATGAAGGAATGAATTCGAGAGTAAGCAGAGGGACTCAGGACACAAAAACCAAAGCAGAATCAGTAAGAGAAAAGAACAGAAATGTAAAGGAGCAAAAAAGAACACAGAAAATAAATTCCAATTCCAGGAAGAAAATGAAAGTATTTTGTTAGTTTGCAAAAAATAACTTTCTGCATACATTTTTAAAAATGAAGATAAATACACATATATTCTAATTATTAATGCATCGACTATACTAAAATACATGTAATTAGGATGAAATTGTTTAGACTATTGTCTTTCTAGTTAACACACCAAACATGACACTATGATGCAGAATGTAACTTGTTCCTGGGAAAAGACAAGATTTTCAGATGTTTTCTAACATACCGAAACAGATAAACATTAATTTTTCGGTTTCTAAATAAAGTGAGAGGAAATCACATCTTTTCTCTCAATCCGTATAGGATCTCTTCCCTCTATCCAGCCACCTATTTTTATAAAACTCGTAAGAGCAAAATTATTTTCCTTTTTAGTCCTCTGCCACATTTGGATGAAGTAATCCCAATTAAATATTTAAGCAGCRTCTATGTATGGCCCAAGTTCTAAAGAAAGTCAAAGCATTGATAGGTAGAAGTTCTATATTATATATTTAGAACCAGTTTCTGAAATGCTGTGTGGGGGTGGGATGAAGTTGGGGGGAGGTTGTTTTCTGTTTTTCTGGGGTTTGTTGTTGTTGTTGTTTTTACTGGTACAGAATTCTTTTTTTTTTCATTTCAGTTGATTCAGCTAGCTGTCCTACTCAGCTAAACTTAGTTCACATTATTAGTGGTTTCAAAGTGAAAAAGCAAGATATCTTGCTTTCTCACTTTTTAGCACAACTCTTCTCCCCAAAAAATTACAAGCGTGAAGAAGATATTATTTAATGCTTCCAAAATCTTGAAGAACATAGTGACCACAACTAATTAACAATATTAGCTGAGGACTTCATCTAATATATAAAGTTTTTTTAACATAGAATGATTCCATGTTGCTTTACTTATCGAACACATATTACATGATGTTAATAAAATGATGAAGTGTGAAAATGCTAGTTTTGTCCATTATTATTAATTTTCATCTTGATTTATTCTGAGGCACAGTTTGGATAGAAAAAAATTGGTAAATAAGAAGTGACATTACTTTATTAAACAAGAAATGACATCATATAGAAATAAAAACAATAAGAATAAATAATACAAATAAGCAAACATATTGCCATAAGGATGACCAGGGCTCTTGTCATCCAGCCATCATCTTTGTGAGACAACGGCACCTGTTTACCAACACACAGGCAAATTCCAAATACTGAGATGAGGATGAACTAGAGAGGCAGAAATTCTTTCTTATGCTGCTTCCCCTCCCTGGGGGGAGGGGGGGGGAAGAGAACCCCCTACCCCAATCTCTGCCAGATTCTTATAAAAGCAGTCCTTGTTGCTTAGGTGGTCTCACTTAATGCTTACTTCCCGTCAGACAGAACTTCTAGTTATGAAGTCTTTTGGCTTCACCTAAATCAGTAAATCTTTAGAAATATCTCTGCTTCCACTCAGAAGTGGAAAGTGTCCCAGAACATGTATAGATACACTATGTCCTTATGGCATGTAGAAAGAAGTAAATGTAGCATGTAGTTCAACAAACACCACAAACCAATGTATTATAATGATTATCAACAAGTGACAACCAAATGTAGGAAAATAACTGAAATCCAAATACAAAGCAAAACTAAAACGGAAAGTTTAAACCAATATTTCTTGACTGTCAATTTAATCAGTACTAGTGATTTGAATCATTTCATCCACTGTACATCTTGGAATCTCTTTAATTTCATTCTTAGCATATAGGCTGTCTCCACTGATGATTCTTCTTAAAAGAAGAATTAACATACTACAATTAGACAATTAAGTCTTTTCAGAAGACATAGAAAACATACATGCCACTTACAGGAACTACTATTTTTGCAAAATGCAAATCGTTAAAACCAAAAATAATTCTGAAGCCCTAAAGCATAACCAGTAACTCAGAAGAAAATGTACTGATTCTGTAAGTGCCAGCTTATTATCACAAAACTTCACTAGAGTTAGAAAACGCATTTCTAACTATCAGAAAAATAGGAATTGAGATTTTTTATAATATAAAAGTATAAAATAGCAAGATAAGTTCCTGACATTACCGTTACATATCATAAGATACCATTATACATCATAAAATAATGCTATCAGTGTAAACATTTGAAACATACACTTGCTTATAATGCTAACAGTTWTCTTGCTAAAAAATAACACTAATACTTTCCTCAGAAAAGTATTCTGAAGAGCTTTGTTGAGAGACAAATGATCTTCTCATGTGGCAAGCAGTGGTCATAGTCTATTTTAATCAGGTACATAGATCAAATAAGTTAGTACTGTYAATTTTTTTGCAATTGACCTTGTGCTTATAGAAAATCTACAAACATTTAGAAGGAAAGATAATGTGGTAACAATACAGTTGCTTATAATAAAACTTCTCCTCTTCCAAGAGGTAACGAAGATACATGTCAAGGACTAAGAGGTTAAATAATGACAAAATCTAGATGCATTTCAAAAAAAATCACTGGTCCTACCATCAGAGGAAGTAAAAAATAAAAGGTGTGACAACAGACAGAAACAATGTCAGCCCTCCGGGGTAATGGTGAAGATGGGAGTCAAGAACAGTGATAACTGTGTTTAAAAAAAACACAGCTGAGATAAAGCATACATGCACTGTCAGAGGAGGAGGTAGCAGAGAGCAGAAAAAAGGGCTTTTCACAAGGAGGTCTCAGCCTTCTGAACAAGATGAAAGTTCTTGTGTAGTCAAGCGGTGACAGAATCACATGCATTTAGAGAGAAATCAGACAGCAGGAAAACAGCTATAAATCAAACAAGTGACATACAAGGCTGAACACAGAAGTGAACCATCCTACTATGAGACGACAAACAGAAGACAGAAATCCTTGAACAGAAACATAAAAAGCACATTTAAAAGCTACCTTTCAAAGGAGAAAAAGTGAAGCCTGGAGTTTGATTTCTGGAAGTCACTTAAGAAAGGTGGAATGAAAGGAGGGAGAGTCTGGAAATCGAACTCGCTCACTTACCCGGCTGAGTGACAGCCCTCCCGCAGCGCAGCTGGGGCAGAGAAAGAAAAGGAGAAGGGCTCCCAGCACCATTACCGTTAGGGGCCGCGGGGCAGGGCCGCGGGCCGCAGCGATCCCTCTCCTCCGGGCCCCGAAGGCCGAAACCGGGGCCGGGAAAGGCGGTCGCGCAGTGCCCGCGGGCGAAGGGGCCGGGGGCTGCCTGCGGGTCTGCGCCGCCCCGGGGCTCGGCCCCCGCTTCGCAGAGGCGCTACCGCAGGGCCTGGGCCCGGGCCCGGGCCTGTCGCTGCCGGCGGGCCGGGGCAGGGCGCCCCCGCCGCCCCTCACCTGGCGGCCACGGCACCGCGCCCCGCTACGCTTCCGGCCGGTTACCAGGGAAGCTACGGGCCGCCGAGAGGCCAATATTCCGCGCGGGACAGAGCCCGGGAGGGAGCGGTGTGGAGAGCGCATGCGCAGCCGCGGGCCCGGGGGCGGGGAGCGGAGCGGGAGTGCTGGGGGCCGTTGGAGGTGCGGGGTCCGTTGGAGGTGCGGGGTCCGTTGGAGGTGCCGGGGCCGTTGGAGGCGCCCGGGCCGTTGGAGGCGCCCGGACGGTTTAGCAGCGCCGAAGCTGGGCGCTTCCCAGGCCTGGCACGCAGGAGGGAAAGCCCATTTCCATGTCCACGATCACCCCATCTTTAATAATCCCTGCTGTGGAATGCTAGCGGCTTCCCTCTATGGCTTCAGGATCCCCGTCCGCCCCGATAGCCAGGCGCTTGGGGGTGGGGGTTGAAGGATTTTAAGCTTGCGCGGGCCTCGGGCAAAGCCACTCTCAGGGCGAGCCCTCCAGCAACAGCCGTGGGGCCGTGGCAGCCTGACCGCATCCAGCTTTCCTCCTGGGGTCCCATCAGTCAGTTCAATCAGATGGACATGTAAAATGCAGTAGAAATTTTAGTTGCTCCTCCAGCCTTTGCCCTGGTTTGTCCAGAGGCTAGTGACTCCCTGGAGATCATCCTGGAGTGCTGGAAGCTGTAATTGGGTTGCCTGATCGGAAACTTCAGTTAAAGGTGTCAAGGAAATAAGGCTGCATATTGAACAAATCAAAGCTTAAATACTTGGGTTACAGACACCGAAACACGCACAGGAAGAAAGATTAAAGGTTAAAAGGCTGCTTTCAACCTACCTTATATATTTGTGATTAGAAAGAGGATGGTAATTTTTAATATGAAATTACCACTCATTTTTATCCTGTTTCTTCATAGGAAAAGATTTCAGAAAGGTTCCATTTTGGTTTTATTTTTATAAGACAAAAGTTTGGCTTACAGGCATCGATCCACATTCCACTTGCAATTATTTATTTGYGTTTCAAATGTTTCAGTAAGGATCGAACTTTCTTGTTGCTGTTTTCAGAGAAACTAACATATCTGAATGTAGTAAGTGACTTTTTTGCTTAAAGAATACATATTTTTATTCTGTGGACCCCATTAATCATCAGAATGKTTTTTGCTTTCTTCAGGAGATGTTTATTCTTTCAAACACTCAACAGTAAATCCCCAAGTAAAATTTTTTTTGTTATTGCTTAAATTGTATGATATACAATCTTTCCATCATCACACGTTCTTTTTCACATCTGTAATTAATAATGAGGAACTGTATGTGACTTTACAAATGGATAAGATAGGCTATTCTGTTGATTTTTCACACCAACAGGAAAATGCACTGACAGTATTCAAAAGTAGTTGTTGACTATTTGAAAACTACCATTGGCCTTGGATTTTGGCCAATGCTGGCATTTCATAATTAGTTTTGTCCAACACAAATAACTCATATCTGCCAATAATTGGAAGTTTTAAGTGAGGACATTTGCAGAAGAAAAAAATAGGGTTGCATATTTTAATGCAACCCTATTTTAATGGAGGGGAGGGGAGATTTTCTGTTCAATTTCTAAATGTTTTAACTAAAATCAGCAGAAATTAAAGTACTTTCACAAAATTATTTTACTATTCCACATTACTGAAGGCACTCTTATGATAGAAAGATTTATAGCCTTCTATCCATAAATTCTGTAGGCTGGTAAGTACCTCAGAAAAATCCAATATTTTTAAAGCATACCTTGCAAGCCTTTGAAAGTCCCTGGTAGAAAATGCAAATCAGAGTGCTTACCTCCATAACAAGAAAACAGAACTGCATTTCTGAGTGAGGTTTATTTTTCGTTCAATGTTTTGGCATCATTTTATACGTATATCTGCTACAGTTGCTCTGCGAATACAGAACAAACTGCAGCAACAGTCAAGTGTGGATAAAAGTAGTAGTACAATTCCTAAATCAGCAGGAGGTCTGAACCGCTGCCTTGCTTGAAGCAAAATGCCCCTGATTGCCTCTGTGGAGTCTGCAGCTCCCACTGAGTTCCTGGAGGCATAGAAATGCCTGGGTTGTAAAAGGACAAGTAAAACTCCAGTCTCTGTGCAAGAGCAGGGCTTAATTCAGAGTTTCAGTTTCCTGAAAAATATCCTCCTCCTCTCCCCCCCCCCAAAAAAAAAAAAAGTGCTATGGTCCAGCAATATATGGTACAGCAGAGCACCCAGCTGTATTTTGAACATTGAATATGTAGACTTCACTGCTTGCCTTGCAGTGAGACACGGTGTGTCAAATCAGGGACTCTGAGACAGACATCCACGGAATTGCAGACGACTGACAGATGTGTCCCTGTCATGTCATGGACATTTTGCTTCTTGAACTGGGACAAATTGCTGTGTCTGGCACTCAGGGAAGTACTCCTCATGCCAGGGCACGGGACACCAGGCGTCACTGTATGAGGAGATACGCTCTGGCTGCAAGTCCGTGAGGGTCAAGCACCTGAGGGCCAGGGCCCCATCGATCTTGGGCGGGCTCGACCCTCTTGTGGAGGGGCCTAACTCTCTCACCACCACTGAAGAAATACAGACTGAAATAATCCTGAATTCCTAGAATTTGGTGGGATGAAACTTATGGATATTTTTTGCCTAACTTGCATGATATTTTAAGAGTTAGGAGTCCTAACACAGTCTCAATCCCTTTCGATTCATACATGTCTTAAAAGGTTGCTGTTACAGTTAGCTTTGCCTATGAATTTTCAGCTCTTACCCGCCTTGATTGGCTTCCTCATTATTATACCTGGCCCTGGATATTGTAAGATCTTGCTGAATGTTGACRTGGGGAATATAGATCAGAATGCTTGTAATAAAATGTGTTCGTTTAAAAAAAATACTTTTCATGCTGTGTCTCATTGTTCTTGATAATTGTAATAAAAACTAGTCTGTAACATTTTAAACATATTTGGTGGATGGATATTTTAGAAGGAAAAATACTGTAAGATATTGTGTGTACATCAATAGAACATTACAAATATTAGCGTTTTTTCTCCATCTTAGTGATATCACTTTGTATAGTCTTACGTGTGGTGTCATGAGCTACTGTACTGCTGTACTGTATTGCTGTATATATATATAGCACTRGCTGCAGTTATTATTGGTTTTTCCATTATGTTTTTTTTTAATTTGTTTCATTTAATTTAACTGACATAAACCTTTTAAGTAATTGGAAATCCATAAAAGATGAAAATACGAATAATTTTCAAGGATTTTTTTTCACTAAAAAGAATGCAGTCACATGTATATTTGAGTGTGTTCAGGTAAGCATGTAAAAATCTAAAAGTTTTGCTAATGCAGGCAAAAATTAATGCTTCTAAGAGTGAACACCACTAACTTAGTGAAAGCTAATTCTGGACTGATTACTTGCTTTTTCATAATAACAACAATATTCAACCAATTTAAATATAAGCAATGATTAATTAATTATGTACTACTGCTGATAAAACCAATATGCAGCTTGACTTCTATTTTCATTAGTCACAGTTAAATAGTTAATTACTGAGAAGGAGGAGATTTCACTGAAGTGAAATGGATTCTGAGGCTTGTGAAATTAAAACTGCAGTTTATTGGAATATGGCTAATTAAATGAACATCACAAAAAACAGTCACATTAAAGATCTTATTTTCTGAGCATATCTATACCTTTGTTAAGCTAATTCATATGGTATAGCTGAGGCTTGGCATTAGACTAATACTGGCTGAGGAATGGTAGACAGAACTTTTCTTCACAAGTACAAACTTTTGAATATAGGAGGGAAAGAGTGGTACTTTAATTTTTATCCTTTCATTAATTTATATCATCAACTTTTCCCTTTCTATTCGTAGCTGCCTTTTATTATAAAATATATGCTTTATACTTTTTATACTGATTGGCTTGCTAGATTTTGTTGAAATTACATGTGACTCAAAATTTTACTATCACCTTTTATTTTGGTAACTTGGGTATTTCTTCCTGTTTCAAGTGTTATTTTCTTGGTTCCAATATTTTCATGCCTTTTTCCCAGTAGTTATTTTTAATAGCCATACTTACTACTATGGCTTTTCAATCACAGTGTGATGATTTCCACTGACTTTAGAAGTTTAATAAAATCATGTGATATACAGGCATGGTAGATATGTGATATATTTATCTTCTGACTCTACAATCTGTCACTGTTTTTGCTGTTAAGCTTGGCTTTTCACAAAGCCTAAGGTCTAGATAAAGGTCTAGATACTTATATTTATATTTCTCGTTTGCTTTTATTGCTAAAACCAAGAAAATATCCAGGACCATCAATAGAGAGTATTTATTTCAGTGGAAATAAACTGTCAATACAGTCCTATGTCAGTAGCAAAGAAAAGGCACAATTTTACCTAATTTTTAAAATTAACATTACACGTGCTGCAAACCACAAGTTACATTATATTGTGTTAAAATAATGGGTGAAGTCCAGCCTTGCAAAGTTGTCATAAAAGTGTATTAACCCCATTGTCACAAATATAAAAATCAGCTCTTTAACATTAGGATGTAAATTTATACGAGGAAGGGATTATCTAGTCTTAAAAATTGTTTCATCTTACATTTTACCGGGTTCTTTAATATTCATCTAATACTGTGTGAACTGATGCATTTCAGTTAAGAGATTATTTTAAAAGTTTCTAAGCCAAATGCAACTTTAACCCCAATTGGGGGATCAACAATTCCTACAACTGAGCAATAATAATAAAAGAGCAAAATATGTTTCCTCAACTCACCATTATTTCCTAATTGTTTTTATTTCTCCAATAATTCTTAAAAGTTAGAAATTCTTGCTGGTCTCTGGAAATGTGCATATTTAAAACTGAAGTCTCTAAGAATGTTTTCCTTAGATAGTGTTCAAACGTTATTCCCCAGAGCTGTTACTTTGATTTAACCACTCTACACACTTTATAAATAGTACTTTATAAAAGGGAAGTTATTTTATAGGGTTTGGCAATAAATGTGAAGTACATAACAGACTGTAGACACCTAATTGTAGTTTTCACGTTGCTTTACAAAGATTCAGGTGTTCCAGGCACTTACATCTGCAAATGCTGTATCAGATGATTACTTCAGTGCCTGTCAAAAGCTGATGGAGCTGTTAATATTCCCTTATATCTTCAGTGAAAATTGGTGTGAAACGGTGCCATTTCAGTTGAGCAATTCCAAATAACAGTCCGTAGATACTACTGGATTGCTTAAACTTTTCTGTAATATACCAGAAATGTACCAGACTTGATTGCCTATTATTAAGTGCTAAATTGCTATGAGGGTTTTGGATTAGCAGATCAAAGTCCTGCGTAAAACTCAAAGGCAAACTCCCAAGAAGAAAACTGATCCATAGGAACACTTTAGCTTTTTGATGTTGCAGAGTAACAAATGTGCATCCAGGTACAGCACATACAAATTTAGGAACTGAATGAGACACTTAAGAGGGAGTACACAGGTGTCTAGCGTTAGCCTGTAGACATGGTGCATTGGGCATTATTTTTAACCTATGGTACAAGGCTGACCAAAGTCAAGCAGCAGCATGGGCAGCTGAAGTTAAATTGATTAAGATTCCATACCAGGCTTTTTGATTGCTCCCAAGAAAATATTGCTAATCTGAAATACTTAGGGGAATTTGGACTTTTCATCAGTACGTGAGTCAATCAGAGAAAGTTTTGTCCAAATAGATACAGAGATAC
The DNA here is from genome assembly GCF_003343035.1 of Apteryx rowi. Classification (NCBI taxonomy): domain Eukaryota; kingdom Metazoa; phylum Chordata; class Aves; order Apterygiformes; family Apterygidae; genus Apteryx; species Apteryx rowi. Next base: position 568,508 of record NW_020450030.1, read on the forward strand.
CAATTCATTATTGTTTTGCTTTTTAATGACTTATTGTGTTCAGAGTGCCTCTCCAATGATTTGATAACATTTGCATCCATCTTGCACCCATGGGCATACAAAAACAAGGTGACAGTTCTCTAGATCAAATGGGACATGAGGTGCCTTAGTTTTTTACCTCTAGACATTTTCACTTGCACACAATTGTTTCAAGTATTACCAACCAAGGATTAAGTATTTTGAAAGATACACATTACTAAATAAATCAGTAGATCCTCAGGCCCAAGTCCTAAAAGAAGAACTACGACCCAGATTTTCACAGGTATTTTAAGTTCCTGTCTCCACAGTTAGCTAGTACAATAAGTAGATGGAATAGATGGGTTATACCCACCCAGCAAAGAGCTATACTTTCTCAGAAGTGAACTGAGAAATAAAATGAGACCTATCAGGATATTTTTTCTACTAATTCTTCTAAATATTCTTATTGCAACTTCATGACCATCAATAATAAAGTTCTTTATTCATACTTACGATGCTAACTGCACTGGAAGGAGAATTCATTCCATTGCTATCTCTCAGAGGGTGGCACAATCACAGCTCCTTTTGCAAGAGTACTTCACCTATTTATGAAGAGCGATCTATTCCGATTAGTACAACTGGACAAGAGTTAGGAAACTATATTTCTTTGAGTAACTGGACCTAAATCTCAGTTTTATGAGGCTTGATTTCCTGTCTCTCTGCTGCTCATCCCTAAGTTAAGTTTCAGGAATCCTAACCACAATGCATGAACAGTTAAACACCAAAGAACAAGATTCACAGAAAGTACCAAAGTTGAGCAGGGAGTGGCCAACGCGAGCTCATGGAAAATGTTAAGAAATCTGTAGTCTCAGACAGAGTAAGGTGCCAAACAGTTGGGGAACACAAGAGGGACTTGGATTTATATCTGTGAATCTTTTCTGGAGTCATGTCCTTAAAAGCTTTCAAAGCTAACAAAAAGTTTTGGAGTCAGTAGCTTCCAGGAGTTAGAGGACTCTCTGGGTTATGGAAAATTCAAGTTCAAAATCTTCTTTTACCTCATTTGGAGCATAGGCTTGAACCCAGACTCTCCTGCCTCTCAAGTGACAAATACATGGTGATATAGCTGAATGATATCTTGAACTGTTTTGGAATATCCTAATGATACTCTGAATTCCCTCAAGGTACCAACCTTTATTAATTACTCTTTTCACCAAACAGATGCAGAAACATTTAAACAGAAACACAGTCAGATGATRTGTCTGTAAGCATACTAACCCTAAAAGATAAAGTGGTACTCAGTGTCACACAAACTAGTGACAGAAGTAGAGGTATGGTCTCTAAATAAAACCAGAATCTACCACTGAAAAATTGACAGCATATTTAAAGATGACTAGATTTTATCACACTTTTGTGTGCACTCAGAAAGGCTGACCACTATACTCTATGCAGATTTATAGTTTTATATAATATCATGGGTGCCATATCATGTAAAAAAGGGTAAGAGGGATGGCCTTCCCTCCTTCCCCTGCAGAGAGTGTCCTGTTCTGTTTCTGTTCCTGATGATTTCTGTGGAGTTGGAATTTGCTTTTGGACAAACCAAAAAAGCTTTGACTGGGCAATGTCCTTTACATGCAAGACATGCAAGACACAGACTTTAATTTTGCCCACCAAATGCTTTCTCTATAATTATTTGAAAATCACAACTAACTAACTACTACATTTCTGAAGCAGAGTAAATATAATTGGTAAGGAGATGTCTTCCCTAACAGGATTGCAGGGGGAAAATAGTTCAACGAGGTGTATCATGCAGTTTTGTATTTTCCCACTTGGTGGCGATCACTCACTGTCTTTCCTTCCCGCTTCTGCATTGTCTCCGCGGAAGCCAGCTCTTCATTGCTTTCCAGCCTCCATCATTTTGGGGAAATAAGGGAAAAAATCAAAGTTTTCTATTAATTCAAATATCACAGCAAAATAGGAGAGTTTTTAAAATTGAAATGGAAGTACTTCATAGATCAATTGTCAGAGAAACTGTTCTTTGTTAGGAAATCTCTTCCAATTTTATCCCACTCTATGACACAGATCAGTAGTGGCATATAAAGCATTGATTAAAAGCAAGCTTACTGAACTTTATAGCCCTGCACAGAATGAGGTAAATAATAATAAATAGGAAATAAATCCTCCATGAAGTCATAGGACATCATGAGAGTATGCCTCATGTATTTTTTTTTTAACCAACAACAGGAACAAATGTTTGTAGTTCAGACTTCCTGGTCTGAAGACAACGTGTTGTGGCAGAGTTGTTGTTGCTCTGGCTAACCAAAAGYATGTCTTTCAGAAGCTGTAGCTGGACATGCCGTTGTCTTTCATAACATGAGCAGACCTTTCAGCTTTTTTCTAACCCAGTCCATGAAGTCCCCCTTTGTGGGATCAGATGTAAGGTAGAGCTGCATTAAGAGTATCAGGCCATGCTCTGAGCCACATGAAGCTTGGATGTGCTGCTTTACAAAAGCATTTAATGGGTCCCCCATCCTGTGCACAGCTGGCACTTGAGATAACAGGTCCAGGGATGGGAGGAACATTTTCTTCACTTATGGTATGCAGAAGGGTTGAAAGATGGACTTATGGTCCATGGGAATCTTAGTTCAGGTTGGTGACTGAGAACTAGGAACAGCCTAGGAGTGTTGACTGTAGTGATGGTGATGAGGAAGGTAGCTGTGGTAACAGTAATGGTTGATTGATGTTGTGATATAGATGGAACCAAAGATGGTGGTGGTAGAAATAGTCTTCTCTCTCCAGAAAGCGGTGGAAAGAGGGAGCAGCAGCAACAGCCCACAGCCCTCTGTCCTTGCCCACACAGCAATAGCAAGTGGGGGAGCAAGGCTGCCCTGCTGTCACTTGCTCTACTGGATTTTGGAGGAGGATGAGTTAAAGACCATTCTTAAAAAAAGAAAAAAGAAAAAGCTATCTTTCCAGGAAAGGTTGGGGGAGGAAGAAGGGGGCAGTGCTTGAGAGTTCCAAAGAAAAGCAGTGAGAAAGAATGAATGAGTGGATGTGGAGGAGAGGTTAAAAAAAATCAAAATCAGGGAACCGGAGGGGAACTGCAAGCAGAGCACAGTGAAGGCTTCAAGTTCATGATGTGTAGACTTTATTCATGATTATAGTTCCCAAAATTCAGATAACACTTTGGTTTTGCACAGTTATACTTTCTGATATGAGAGGAGACCTGTAATAACAAACTAGAGGCTGGCGAAGATTTGAAGGAGGAACTGCATAATGGATCAGAGAGAAACAGGAAACAGAAGCTTTGGCTATAACAGTGCTATTCCTCATCATAATACACTTCCTTAATCTTTATTAGAGATAGTAGAATATGAGCTTTTCCATTTCCTTTTCCTTCATCATAAGTGTACTTATGATGAAGGAAAAGGAAATGGAAAAGCTAGAGAGGGTAAGCATAGGGAGTGGGTACCTCACTGAGCTGTGCAGCTGCAGACTGCACTGCTCTAACTGGGCGATGCTGGATGCCAAGATGGGTAGTCCCCCACCTGATCGACTGGCAAATCTCATGGCTAAGTAATGGCCTTGTGGAAATATTGCAGATCATATTTGCTCTTTCTGGCAAGTAGGAGCTAAAAAGACAGTAAGCAGGTCTCACAAGCAGGTTGAGAACCGTAGCAGTGTTGTCAAAAGGGCTGAGAATGTGAAAGTCTGGAAACCTAGTAGTCACTTCCTTGTAGGAAAAATGCTAGTAGTTGCACAGTATGGGATGCAGAAGAAGAAACTTGCTGAGAGCCAGCCAGGTCCAGGTACTTACCATGAGGCAAAGTGCAGACAAGTATCTGGTATAACATTTGCTAACAGCTTTGGCTTTTAAGAAGTAATTCAGTGAACAAGAGAGCTGTGTATTTAAAAGATACTGTGAACTTGCCATCTCCCCCAAAATCATTTTAATAGTATTGCAAGTTCTGGCTAGCAGAAAGAATGTTGAATTGAAAGAAATGTTGAACTGAACTTAACAGCAGATGCTCATAAGAACATAAGAGTAACTAACTACACTGGATCGGATCAAAGATTAGCATATCCCATTGTCGTCGGTATCCCATCTCAGACAGCCAAAGGGGTGCCTAGGGAAAACGAAGTGGACCAGGGCAAGCCAAAATAATATTTCCCCTGAGTATTCTCCCAGTCTTCAACCATTTGCCATTCGGGGACATCCTGAGCTAGGGATGATTGCTGCATATTTAGTAATCTTCAGTGAATTTCTCTTATGTGACTTCTAGTCTCCTGTTGAACCCAGGCGGACTTTTTTGCATCCACTGTAGCTTGTGACAAGGGGTCCCAGGGCTCACCCTCACCTTGCTGCTTCAAGGTTGCAGCATAAGTATGACAAGTTTATATCATCTCACTTTTTTTTTTTTACACTAGATAATGAAAAATATGCTGCCACTTCTCAGAATCCCAGTTCCAATTCCTTGTTCATAAAACCCCAACCCCTTTACATTTTAACTTGTCTAAATTTTCTGTAAAATTACAAATTGTTCAAATTCTGACACTTTTCTTAATGACTAATGCAAAGCAGTTCAGTCTGTATGTTGTGGGCCGCAGAATGCCTTGTAAGTCAGACAGATAACTCACACGATAGTAATGTTGTTATACACAAAAGACTTCCAGATCTTCTTTTCTCCTATTATCCTCCTTGCTATGCTACTGCTTATTTGCTTATTTTGCTATTCTGGAAATAGATAACACTGCTGGACAGGCCATTCCATGCTTTTTCTCTCTAAAGCCTCACCTCAAATACTCTAAGGTCACTAACTTCTTTTGTGCAAATTTCAGTCCACAAAACTGAAAATGGTATCATAATTGCAAACACAATCAGGTAAGTGTGGTATCCCATCAAAAAAATGCTGTTCCTGAGAGCAAGGATGAATCAGTCCTGCAGGATTTTTCCATTCTATGTTTCTATCCATTTTACTTAGCATTTATACTACAAAATTAGTTATAAAGAGCTAACACAGAAAGTAACTGTTTTTTTTGGTATTCTGAGATAAACTCAAAATAATGAATACAATTCTAAAATGATCACAGTAAGTTATGTGGTAGAATTCAGCCTTGCAAACTGATACAATGTTCTAAAGATGACTTCAACAAATAATTAATAGTATTATTACTAATGTGGAAAGTGAAACAACAAATGGGAGATGAACAGTAGTAAATATAGTGGTGTCTTTGCAGACAAAAGGCATGTATCTGATAGGACAGATATTGTGCATTCCCTTAGTGGTGAAGAAAAGCAATGATTTTTGGAGGGTCTTTTTTGTAGGTCACTAATTTGGTTTGTTTGTTTTTGTTTATTATGACAGGCCACATTCTGTTTGAATTGTTATTTTAATGCTCTGTGATTTTTTTGCTGAGTACTAATTATCTACCAAGGGCAAGGAGTGCTGCATAAGTGGTTTTTCATCATTTACATTATTTCTCAAATCTAAATAAATAATAATATTATTACTTACACCATCCCTCTCCACCAAAGTGCAAATTTTCACTCAATTGATTTTATGGTATAACTTAGAATTAGTAGCAGTAACATCACAGTAGCAGTTCAGAATGTATTTGATAGTTTTTTCTTAAATTGAAGAGGCAATGACCATTTAATCCTACTCTTTTTTTTTTCTATCACTTAACCAGCCTTTTACTTACAACAACATTTAGCCTCTCAGCCATGATTATTCTATTTCTTTAGTACTCTCAGATGCAGGACCTTGTCAGAAGGAAAAACAAAATTAGTCCACTTCTTTGACAGCATTTTCTTGATGAGACAAATCTCTTTTGCTGAACATAGTAGTTATACCCAAACATACCTAGGTGTTCTGGTTGTCTTTTTTTTTTATTTATTTAATATTATTTCTTTCAATCTTACAAGTACAATTTAATTTTCTGAGCTGCTGTTCTCTGAACCACCTCTAGACCACTAAACAAAAAGAGCAAATCCTTGTAGCTGGATGTTGAGGATCAGCTGTGCCATGGATGCTGACTTGTGGAGCCATGGAGGCTCTTGTGGAGTTATTAGACTGGGTATAGACCAGCACAAATGGCAGAGCAGAGTCTGTGGTGTTAATAAGGCCTATGAACCCAAGCTAGCCTACTGTGCAACATTGCACCCCTGGAGCTGAAATGCTGAGGAAGAGGATGGGGAGAAAACCACATGGCTCCACACAGTCAGCAAGAAGCCATAGGAGTTCATAAGCTCTTGTCAAGGTCTGACTGGGTTTATTAAACCCAGCTCAGCACCATATTTCTCCAGTTCATGGTGTGGTGGCTATAGGTACAAGAAATTCTCTCTGCAATCTGAAAGTGCAACAGTTATTTTAATAAGAGAGAATTCTTATTTTGCAAGACCTTGAGATATTTCAGACTTAAAATCACACCATGTAGTGATGATAGATTCCCAGATTAGTTCCAGCTGAGCTGATAGGTCACAGTACAACATAGCTGCTTTCAGACAGCCTTGCTTGTCCCTGAAGCTGTATATTCACAGTAATGCAGACCTGCCCCAGTGCAGTTTACCCCACCTCTCAGTTGTGCTGAGTTTGTGAAGTCTGCAAATCTCTGCATAGTGCCCTGCCTGGTGCTTGGCTGATACATAAACAGGTGTGATATATGAACATATCGTAATCGCTAATTGAATTGTGAGAGGTTCACCAAGCTTAGGAAGTCTAAGATCCAATTGCACATGTGCACACATTTTCACTGATATATATGTGGCCACACAGTCATTATAAAAAAATAGAAGCACCAGAGATCAGAGTTGAAAATCAAATCCTCAGTGACAATCTGTTGATAGCTACACTTTGGAAACACATTTGATCCACCAAGGATTCAGAAAAACAAAATATGAAGTACCGGTTCCAAAGACTGTCTTTAAAGTACTGTTAAGCACTGAAACTCAGCAGAGCACAATTCTGGAGAATGGAATTAACACTAGAAAAGAACTGTGAAAAATTCTCAGACTGGAAGTATAAAATTTTACATGAAAACAAAACAGTTTGTGGCTAGAGGAAAACAAAAAGAGAAGAGCATTTAGATTATGAAAGAGAAGATTCAAGACAGTATTAACCACAAATGTTTGGATGTATCTCTCAACTACAAAATAATTTATTCATAAGACTGAACTTGATCAGCCTGAAAAATGACATATGACAATTTGTACTAAAGTAATTGTTTCTGCAAGGTAGAATACAATAAAACTGATTCTGCCAGCCCAGTTCAGTGCTTTTGTGTGCTCTCAAGGCACCATTTGTACTCCAATAAAGGGATTTTGTGCATTGAAAATTATTGTATCCTTAAATCATAATTCCCTGCCATTTGCATTTACAAAACTATAAAATCATTAATTCCGGACTTCTTCCCGGAAAATCTAACAGGTAGGAATCCTCATCCCACCCCATCTCAAAGATGTGCTCATGGGCTGAGTTTGTTTTTTTTTTAGGACCTTTAGGGGAGAAGGGGAGTTGAAGTAATGAAAGATCTTTTATCAGAACAGAAAGAGGGCTGTGTAAAGAATTACAGCTTTTAGCTCCATTGTAAATGTAGTGGTCGATTCCAGATGAATTAACTTCTCAATCAGTTTACAAAGAAATTTCCAATAGGGCAAATCCCAAATTCTGCCAGAACTCCATTTGTTTGTTTATTTTTTCTTAATTTGACTTCCCAAGAGTTTGTATTTGACTTTTTCCCATGAATAAAACTATTCCTCTTTCAACAATGGGCCCTCTGGGAATGGTTTGGAAAGGCTAATCCCATTACACAGCTCAGAAGTTCCCACTTTGCAGTGTCCAGAGGAAAGGCAGCTTATCAGTCACTTAGCAGAGCTGTCAGTGGGTCAGCTCAAGGAGAGGATTTTATTTTGTGGAGCAAAGCAGGCCAGCAGGAGTGGTGCTAGTTTTGTTTGTCTGAAGTAAATAGAACAACAGGGAACTTCTGCATTGGTTGACCTGAAAGTCATGTTCATGTACATAGCAGATGTTAACGGTAAGGCATACTACAAAGTGACCGGCTTTTTCTAGACAGATGAGAGGACTTTTCCCAAACTGCTGTGACTTGTGACATTTTCTGTGACCATCTAGATCTGTTTGCAATAGCTCAGATTATTCAAGTCATTCGCTAGATGCTTCTAATAGAACTACTTTCCTTCAAGGGAAGTTGTGCTCAGACTTCTTGATCTGATGGACATAGGGGTATACCTCTTGTCATGTGGCCAAGATCTTCTGATGATGTTACAGGGAAGAAAACTCTCTAGAAGAAGGGCTGTCTTCATTGCTAAGGCAAAAACAGTGTCATGACTGACAGGGGAAGAGGCCTTATTATATCACAGTAACTAGCTGAGAATTTGCTGGTGAGGGGTAAGAACATCTATTTAAAAGTTAGAAATATGATGGAAAAACATGCAAGAGGACCTAGGTTTTGATGAGAACTGAAGTAATGCCAAACAGGAAAAAATGTAATTTTTTTCCCCCCATTAAGTCTGCATTTGACTTGTTAAGCCATTGTTGCATGAAGGGGTCTGCATCTGATTTACAAGCACCTGGAATACAGTTTTCCAGAAGCCCAAGCATCAGAGACTAAGTTAGTGTTAGAATCAAGTGCCAGACTGAGTTTAGCTCCAGTCTTATCCCTGGTGCCTTAACTAAATGTTCTAATTGTTTTAGTAAAGCAAAATATTAACTGGTCATGGGTACAAAAATACCACACTGGATCAGGACTAGAAAAATTTGGATTCAGGTCCTGGTGCAGCTCTGGAAGTCTTACTGTGTGCAGTTCTTTCCTTCCTTCAGCTCATCTTCCCAGTATTTCTGTTTTGCCTCTGTTTAACTCTGATCTTCATATTCAGATGATATAAACCAAACTGTGCTCATGAGAATCTTGAATAGCCTAGTGATGACAGCCTAACCAGAAAKTGTGGGGGCTTTAAAGTGTCATTTAGAGAAAGACCTTATTAAATTCTTCTTTGAGAATCAAAGCATTAACAAATCTCTTTTTTTTCCCCCCTTAACTGTGAGCAGTTTACTTCAGAGCAGCTCCTGTTTCCTAATATATGTCTCAGGATGAACCAATCTTGTAAGCTACAAGGTTCCCAGTTCCAGTGAAGCTGGTTGAGGGAGCTCAGTGCTTCCTTGAATCAAGGACTGCTCAAGGAACTGCCCTTCAGCTATGATTTATCGTTTGTTTGCTTTCATAGGGTTTTAACCAACAGCGTGGCATCCTGTGATTCTGAGCTTTTTTTCTTCTTTTCCCCCATGGCAAGTATAGGAAACAGTCAATTTTGTGCACTCGATATTTAGTCTGTATAGCATAAAAGGATAACAAAATGCAACTTGTCTTAGAGCATTCGGGTGTGCCACCTATAACCTGTTAAAGGAAATAAGGATGCTGAACTAGATAAATATGATCTGTGTTTTAGTTTTGTAATTTTTTTTTAATTGCCTGTTATTTCATTGCCCAAGGTCAGTCTTGTCAGATAAGTGGACTGACAGTTCTCTAGAGTAACATAAAACCATTAAGTTGCTCTTTGATCTTGCACCTTCTTTAGAACCTTTTAATCAATTAACCATGAAGCTACTCAGCTTGTCTTATTTCCTGCACATAAAACTGCTTTGGTCGAGCTGACATGTTACTACATTATAGATCAAAGATCGTAGGAAACTCCACATCCAACCAGGATAATTACGAGGAATTTTTCTGAATCTGTTAGATACATTTTCACCCCACAGATGGAGGAAAACAGCAGTTTGATCTAGATTGAATAAAAGGATTTGTGTGTATTTTAAAGGGTAGCTAAATGGATTTGTGCATGATTGACCTTCCACAGGGTGTGGATAGATTTCATGGCTAGTTTGCTGAGCCTCAACTGTCCAGCTATTCTTTGACAGTACCCACTATTGCTAGTAACAGGAAACATGACCCGTTGGAACATGAACACTGATCTCTTGTTTAGGATGCCATTAAATAATAAAGAGTATATATATATATATACATTCAGATGTATTGGAATATGATGCAGATAATTCTTTTAACCAAGCAATTAAATGTTGATAATGGAAAGAGCTGTGATATACTGACTTCAGGCTTGTCAGTCTACACTTCTGTGACCTCATTTGTAAGTACAAAACCCTTTTTTATGAGAAGAATCAGTGATCCCTTCAGTCTTATGTTCACCTAGATTTCAAGATGTTGATGTTGTTATTATTTTCTAGTTATATTTGGAAATTAAGGTGTTCTGAAACCTGTACTCCATTCCTTCTGGCCAAATCCTGGAATAAACAAATGTCTTACTTCCATCTGTTCCTCATTTGAATTTCTACTTCAAGTGGGATGAAGTGTCACCCACACCACTCTGGAGGAGTGAAGCCTCTGCTCACTCACATTTTGCTCAAGGCATATTTTGCACAGCTGTCTCTGGTGGGATTGGTTTGTTCTCTTTCGACTTGCTGATGCCCAAAGCTAACGTGGCCTGGCCCAGATAAGACTGTCATCTGGTGCATGTGCAGTGGTAGCACATATAAATACCAAGAACCAGTGTGATTTCTGAAGAAAAACCTGGTACTATGGATTTTTTTTTTAAAACAGTAAAGAAGAATTTTTGAAAGAATCTACTTTGTAAAATGATGGTATAAGATATTCTTCACAGACATCCCCTTATTTTCTGAAGGCATGTCTTGCATATAAAATGTCTGTGCTTAAAAATAGATGGGAAATGGGAATCCTTATAGCTGCTATAACATTATTTCCATGCAAAGTTTAAGCTACACTCTCTTTGCAAATCGGTATTGATTTCTCTGAAAGTTACACTTCCTTTAGCTAAACAGCTCCCCGCTGATGTTTGTCATCTTCCTTTTAAGCTGAATTAAAAGAGAATGAACAAGTTTGTGGATAGTATGAATAAAGTGCTGTTTGATAGATATAGTTCTTGTCTTCTGAATAAAGAACAGTACATTCTGCTCTTGGTACTAAGGAAGAAATATTTTCCCTAATCTCCCTCTCTACAAATTCCTCATTTAAGTTTAAATGAAAATTTCTCAGAAAAGGAAAGGATATTTTTGAAACTGTTACTTGTAAATTTATCACTGCAGTACCTTTTTAGTGTTGGATTAAAGATTCAGTGGGCTGCTTTCCATCTGATATTCAAAAAGACCTAAAAATGCAAAAGGAGTCAGTAGGAGGCTTGCTTGATTTTGAGTCTTTAGCAGGTCTAACTTTAGATTCTGTTGTTTTCTTTCTACCTCAAGTTATAAATCATCCCAGATTCATCAAACTGTTTGCAAATCTAATCCAAGCTGRACCAAGTTACAGACTGGACCAAGATGAAGGTTTATAGTAATGCCTGAAAACAGGAAAGACTTTAGATCAGAAAGGAAAAAACTATCTGGTTTCATTACATGTGGCTTCAGGTATCATTACAAAAGGTTTTACATGGCTTTGATCCCTTACTGTGGCTAAAACCAAGAAAGAAGTGATTTCCATGTGCACACAGCTATTTCAGTGTGTGCATGTGACTAAAATAGATATGCTGTACCCACAGTGAACTACAGCGTGTTCTATACAGAAATGCTGCATTTAGATGCATGGATTGCAAAGTCAAGATGGATTAAGTCAAACTTCCTCACTCTCAGCTACCTTGAATTCTTAATCATACCTGCTGTTGTTCGGAACTGCTCAGGGAGAACCAAAAAACATAAATAAGTTCACCTCCTGAAAAAGAAAAATGTACGTGCTTTCTATTCGTATATATGTGTATATATATATATATATAAAATATATAAATACACACCAAAGAAAAGATTTTACAAGAAGAATCTGTTTTTCATAATTCATTATTATGCAGCCACAATTAAGTGAGTCTTTAAAAATGAATATTAAAGAAAATACTTCACTGAAAGCCGTTTTACTGCAATAGTACACACTTGCTTTATTTTATTTTTTGGCTAAAGACCTCCTGTCTTTCATTTTTGACTGTTGTTGCTCAAGAGGAATTGCCAGCTCTCTTCTGTCCTCTAGAGTTGAGAAAGCAGCAATGGAAAGGAAGCTTCTTTCCCCCAGATCCAGGGCAGTGCTTATGTGGGGTAGAGGGGCAAAGCGGAGTGAGGGAGTCTGCATGTGCTGAATAGCACAAAGATTTTTCCAAAGTAACGTAAGCTGCAGCTTCTTTAGCCAGCACGCTGGAGAAGTTGGACCACATTCTAAACCCAACTTGGGTTCCAAACCCAAGTTTTGTGCACTGAAAACATTAACTCATTTTTCTAGCAGATAGAAGTTTTAGTGGCTTCAGGCCAGCAAAGTTGGGTTTACAGCTGCTTTGCATCACTGACACAGCATGGAGCTGCTTGAGCCTACAGTGAATCTGGCCCTAGATTTCTTAAATCTGTAATATTTTCTTCCCTATAGTCTAACACCCTTGTTTTTCTACATTTAACAAGCCTATTCATTACCATATGAAATTCAAATGGACTACAGTCATTTTTGCTAAAGTCTCTATTATTCCCAAGCAGTTCTTTTGTGTCAGCATAAAGTACCRCTAGGATGAGTTCTGTGGCTGGTCACTACTTTCTGGGCTTTAAGAGTCTTTTCTACATAATTTTGAAAATATATAGCTGTATTTGTGGACATACTTGTGTGTCCAGTACCCTGCAACTTGATATATCCAGAGTTAGTTCATTTTCATCATTCTTACAACCTCTTTCCCAGCTACTCATAACTTGTTATCTGTTTGATTGTTCTTTCTTTGTGCCATTAGTCAAAAAAAATTTATTCCCCCAGCTCTTGAATGTGCTTGCTGTGTTGATTTTCAGTTAGGTCTAGGTCTCTTTATCTTTCACCTTTTCCTTTCAGTTAACCTGAGGCTATGCATGCCTTCCAGACTGAAAATAGGCAGGCCTTATTCTCCAGTATCCATGTCACACAGAATAGGTGTTTTATGACTTGAACCATTTTTTCAGCCACCCTTCCTGCTGATTGCTACAAGCATAATTAATAACTATTCTAAAATCTTCTCTAAGAGTTTAGTAAATAATACCTGCTTTTAAAATTACCAAATATTAATTAGCTGCAGAATATTCTTCCACCACCAGCCAGGTGTGGAGGTGGGAGAAATAGTCCGGAGAGATAGTCCAGAAGGAGAGAGAAGCAAGTAGTGCCTGGGGCTGGAGGAAAGGGAAGGGGCGACTGCTGAAGGCTGGTCTGTAGTTTGTCATTGTGGATGATGAGCAGTGTTTTGATCAAGGTGGAGTTAGCAACCCTTCCACTACTTGTTTTCTTAAGGTGCTTTGCAAAGTTTCTCATTAGTTTTATTTTTTTATTTAGGATAACACTGAACCTTTTTCTGCAGTTGAGTCTATGCAGTGCCATATGGTCACACTGTGGACACATAAACATGCCCAAACCTTCCTCTCAATAAACGTTATGCTAGAATTAGGCCCCTTTCTCTAGCACTCCTGAGGGAATTATTGTTGTTTCCATCTTAAGCTTTCTTCCGAGTCCCAGAAGCAATTCTTGGTCTCATCAGTCTTGATCATTTGAACTCATCTTTGTAATCACATAAATTATCAAGACTCTCATTATATAATCAGCTCTGTTCTTTAAGAGTAAAGTTACCTCTCGGTGAATGCTCCCATTTCCTTGGTTCAGTCTCTGTATTATGGGTACACTGACCAGAATTAATTTCCTCTCTCTTACTGGAAACCTCATTTTTTTACTCTTTATTCTTAGTTACAGGCTTATCTGACACTTTTGTCTCCCTGCCCAAGGAGGCACAGTGGTTACTGATTGAAAGATTCCTAGAGTTTATATTACTTCTGCAGGAGCATATTCTTTATTTAGTTTCTTGAGTCTGCATTCATGGTAGCAACTTGCAACAATTCCAGCTGATGCGCTTCAGCTTAGCTTCCTCTCATGCTTTTTCTAATGATAGCAATACCTTTTTTGCCTTTCTACCTGTAGCTTTTAAAAGAAATTTGACTTTCAGTTCATGCAAATATAACACTGCCATTCTTTATTTAGGAAACAATTATAAATAAACATCAGTTTATTTCTAGAGGTGTATTTGGAGGCTGCTTGCTAGCATTGTTCACTAATCATGCAAGAGTTCGGCAAAAAAAAGGCAACAACTAATGAATAATTACTTCTGAATTTTTCTATGAGTTCAGAAACAAATTTTTGGGTAGATCCATGTGATTTCTGTAGTCAATTTTATTCATTGCTGACACTCACTCATGTGCTTACCTTTGTCCTAGTAAATCATAAAACTGCTCAAACTGAGAGGGAGTGAGAACCAATCAAAAAACAAATGAAAATAAGAGAGAACAGACAAACTTGAAACTCTTTTGACTTGCTATTTCAAAACAGCAAGCAACTGACTACAGCATAGGTCAGCTGGTACTGCTCTTATTGCTGTTACCATAGCAGAAACACAGAAATGTGATTAAATAAATAAAGCTAATCAGAAGCAAAAAACCAAGTTTGCAGTAAAAACAGCTCAAGTTAACCTATTCTCAGAGGACTTTGAAAGAAAACATACTTCTAAAGATGTACTGTGAGAAATTTTAGGCACAGCTGCAGGAAAAAAAAAAGGTATCCTTTCCCTCTCTTTAGAAGGATTAAATCTGTCCTGGAAATTAACCAAAGTGGACAAATGGGCCATCCTACAGAAACAACAGATTGAAGCCCAGAATATGCAAAAGTATGAGAAGGAAGAAAAATGGGCTGGAAAAAGGCTACTGGATCTTTTTAAGGAACTTTAATGACAGAGTAAGCAACCCAGGCACATTAATTCTATCTTTGCTTGTCTCTTGCGATACAGAAAGTATCCTAAAAGGAACTGAAAAAAAAAAGGTAACAGACAAAAACAGATAACAGTTTCCCTGGTCTGAGTCTACAAATCCATAAAATATGTAAATTTATATCAATCTATATATGTCAGATTATTAAACAAGAGGTAATGTAACATTTCCCAAATTAGAAAGGACATGAAAGGTCTGGTCTCTGTAGCTGGAACTAAAGTGTAACCCGTTTCTCTTCAAGAGCGGTCTTCTGAGCCCTCTGCAAATGTTCATGTATATCTAAAAACGGAACAAAAAATAAGGCTTAATCTCCTGCATATAGTATAGGGCAGCTGTTGAGAGTACTGAGGCTCAATGCCATTTAGAGCTAAATGAGGGTAGTTTACCTCTGAGTTGGAATGAAATAAGAGGATGCAGTTGTGAAGATGAGAGAACAGAAAGTGTTAGTAAGATCAACAGTTTGAAATTAAGCGGTGGATCTGGGAGGCAGTTTTGAAGCCTGTTCCCATGGCTAAGCAGAATTCCTGCAGCACGGGTGTCATACTGCAGAGCTGGAGCACATTTGCTGGGACTGTGGATAGCCAGAAGTCTTGCTGTTCAATGAGATGACTGGTTTTTCTCAGTTTGACAAATGACATGCAGCACTGACAGAATACCTCTCCTTTGCTGGCCATCACCCTTACGGACACTGGCCAGAACAGCAGCAGCAGGAACATACCCTCCAACTCTGATTTAATCACATGGAGCCCAGGAGACTAGTGAATAGAGCTGTTAACTCTCTGTTTGGTTTGCTTTTCCCATCTGCGTTTTATTAAACTGAGAGCAAGATTTATTCACTTTTTTAACATCAGGAGCTGTTGGTGTCCAAGATGATGGTTGACGTTAAGGTATACATACACAGTTTAACCTGGCTGAAGGCCAAAGAGGGCTATAATTTCCAGCCTAGACAATTTATTTGCAAAAGGACACAAAATCCCTCTGCTCTCAGGCATTTCTGAAAGGATGAGCACTACTACTTCCTGCTCTCCCAGGAACACAATACATAAAGAGCACAGTAAAACAGTAGGCTCTCCAGGATGAGCCAGGCTCTCCAGGCATGCAGGCAAACACTTCAGTTTTACTTTACTCCTGACAGCCCCTACATAGTCACAACCACCAATGATTTTCTGATTTCCACTCCAGGAATCTTAAGTAGATTGGAGATACCAACTCAATGTATAAATATTTCTTTTAGAAGCCAAGAATCCTGAATGGCTTAGCTGGGGAATTTTACTTTAGGAGAAGTGAAATCGTGTGTCAGGCTCTCCACTGTAAGATGGGATCGCTGAAACACAGACACTTGCATGCCAAATGAGCTACTGAAAAAATAAGAATCTTCTAAAGGAGAGAAAAAGGAATTAAAAGACGTCGTTCTGAACTGCTTTAAAAAAATAAACTTTTCTTCAAACAATATGGTTAACTCAAGATAGAAGGGTAAAGTATACATTTTTTGGAACTGTAGAGGCTTCTTTTAAATTCATACGTTTCAACTACTGACAAAGCCCCCAAAATCCAGAGCTTCAACGCAAAAAGCCTCTAACATTCTTGACACTCTTCCAAAACTTCTGAGCTTTTTCTTCTCAACAACAAGCTCCTTTCCAAAACGTGCCACTCTCCCCCTCATCTCTTAATCATCACGTATCCCATCAAAACTGACATGGTGACTTCCAGTTTCTCTATAGCCTTGTTACTACCCTGACACTGTGGATCACCACAGTTGCTGGATTTGTCATAATCTACAAAACCTCTGGATTCTGGTCTTTCTAGACAAATGCCTTCATAGCATCGTATGAATATCGTATTTATGTAGCACCTACACACAGCATCATCCCATTATAATGATTCTTGTAATACAAAGCTTCATGGCACCCCTGTATGGCAATAAAAAAGTTGCTCTGACTACAAGACAAAATTGTTATTTCAGTAGAACTAGAAAATAAACCATATCTCTCAGAGCTGACTCGAAGCTCACCATTGGTATGCATAAATCAGTGCTTCTATCACTCACATGTCTGTCTTCCCCGCAAGCCTACAGACAAGCTGCAGAATCTAGTTCCATGTATGATGGTTCATGTTCAGAACTGACTTGCAATGTTAACAGAAAAGCAATGACTTTTGTTACTCTTTCATTCAAGAAAAATGGGCCTTCTTCTCCATGCTCTTCCACATTGTTACCGTCTGTGAAATGACAGTAGGAGCTGTGCATGAGCTAGTACAAATAAAGCTGTATTCATGTGTTTTTTCTTTTATAGCTTTAAAAAATACTGGCATAAAATGATGGAATCTGTAGATAATTTTCAGGTTTCTAGGTTTCTTCAAAGTGAGGAACTTCATTACTTTGAGTCCTATCCTTCAGACCCAATGCTATTTATACATTTTATTCCGCACATTAAAAGCAGAATGTATGAGTGATTCCTATAGCAGGCAACAGAACTGAGGAAAGAAATCTAACCCCTAAGCACCATGTTAAATTTTAACATCATCATCTCCTTCTTCAGTTGTGTTTTTGAATGAAAGTGTGTGTGGCTGGAGGGCTCTGCCCGAACTAGGTTCTGTGCGTTAGCTATGCCCCAAACACGCCTATCAGAACAGTTCCCTTTTGGGGATACAGGTACAGGGCAGCCTATTTATAGCAATATCACAAGCAACCTGATTTAAGGCATGAAAAAGGCGTCAGGGTGACCCATCCCACGGAGAAAGGTATCTCTTGTCATGCACAGTAGCACATCTTGTAGATGCTAAGGAACTTCCGTGGTGAGAATACAGGGCTGCTCAGGTGAACCGAGGCACAGTAGGGGCCTGTATTGTTCCAGAGCAGCACTGTAGGTGCCAAAATACTTTTTTGAAATTAAATCTTAGGTTTTTTGTTTGCTTCTGGTTAGATACCACAAAAAGCCCCCATCTCGATAGCCTCGGGATCACGGTTTCCTACCATGTACTTGCTAGCATTGCTTCCATATCAAAACAAAGTGACTCCTTCTCCGGCAGTATGAAGACAGAAAGCAGCTCAGCTCCACATATTTGGTACTATTTTATCGTATTCTCCAAGAATATTATAAAAAGTAATATTTTGCAAAAATGGCTACTTTTTCCACAAAGCTACTTCTATTTACAGAAAATTAGTTAGAAGTCATAGAAACTGCAAAGAAGGCTTCATGCCAAAGGCTGTTTCATTAGATATTTAGACAATTTCTAAGACTAAGTAAAATAGATACAGAAGTATATGCAACATCATCATTACAAAAGTGAACTCTGGTTAAGCATTATCCCATCCAATTGCTTGGGTTTAAAAAATTTAGTTCAAGAGAAAACTTAGTGAAAATGAATCCCTCTGAAGAATCAAATTACTTGTTAAAACAACTGTCAAATTGCCATTTGCATAACTAAAATATTGGGAAAGACTCAATTTGCCTTTTCATGCAGTGTACTTTATTTGTAAGCCTTTTGATATGAGTTCAGCTGTGTTCCTCACTATCCACATTCTCAGATGTCACTGCCTATAGATGTAATAATCCCATGTTAATTCCTCCTTCAAATTTTCAACAATGAGTACACTAGAACTAGGGCTGAGTTTTATTCTATTTTTTTGCCAAATATTCTTTGCAACTACAGACGTTTAATTAAAGGCTGTTAGACAATTTAAAATTCTCAGAAAAATACAAATAAAAGCTGTTAATGAAGTAAATATCTGTTTAATTTACAAACATCAGTATTATTACTGATATCAGTCCAAATAAGACAAAGCACACTGCATTACACATGTACATCTAACTTTTTTGTAAAAAAAATAATAAAATAAAATTGAAAAACATCTGCATTTTTTACAGGGTACCCTGGGTTTTACTGAAAGAAGAACACAACCCACTATTAATGATTACCAATTCTACATTATAATTTAGCAGCAACATGTTAACGTGGGGAACATTAGGGCAGTAAAGTAGTTTTATTATTTGGGGAAAGTCACAGTTCTTGATAGCACAGCCTTTTTTTCTTTTTTTGTAAAAAAGGTAAAAAGCTCCATGGGAATATTAATTTATAAAGATCTACTTTCTAATGTCATTTTCTACACACCATCTTATTTTCTGTAAGTACTGCATATAGGGAAAATTAACTTCTATACAATTGCCATCTAGTGTAAAGACATTTTGTCATACATTACAGGTTCTTGGAAGGTGTCCTGAATATCTGCTGTATGTGAAAACTGCAGATTGTCATCACTTTCAGATTCAGTAACACCAAGTGGTCAGATTCTAAGGAAAAGAAACAGGGAAGGGGAAGGGGAGAAAAAAAATAGACCAAAAACATTTACCCCAAGACGACATGCTACGTTAGTTCTATTGCAAAAAATCCTGATTTTTAAGTCTTTAAAAAAAAAACAAAAAAAACAAAAATACCAGGACAAATATAAATTAATATATATTAAAGCATTGAAAAACAGTAAAAGGGGTGGCCTAAAAGGGTTAAGTACAAAGTACTTTGATACAATAAATATTTCTCAATGAAACCGAATACTGTATAGAGTTGTTTAGAACTCATAGAAACAGAAATCCATATTATTACTAATTTATCCATCAATAATCTATTTTTATCATCCCCATAACATTTATATTACAAAAAATTAATACTGGAAAAGGGCAGATAAACACTTTCTGTATGCTTCTTTTGCTAACATGCTGACATAAAAGTATACATCATTAGGAGATTTCAGGATTATAGTATATTCTTGTATCTCCCATTTCCCATCCAATAAACGGGACCCCATCTTCTCAAGATCCTTAATAATTCCAAAACATAAAACGTATCTAATACAACTGTTATTTCTGTATAATCTCATTCTTTTCACTCATAATGCTTCCTCATCCATAGGTAAGTGATTGGTATGGTCTGTCAAGACAATAAAATATACTGATACGAAAGTGAAAAAACAAGCCTCATGTTGTGGTCAACATTTCATCTCTGAGCTGTCAGTTGAAAGTCACATGTATATAGTGTCAGTGTATCTTCAGCACGTTATAAAGAAGAATCCATGTTAAAAGCAGTTAAGTTTCCCATCACTGTTGCAATGTTACCAGGTCTTTTTTTTCTTCAAAGCTCCTCTTGGTTATGAGAAGTCTCAGTTCAAGCACTTGAATCTTTTTGCAAATGAAGAAAAAGTCTTTATTCTCATAATAAAAATAAGTCTGTTCTGTATTTTACAATATATTTCAAATATTTCCACTATGAAGCATTAATTAGTCCGACACGGTCAATAAGTATACAACATTTTCAAAAGACAAGTGTGACAGGGACACATTTAGGAGGGGCAATTTGTACAGCCACACTTTACCACTTTTTCAACCTCGTCCACAAACGAGGACCCATCAGTGCATTCAAAAGAATATTTCCGTCTCTTGCTCCTGAGTGGTCCACAGCACTGCCCATTTGAACATCCTCCTTTACATTCTAGTCTCGATACCTTCTTGGTCGTCTGGCACGCAGCATACCCTTGCTGCTTTTGGTAGTAATCTCGGACTCGTTCCCCTCGACAAGAGATTTCTGTAGCAAACAACATTTAAAACAAGAGGTACGCTTTTGAGATGCAGGTCAAAGAATGGTTGACATCATTGCTAAAGAAGATGCTGTGTTTCTAATTGCAGCTAGGATTGATATTTTAAAGTTTGACCCAGGCCGTATATTGGAAACTCAGGGTTCTATCAAGCACCATTTGATAAATGCTGAGTTTTATTTCTTATGCCTCCTATTTTCAGTAAAGTTTATACTATGTATATGTAAACCATAAATACAAAGCTATTACAATGACAAGAAAATTGGAAGCTTAAATCTTTTCCTCTTTTATAAAAATACACATCTTCTGTTCTTACATTGCTTGCAGCTGGTTCTATTTACCATAGGGAAATGTTTCAGAGAGCATGCAATTTAATTTATTAGACCTGGAGTTTAATATTATTCAATCTGTTATTTAATACAAGTTACATTCCAGTAACTTCATAAATTACTGAGGTATAAAACCAGCTAAAAATGAGACATCTGTTAAAAGTTCTACAACCATACTCTTCTATTCTATTCACATCTATGTACAATACAAAATAAATGCCATCTGGGGTAAGGGAAACGGAGGGAGAGGGAGAGCTTTGATAGACAAAGGAAAAAGTTGAGGGAAAAGTCATCCTGTTTTCATCCATCTCACCTGCATAATTCGCTGTGATAAATCAGTTGAAGCTGAGAGGTCAAAAGTAGAGTTTGTGATAAAACTAGGAGCAGAATCATTGGATTTGGCTTCTCAGATGCAGAAGGCAGAGAAACAATAAATACAGAAAGATACAGCAGGTAAAAGGTAATAGTTAAATATAGTAAAAATGTGCTTCTGAATAAAGGGAAAAAAGAGAGAAATGTTTTCACAGCAAAACATTTGATGAAAAAGTCTTCAAAATATAAAATATTTAAATTCATGGAAAAAGACTGATTTTTCTCTCACCGAGATAAACTCTTATGGTCAAAAAAAAAAAAAAAGAAGCAACAGATGTGTGTATTGTGGGGAAAAAAAGTTGGTAATGTTTTTGGCTGTTCATGTTTTAATAAAAAAACTATTTTCTAAGAACAAAACAATAACATGACTTAAAAAAAAATACTTAATATTTTTTACCTTTATCACAGCTGTCCCCTGTGTATCCGCTGCTGCACTCGCAATATGGTTTCCCAAGTCCTGAAAGCCTGCATTTGCCATGTTTACACCTGATGGATTGGCAGGGGTTAAACAGCATTTCCTCTTCATCACAGAGGACTCCCCCATGTCCCTGCAGGCATTTACAACTGTATGAAAACGCATTGATCGGCAAGCAGGTACCATGCACACATCTACAGGGGAAACAAGCCCAAGAGAATAAAAATAAATTATTCATCAAAGTTCAGGCTAAGCAACATTAACTACAAGTATTTTGGACTGTATTCAGAAGAAATTTCTTTTGTTACTAATGGACTTTTTCAGTGAAATGCAGTGAAGTGGTTTATAAGCTTTTTATAATTGGTACGGATGTTTACACAAAAGAAGCTGTAGTACAGAGCTCTGTTTCACCAGAAAACAGCCACTGTAGATGTGTTATGGAAGACTTTTACAGGCCACAGTTATTAAAACCAACAATTCCTCTCTACCAGAATTTTCTGCATGCTTTTGGGTGTGAGAGGAATACAGCAAGATCAAGTCCAAATGAGTAAACCATTAGGATCAAGTATAGAAAAAAGGATACTCACCCGAAATTCTGGCCCTTGCATCATTTAAAAAAATATTGGCGCTCATGAAGTATGGGGCTCCCAGCACTAAGACAGGTCAGACTCTTCCTAGCTGAAAGTTTTCTGATCCGAGCAGTGGCAGTTTCCAAGCTGAACACATCCTGGGGCTTCAAAACCACTGGCCAGCCACAGTCACTGCCACTAGCATGGTCACCCAACAGATGAGCCTGGTCTTTACTTCACTGAGAGCCAGCAGTACTCACTTACTGGAGAGACTCGCACAAGATGAGGCTGCACATTGTCAAGCCTCACGCAACTAATATGACTAAACTAGCTGTTCTCTCTGTTGGGCTCTAGTAGATGTTTGTGGCATGCTCAATTCTTGTTGTTAGACCAAAAAGGCCGTGAGTTAAGCTGCACCTACTAAGTTCTCATGTGCGGTATGGGAACACACAGCCAGGCTTAGTTCTCTGAGAGAGATGTGGTCTTTCCCGAAAGGAGGATGTTTAATTATCTTGTCCTAGATGTAAGCTGAAGATTAGGGGAATTCATCTTCTGAAAGCATCACAAATTACTTGTAATAAAATCACTTCCCTTTGTTGGTGACAGAGGGTCAATAATTTTCTTCCTAGAAATAATGTCATTTCCTTCTACTGTTCTGTTGATACACAAGCCTTCTATCTATATACAGTTTCCTAGGGAGACCACAAGTGATGATTCCACCGTAGGGAGGAATGCAATTTCACACTCACACTCACAGCCCCCCTAACGTTTCTCTTCTCTGTACTGTAAGATTTCCGAGCCCAAAACCTAATTAGTAGGTTGTAGCTGCCATGTAAATAAATAAATAAATAAAATAAAATAAAATAAAAAGCTTCAGATTGAAAAAAAATCCTATTCAATCTAAAATCAAATCCTTTGTTTCAATTTTGAAGATTGCAAAAACTCACATAAAATGGCATTTCATAGTAAAGCAAGAGCTGTGTTAAGAAAAACTGAAAAGTTTTGGATGAAATATTGTGTATTTCTGGAAACATTTTGCTTTCACTCTACTCCTGCAGTCCAATAAGAAATTTGATAAAATTGAAATGAATAGACAACACATTTTTAATCTGACAACCTGCATTATCTATCTAAAACAGTTTCAGTTTATAAATGTCACCAAGTTCCCCTCATAAATGAAATCTGCATTACAGTTCTCTCTCTAGCTTTATCCTTGATTCTCTGTGAGCACTTTAGCAAGGCCTAACTAGTGGGACAAAGGAAAAAGAGCATGGGAAGACATTCACATCACATCCACAGGATATTCAAATGGAAGGCACAACACTTAGCCTCCGTTCACATATCCAGTTTGGGATTCAAAACTGCAAAATTATACCTAACTAATAGCTCTGACAACATCCAACTTGCCTATTATGTACGAGTCCGTACTTCTGAAGCAGCAATGTTCCCTATAAAATTCCAGACTCTTCCTGTGGTTGAGGTCTGTGATATTCCAAGACCACGAGACTAAGCAACTCAAAATCCAAGGACCATATCAAAAAGCAGCTAGTTCTCATTTAGTTTTCCCTGTGTTTTGCATTTGATCTATTCACCACTTGCAAAACAACCACGTTTAGGACATCTGATCTATGAATTTACTCAGGCGACACTGACATCATGACATATTCTATACAGGCTGTTTTAGATGTCAAAGCAATCTGTGTCAGGATCTTTGGTAAAGTTCCGCTTGACTTAGAAGATGATTAAATCTAATGCCAACTCTCATACTTTTGCTTCCACCTGTTCTTTGAAGCACTAAATTTCATCTTCAGACTGTACTGAAAGGCACATCAAGCCAAGTGCAAACTCTCAGGCACAGTTTCATCTTATCTAATTTTAGGTACCTAGTCAGGCGCTCAAGTTAGAAGTATAGTTACCATAAGCTCCCCACACAGTCATGGAGAGAAACAAGCATATATATCCAGAAAGTGACCACTTGAGGTCTAATATATTCTTTAGAAATGTATTTTTTTCTTTACTGACTATAGAGTAGACTCTGGGTCAACAGGTTCCTAATTCAAGCACCTAGAGCTGGGTAAAATAAATCTAAGTGTCAAGCTTTTTTGTGGTGCGCAGGGATCCAGCATCTCTAAAAGATGAGATATTCATCTGATCTTTAAAACACAGACTACAGTGACAACTCTGCTTCTCAGATAAGAGGAATGTTACACTATACTACAAGGGCAAAATCCATCTATTCAAGAGACAGGATTTAGGCTTGAATCTAAAAACACAGAATCAAATTCCACAAGACAACAAAAACCTCCTTCATTACCAATATATTATTTTGGTTCGCCTTTCTCCCCTAAAAACTCATAGTACAGTATACAGCTGAAACAAAAACAAAACAGTATTTTTGAGAGCTAGCAAAATACTAATATTGTGCTCACTTAATGCTGTGCTGAAAGAAAATCCAAACTGCCTGTATCCGATACTTGCCAAGTTGTTTAATTCATTGCAAAGAGCACTCAGATTGGATATTGAAGCGTATAGTTATAAGAACCTACAAAGAATCTAATTTTTCTAGAATACTTTGAAGAAAATCTTTGGGTTCTATTACTGTCGAACTTGATGATGACAATTCCATTTTATTTTTGACTCCCAAAGTACAAAAAGGATGTGGTAGACACTGCATATATATGTTTAACCTGCTGCGGCTGCCTTTCTTTATTCTCTTAAGATACTGTGAAAGAGGACAGGATAAGAAAAAGACCTCATAAATAATGAAGTGCTACAATGGTATGCCTTAAATTTTCATTGCTGTGGCTCTGGGAAGAGCTAAAAACTTAATAATCCTGAAACATTCCATAATGAATGTAAACAAAAACATACTAACTGGGGAATGGAGCTTTAAAGGGTCAGTCTCAACAACAGATCATATGCCAGAAGATCACTTAAACACCATTGTGTATGGGAGTTGAAAATCACCTCATCAGAATCTCTTAGCAAGCTCAGGCCACTGGTCCTCAAAAGTTATAAGGCCAGACCACTGGAAAAGTAGCAGTAGCAGCCAAAAAATTAAAGTAGGCTTGCTTTATTCTAAATGTATAGTTGATGTTGTCAAAACAACGTTTGCCACAGCGTAGTAAAGACAGACAGTGGCAAGGGCAGACAGAATGACATCTTGTTGCACATGGCCAATAAATCCTCAAAAACTTTGAACTTCTGAAGTTTCTGATCTTCTTGTGCTGGGAGATCATAAGCCAAAAAATTGAATCCGTCTCTATGGTAGGTTTGTAAGACACATACATATAAATACATATATATACATACATATGTGTGTACATATATACACACACACATATATATATGCACACACACACCCCCATCTCAATAAATGTACATAAAATGCCCAAGCTAAAATGCTTTAGTCAAATCATATAGGAACAAAAATTTAACTTCAGCAAAAGAATCAGCACACATGAACTTAACCAGGAGTTTACCATAAAGGTAGAAATCTTTTTTCCAGCCCAAACCTGAGAAATATAAAAATACTGGATATATCTACTGTATCAAGTTTTTAAAACATATTAGAGAATAGTAAGAATCTTATTTTTATAAAGTTATAAATAAGCAAATGGATTTTTCCTCTATTTGCAAGGTCTTCTAATTGACTTTTGTATGAAGGGTCACATCAATAGTTGCACTTGAATTGATGTAACCACATCACTGTAGAATTGTGTGCAAGCATCCAGACTTCAATCATATCCCATGTTAAGGCTTTAGACAGAACTTCAGTGGGTGTGCTTATCTGCTCCTCTAAATTGGAGGCTTTTCCTCATTAAGGAAATGCCCAGTATATTTTGTTTCTTACTGAAAAAACTTGAACTTCTAAGGAAAAAAAAAACCCAAAACAAAAGAACAACCCCATAACAGGAAAATTATCTGCATATTACACTACTGTTCTGCCTTGAGGAAGGACATACTTATTTCCAAGACAAGGGTCATTAGTTTGCTGATCACAGAGGGGTCCAGTCCATCCTCCTTCACACTCGCAGGAAAAGCCCGACTGGCTGGTTGCCTGGCATGTCCCATGCACACACAGTTTCTTATGGCAAGGCTCGCAACCTGGAAGAATCCCCACTTGCAGAGGCACATTTCTGAAGTCCTGGAGCTCACTGTTGATATACAGATTACGGATGCAACCATGGAAGCTGGTGCCATTCTGTCCTGGAGACTGGCGTAAAGCTGCAATGTTATTTTTCACAGGCATGCCTAGAAAATCAATAATAGCAAATAATCAGTGTAATCTTTGGTACAGTTTTCTATAGCATTTTCCCCTATTTTTTTCTAAATATTAAAAAATATTTGTTCCTAATTAACTATTCATAGACATTCAGCCTGATGAGCAATGAGCTAGTATTTAGAGCTCTTCATGGTTGTCCAGCATGCATGCAAACCAAGACCAAAACCAGAGGTCTGTAGCTCCAGCTACTGAGATGGATAAAGGAATCCACATGGGAAGCTCGCAACAGTGAAAGGGTTTGGATATGTAACTCCGTTTTTGACTCGATGCTATTAAGTACAGGATGGTACATAATTTCGAAAACTTGAAACAATAGGAATTGTTTTGAAATTTAGCACTTCGAACTTGATTTTTATAAGCTGCAAATATACTCAGACCTGGATGAATTTAGTAGGACCAGTGGAAGCCCACAAATCTGGAGCTGACATCCACAGTTCAAATGTGAAATTTTGCACATTAAAATTTTTGCAAAGTTCAATTGTAAGAAGTTCAGTTACTTTCAAACATGTTTTTGTTGAGCATGTCTGAAAAAGATTCATAAAAAAGTCACTCATATTTTGATATTCACAGTTTTGAACACAGATAGCCAATAATAATAATAATAATTCAATATCAAAACAATTATGGGTAGATAACTCTAATTAGTAAAAATGATCCTGATGCTGATTATTTTCAGAATAATTCATCTGTTGTAGTCTATAATTGCTACAGGTATAACAGGAGCGGGAGGGTATGTGTGATGCAGTTATCATCCTGTTGTGATCAATTTAAGGCTAATTCAGAAGGAACATTACTGAAATATTATTTTCTTGTATCAATAAACCTTCTTATCCCTCCACTCCCTGTTTTTTTTTTTTTTTTTTAACTTACTCTCAATGCATTGGCCTATATTAGTTAGTCCTTAAGATATTAAATTCAAATAATTAATACAGAAATGCCTAAATGTCTGAGACTAATAAGTGATGGGAATCAAGGTGCCTTGAACAGTAAAGAAGGATCTGTTCACCTGAAAACAAATGATCTTGTTAGAAGCACGGGTCTATTCCTAGGTAAAATTAATGATTTCAGATCTGGTACTTAGTACCAGATGAGAACCAGAGTTGCTCCTTAACCATGTAAAGTAATACTTCTAATGATTTTATAAAGTTACTCACAATGAACAGTTGCTGTGGAAGTGCTAGGCAACCTAATGAAGTAGACTTGCCTTTCATTCAGATTGTAATCTCATTTGGGCTGAGCTTCAATGAACACTACTGTATCTATACTGCTGAGGAGCGTAATCTTTTCCAATCTTATCAGCTAAGAAAAATGGTTACTTAGCTTGGGAAGCACTTAAATTAAAGGACTCAGACAGTGACAAAGTGAGTATCTAGTTTAGAAGCTGCTGGAATGAAGCAGGCACAAATGCCAAGTAGTGGATGCCCTACCTGTCTCAGAAATAGGGACTTTCATGAAACAAAGTGCCATTCTCAGCTGACTCCTAGTAAAATATGCTCTAAATTCTGCGAGAAGAATGTGAAATATCAGTGAAGTCTGAGACCCCTTTGGAGGGTTTTTGAGAAGAAACAGACTGTCCCTTTAGACTTCTCACCAAAAGCCATAAAGGGCTTTCAATATGATTTATAATATGCCTTTGTTATAGAAAGACTAATATCTAATGTATGTAGTCTGACCTCACAAAAGAGCTATACAGTTAGGAAAAATGTCAAAAAATTGTATGAACTGATTAAACCACTTTTTGTAAAAATAAAATTAAATTACTCCTTCCCAACCAACCCAAAAAATTATGACCCAAGAATAACTTTGTCAAAAAAAAAAAAAAAAAAAAAAGAGATAGAGAGAGAAAACCATACAAGGGCTTGCTGTCAAATCTGAATTTCATTCATCCTGCCAGCTGAGGTGATGCTTACCAGAAATGCCATTTTAACAGGAAGGTGAGAAGTGTAAGTGTAAGCTACATGATGATATAGGTGTCAAACTCTGACTTTGGCAAAGACAGAAATACTGCATAAAATTCTAGTGAGAATTTGAGTTCTTAACTGATGGAAATGTGTGATCAAATTCTCTAAAAATTCTAGATACAGTTGGGCAAGAAAAAACTGAATGACTTTCAAAAATGGGTAATATAAAGATATAAGAGTGAAAGGTAATTTTCTCAAATATTTTAAAGACAATAAATAGGCAAAAATAGAAACCTAACGGAAAAGTTGAGGAACTGAATATATGTCTACTGTGTTTTGGTTTATCTTATGCTTCTAATAGTGGTTTTCATTCTGTTGTGGACCAAAATTTTCTATGGCAGCTGAAAGAATTTTCTGATTAGAGCCTGAATGTGAAGAAGATAAATAGAGGGAACCCAGGGCCTTCCCTAAAGCATATGCTCTGTAATGAAAAAGACTGCTGGTCTTCAGAATCAAGCTGCAGAAGGAAAAGATCATTTCAGAAATTTATTTCTTCTGGTACCTCAAGATGATGATGCAGATTAATATTATATTTCTAATGGCGACACAGATCTGCAAGGTGTAGAAGTAAGGAAAAGATCTGTAAGTCACAACTCAATAAGTAAGTATTAGCACTGTGCAAAATACATGTTTATACTTCACAGTTTGCACTCATTTCCTTAAGAGGTGCCTACACTGACAGAGGGATCATTCTGGACTAATCTCAGTATTCAAGAATTGGCATTAGCAGTCACTAATGGCAAACTGATGTTGACAGTTTGAGTAAGTAAGCATACGGTGTCTTAATAGAATCTAGGACCATCTCTTTTTCCAAAATGTGACATATCAAACTATCTTAACAACACTGCAAAAATGATACACATGAAAAAAAATAGAGATGTGCTTCCACAAAACAATCCCAGAACAATCCTCCTTTCAAGATTCATAATATAAAGCAGTTTTAAAGGCAGCTCGCATATATATAATAACTTTAATTCTTTTCTCTGCTGGTATGGGGAGTGATGACTAATGCTAAAATCTATCTTGTACTTCCTTCTGTCTTAGGTGGACAGAACCAATGACCAAACCTGAAAAGATCTGACCAAAAAGCTGAAGGGTTTCAAGGAAAGAATGGGGATTTTCAGAGGCAAACATCAACTTACCTCTCATTACTTGCAATTGAGGCATTCATTACAGTGATTTTACAGCAGAAAGATTATTTAATCTGAATCAAAGCAGCTTCCTGTTGTCTTTTCCATTACAGATAAATTGAACCAAATACCCTGAGCTTTTCTGTATACTCAGAAAAATGAGGACAAATAGCACCTTTGCTAGATAGAACAGGCATCTCATGAATGTGCTATTGGTAGTGTACCTTTTTGCAAGGAGAAAAGATGCTCAAGTCTAAAAGCTTATTCTCCGACACAAAAGAGTTCTTAAGAATCAAGACAAAATTAAAATGAAAAAGACAAAAAAGTATATATTCTTTTTATAGAAAGAACAGATTAAAAGGAGACTTCTTACAAGTCTTAAGAGAGACTGTTAACCTTAGACAGGAAGGTGTAAAGTTGAACGGAGTGGAAGTTTAAGACTGGTAGAAGATCAGCACTATTTAAAAGCCGTGTTGAAGCACTCATCACTAAGATCTGAGGGCTGCTATAAAGGACAGTAAGAATGCACAAAGCGGTGGCTGAATTTTCTCTTTTATCTATTCATAGCAGGTTATGCAGGGCCACCAAAAGTTCAATAGAGAATGCTAATTAAAAGAATGGGCTTGCACCCCTCACTCTACAGAACAAATCGGGCCAAATGATCAAAACTGTTTCTTATAATTTACCTCCACAAAATTATCTGCTACCAGCTTTACTGAAACAAAAAATTTCTTCTTCTCAAAAAGCAAGCACCCTCTCAACCCCCCCCCCAAAACCCCATCCCCTGCCACATACTGTGAGGCAAGTAATGTAGCTCTCCAGTCTGCCTCTTACCAAATGTCACAACTTCTACCATCCTTAAACAATAAGACCTCCAGAGAGAAATTATACTTCATGGCTTTATACCTTGCTATAATTTCCTGCAGATATCTGTACAGTGAAATAGAAATGTAAAACATTACCAAAACACAGTGCTAGCATTCTACACTCACTGCACAGGCATTACTAAATCTTCAGGTAGCTAAACATTGGAGAACTCCTCCTAAATGCACTTCTTCAGCATAATAAAAAGCTATATAACAGTAGAAAGTTACAAAATTTTACAGTGGGATTCACATATCCCTACTGATAAAAAAGCAACAGCTACACTTTATGAGGACATGCTTCATTTTTTAACAAAATCCCAAGTATAACTGTGTTATTTATTCTTATTTATCCACTACTAGTCATTAAAATTGAAACTACTGAGACTATCTGCTGAAATTTTATCTTGAGGTGTTATCTCAATGAATGGGTCTCTTACCACGTGTTAATCAGCATGTATTACCAGACTAAGTTAGCTATGATGCTGTTAGTAAGAAACAGTAAGATGCTCTTACCTCCTACATATAGTGGAGAGTCAAAATTCAGAGTGGATTGCTTGGACAAGTTGGTAATTATCTTGGGGCTCCCTCCATCAATAGACAAGGACAGAATCTGATCCATGGCTAGCAGCTCCACAATGTGGAAATTGCCATCGTTAATAGTCTCCACGCTGCAAAATAAACATTAATATTAATTTTAAACAGTTGATGCTCTGTTTAGAATGCTTTTTATCTTCTTTCCTTTAAATAGTATACAGTTTCAAAACAGAACTTCTCCAGGAGTGCAGTTTCCTGAAAACTACGTTTTAAGTAAAGGCATTCATGCATGCTGAAGAGCTAATGCAGTGTAATATCCCTTCAATAACACTCTATTAACAATATGTATTTTAATTATTCATAGCTCTTTCTCATTCAAAGTTATTCCTGTCGCCACCAAATCATGAACTACATAAATGTAGCTTCGCTGGTATTCTAAACATCAGTGGAGATACATTTACTAGGCAGAATGCCAAATGCAAAAAAGAGTTTGGAGTTCCTATGCAACAGCAACATTTTAAAATCTTATTTATTTAAAATCTTATTTGACTCTGTGTGTGCACGCGTGTGTATCCTAGATGTTGCACAGTATTCAGTTTACATATCTTGCAAATCCTGAGCTGACTCCAGTGACGTATAAACCTATTATTTCATGAAATCTGAGACTGCATCTAGTTGTAGACCTGCCAGACAAAGTCACATCATTGGTTCAGACAGCTCCACTTATGCTAGCACTAAAGTAATTGCTTGTGTTTACTATGCATGGTTATTTGTGTATTCAGCTTTTGGCTAGTACAGAGACTATTGTAGTATTGTAGTAAAAATAAGGAAAAAATAATTCAACTCTAGACAGGATAATCTAATATAAACTTTTTTTAGCACTATCCAAGATAGAAAAAATAGTGTTATTTTGAATAATAGTCATTGATAAAAGTGAATGTTTTATTCAATTTTATACTTGTGTTGAATACTTTACCCTTCTGTAAACTCAAATCTTATTTTTAATAAATGCAAAATTATACAGTTAAAATACACTATTTCCACACATTAAAACATTTCATGAAATTGTAAACAAATTGTTATAAAATACATACTGCATCCAAAAACAGAAACAATTTTAGGATGCTTATTGCAAAAGAGTATGCTCTTACTAAACAACTTTATATTGTATTTTAAAGGAACAATCTTTTTCCTGCGAAATGCTTTTAGTAATCTACTAAAACCACAGTTCCCTTGATATTATTACCTAACAAAGTTTAGCATTGTTTCCCTACTACATAAATTTAAGCTTTGATTTTATATTGCCGTCTGAGTGCAATCATTTCTARAAGTCATTTATTTTAAGTAAAATGTCTCTTATAGAATCCAGAGCAGTGCCAACTGCTACAATTTTCAGCAGGTAAGCATACAGTAGATGCAGTTTTAAAACACTAAAGGTGTAAATACAGCAGAAAAAGATTCAAGAAGAATTCTTTTAATATTCCCTTTTACTTCTGAAAGTAATTTGTAGCAACAATTGTAGCAACCAGTTGTAGCAAACAGATCACGAACAAGAAATGACGCCTATTCTCTTTTTGCTCACTCTTGCAATATCTGTTTGAGAAGAGTGCCATCAAAACCTCCTTGGAAATTCAGGTGATATTTTAAGGTAATAAGTTTTTGGAGAACTAGAGAAATTTGGCTTTGAAAGAACTGCAAAAAATTTTGCTCTAAAAGCAGATGTGGATTCTGTCTCTTAATGACTTTGGAAGCAAAAACCGTATCTTTTTCAAGATTCGCACTTTTTCTCAGAATCTAATTTTTAGGTTTCTCCTCAGAATCCAGGGAAGGGAAAAGTCCCACTTTTTATGACTGCCTAACACAGAAGAGAAGAGAAACTGCCATTTCATTTCTGCTTATGCTGTGAAGTTCTGCACTTTACACTACTCTGCAGCTAAGAAATTATTTGACAGTAACACCCAGGAAAAAAAAAAGTAGCACTTCCACGTGTGAGTTCTAGTAGAACACAAATGTATAAATTCTCTGCTGAAAGCTACCTCTCAGTCAGTTTTAATTCAACAAATAATATAGCATCTTTCCAACTTTTTTGCGTAAGTGTTATTTTCCAAGCAAAATCATGTCTTTTGGCAGTATGTTTTAATTACAAAATGTCTGACACTACATTACATTTGCATATCTTCTCTTTAACTATCTATTGAAAAAAATGTGACTTTAATACAAGGAATTAATACGTATTTTGTTTCTGTTAGAAATTTGTTTTATGCAGGTTCACCTGTAAATAGCAGAGGCTGGATAAGATCCTGTGTCATAACTGACCCTCACTCTACCACGGTACAGCTCTACTGCTATATGATCTTTATCGCCTTTGTACAGCAGGATCCCACTGTCTTCATCTGTGGCAATCTAGTTAAAAAAAAGAAACACTTAGAAAGTAACTAAAAATAAATATTAAATTAAAATGCTCTATTAAGTGAATCTCTGAATTTACTGATATAATCTCTTACTTCACTATAAAATTCTTGTAAAGAGTGTAAAGCTCTTTAAGTGAGCCACTGATAACTTTGGCTACTTTTCCACACTATGAAGAGTCACTTGCATGTTTTTGAAGATCAGAATCCGCAATGCAATTTTACCTGCAGCGTGATGTTGGTTTGGGGGCGTATCTTAGCTGAAGGGATTTGTAGATAGGATTCCTTGTTCACAAAGTTTATACTGATCAGCTTTTCACACTTCTCACCCTGGTAGCCTGATAAACACTGACATCTTGGTTCACTCTCTTTTATGATACACTGGGCTCCATTTTGACATTCATAATTATCACAAGGGCTGGTGCGAGGTAGAACCATTGGTGGTGAAAACTCACAAAACAGGCCACTAAATACAAACAGAAAAATCAGTATTTCCAAGAAAATTGTGACTTTGACATACGGAAGCCATATGTGTTTGTACTATCTTCAGATCTTTCTCACCTGTATCCTTCTGGGCAAACACATGTATATCCATTAATGGCATCGGTACACTGTGCTCCATTTTTACATTTGTTGTCCTGGCAGTCATCAAAGTCAATATCACAATGCTCACCTACATATCCAGGTGTGCAATCACATCTGTGAAACAGGAAAGCAAGTGGAATAGCACAGTGCCTTTTTACCATACGGCATGCTTATGACAAAGTTAAGGAACTCCTGAATTGTTTAAAACACAAGGAAAAAATCTCTTGTAATATAGTTAAAATTAGAGATTGTAATTCAATGCATTACTGGGACTATATGTATAAAGGCTATATGTAGCTTAGTCATGTTATTATATGGGGAATCTACAATTGTAATGAATACAGGTTTGCCATTACACTTGCTTACTCATTATCTGACATTATATCAAATATTTGTGGTTTAAATCTAGAGAGCCCTCGTGAATCATTTTGACAGTTCTTCTTGGAATTTATGAGTAATGCAGAACACTAAAAATAAGCAATATACTCAGTCACTGAAACCCAGACAAATAATCCACTGGAGGATATTTTCTTTGTAAATTACCGAACAACTGTGAATGGACCGACACTCCATTTATAAAGTATAGAGGTTAAACATACAAATTTTTCCCTTAGATTTTAACCATCAGGATTCACTATAAATAGCTTCATGGTTATGAGCTATTCTGTGAACGAACAGAAGTCTCAAAACAAACCCTCTACCCCCTCAGCCCCTCAAAAGAAAATGGACTGAACTGTGTATCCTCAAGCTAGTATGTAAGGTTGGTTTTCCTTCCATGCAACTCTGACTGTTAATGCTAGTGGCATTTCTGCAAGGAATTCTCATATATTAGACTGAGTCAGAACTCTGTGAAAAATGAATGGAAAAGATTACAAATCCATGTATTCATATGATTTTTTTTTAATTAAGACATATGTAATTGATTTCATTAGACCTTGTGATCCTCTTCTTGGTTTTGTTTCCTTTAATATCTAAAACTTGTTCTAAAGTACCAAGAGTGATTTTAAATAGATGAAAAACTTTAAATTATATGAGTAAGAAAAGGGAAAAGGAATATAAAGCACACTATTTAAAAGCTGACTAAGTGAGAT
This sequence comes from Apteryx rowi, assembly GCF_003343035.1. Taxonomy (NCBI): domain Eukaryota; kingdom Metazoa; phylum Chordata; class Aves; order Apterygiformes; family Apterygidae; genus Apteryx; species Apteryx rowi. Next base: position 603,465 of record NW_020450030.1, read on the forward strand.
ACATGCTTGAAGTTACTGCATGTGTTATTTTATGATTTAAAATCTCAAAAAGTAACATGGCAGACATGAACTAGGCAGTAAAGTATAAGATGCCAAACTAGTTTTACTGAAGTGACATGAATAAACATAATGCACAACAATTTCAATCCAACAAGTCTGAAACATGTTCCAGTTTAAAACTATCAACTTCACGTTCATTTGAATATTATATATATTTGAATATTTTTTGCCACATTTTAAATAATGTGCAACTTTAGAAGTAGTAGGAATGATAATAGATGATAACCTAGGTCTGGCACAAGAGCACACCTCACATAAAACAGGTGCTTATGACGACAGTTTAAAGCTGCAGGTTTCCTAAATTTACTAGCCTAAAGTCCATTAAAAACACTTTAAGGTGTTTCTTTATCAGCATATTTTTATCAGTTATAATATTGTGTAATTAAAGATTAGTTGTCCTTGGGATGAATGTCTTTATTTTTATATCTTCTAATGTGCCTTACTAATAAATCTCTTCTGCAATTACTATTCAGAAAAGAGTAAAATAATCCCACTTCAATTAAATATACTTATTTTCCTACAGTCCAAGTTACCAAAAATATGTTGTATAGACTGGCACAGAGACTAAACTCTCTACTTTTCTTAGCTCCTATTTAAAATCTGACTGGAATTGGAATGGATAAGGATCTGTTAATTCAGTAAGAAACATTTAAGCAATAACGTAGATCTACATGAAAATAAGCAGGCCTATTCTGCCAAGATATTTGATAATAATTGAAATTAGTATTTTGAAAATAGAACTGACTTCTACTAAAACAAAAGCAAAGGAACTGGAGCAGGATAAAGAAACAGAAATTTAGACGCAGTTGGACTGTGACAATATCTTAGACTTACTTGTATCCTTTGGATGTCAAGATACACTTTGAGTCATGCTGGCAAGGATTCAGGTCTTGAGCACAGAAATCTAGTTTCTCCTCACAGAGCTCACCTGAAATGCAATGAATGCTGTTAGCTCAGTAACAATACCACAGTGACCTGAAAATACCTGTTTCTATCTTAAAAGTAATTGTTGTAACTTGAATTGTTAATGCTAAAACATCCATACTTCATTATGTAACAATAAATACTACTATTTTAATTTTTGTTGGTACTCCCTTTACAAAAGAAAATTTCCTCAATTCAGTCAGCCAAGTATCCATGGGTATAAATGACAATTTTGCAATAAAATATTTTTTAGTTTAAAATATATATCTAGCTATGCTGTACAGCAAAACACTAGTGCATGAATCTCTTTTCACTAACACAAAAAAGCCATCAATATGCTTTTCACTTATTTATATCTGAACACATTACACGCAGAAACATTCAGATTTGTATTAGAACTAATTATTCTAATTATCTGAAAAGAACTGTTGTTAATATCACTGTGTATCAATATAATTCCAATTATCCAACAATGAAAACTTGCTTTCTACTTTAAGTCTTTAAATAAGACACACTGATTCTTGCATTTGTTAATGTACCATAATTACTATAAACCGCTTTGTGAAAAGAAAAAAAACCCAACAATGTCAAATGTCTACACTTCCCTTCTCCTGGAAGCTTAACAGTGGCTGTAATTCCCAACATGGGCTGTATAGTCCATAAAATATTTTAAAATGGTTAAAATATGATTTCACTGCATTTTATCAAAAGTAAACACTAATGGGTGCATAAAAAGATCAACTAATGTCTTGTTCTCCAACTCTCTAATCAGAAGATACCACGAACAGTGCTCTCTCTAAGTGTATCACTAGTTCATAAGAGAGGCATACTTATTCCAGCATTCATATGAAGAACATATGTACGATCCACAGGTGTAAAGCCTGTGTCTGTTGAACTTAGGGACTCATGGGTCTAGCGGGCCCTGAACCCATGGCAGGAGCAGGGTTGTCCCCTCTCAGTTGTCAAGTAAGCAAAGTGGGCAAAGGGAGAGAACTACAGCTGTGCTCCGAAAGGAAGAGTGGAGCGTGGCGGCAGATGCCTGCACTGCTCAGGTGAGATTTGCCTCCAGAGAAACACAGTATTTGGTATCCCTCAGTTTTACTCATCTGAGTGAGTGCCATAGTGGCCTGCAGTTTAGGTAACTAAGGAACCGATATCTACTGGAATATCTGTAAGGAATTTTTGGAGTGGGCACATACCCATAGGTGCATGTGTACATGTGTGAACAACTTCTTCAGCTACTCGTGTTATTATGCCATTAATATAAGCAATAAGGTATCTGACATTCTGCACTGCTCGTTGTCATGTTCTCAGAGTGTCTAGCACCACACAGGACCTGCCCTCTGGCTCAAATGGGTTTTAGCATAACAGAAGTACAAATAATAATAAGCTGAAAAAAAAAGTAGATGGTTAAAATGTCTGTGTTTCTCTCTCTTTTTTAAAAAAAGTCAAGTCGACAGGTTCAACAGAGCCTCCTGAGAAAGGTGTCATTTCCACAGCAAGTGTGCTTAAGTACCAGTATGTAAGACTATATCATGAACACTAACAATGACTACTCAGCACTTGAGATGTTATTTCCAGAACTTATCTTTTAGGACGTGCAGAACTTGTTTCAAATGACAGACAAATAAATAAAACTTAAAGAGCTAAGCAGCAGTCCACATTAACATCAAAAAGAAAAAAAAAGCCAAAACGGAACCAGAGTGAAAGATGGTTGTGCTGCATAAAACATGTCTGAAACATATATTTAAGGATGAAAAGGCATGGGGCCTCCACATCTTCAAGCATGACAAGGGAAGCCAAAACCAGCCAGACAAGTGCTTTGCAGCCTTCCAGCAGAAAACCCTAGACCAAAAGATCCAGACTGGTTCTACACAATGATTAAAAAAAAAAAAATGATGGCACATTACCATTTTGAGAACAGTGCAGTTTCCCTACAGAACCAAAAAAATCTTTGAGTTAACACAAGACGATGGCCTTTGAGCACAGGCTAGTCCTCAGGAAAACTGTCAGTAACAACGTGATTTAGTCAATATGTTTAGGAAATTGAATGAAGATCAAATGCAGCACACTAAAGATGACTAATAAAAAGGATTTTAATTCCATCCTCAAAGCTTCTTCAACCTGTCTATAGACCTATTAGCCCAGAAATGCTGAACTGTTATGACTGGGTCAGTGCACAAAGAATCCTGAAATACCAGGAATTCTTAGCATCCCAGATTATATCCAAACCAAACCAGATCGCTTTCTCTTTTGAAAGAGTTTTGTTTGAACAAACACATGCATAAGATTCACATAGCGGTTGTCAATTTGCAAACTTGTTTTAATGGCTGTAGACCATTAAAAGGCCAGTAACATTTAAAAGTAATTTATATATGTATATATACACACACATATATATATATGTCTATGCGTGTATGTGTATGTGTGTGTATGTGTGTATATATATACACACACATATATATGAGAATTGAGAATTCAGATTTTCAGGATCATGCAGTAGAAACATCAAAAATCACTTTTTAAAAAATCTAGTTTACATGCATTCCTATGGGGTAGAAACATGTGTGTACGTGTGTGTCTCTATATCTATATCTTATTTTGAAGTATATTCTGTATTAAATTACTTGCAGAGCTGCAAAATATATGACCCCTCCCAATTACAAGTAATAAAAATATGGCTGTACAGAATGGTGCTAACACCTGGACAAAAATTCCTCTAAACATTCCCAAGGTTATCAGTTCTAACAGTGTATCAAAGACTTTCTGAAAAAGACTTACTGAGCCTATCTTTCAAGCATGGTTGGAAGTTTCCTTTCTCTCTACAGTTACATTTACAGTAACAGTACAGTGGAAAATCCCCCAAATACCTAGAAAAGACAAATTAGCACTGGCCTAACAGGACCAAACAATTTCACCATTGCTGTTAACTTTATTGAACCGGAATATTTTGCTACGGGATAGAAATTGGGCCATGGCTTAGACTACTATTGACAGTGACCTCTGATATTTCTTGAAGGATTCCAAACGTGCCCAACAGCTTTATGGAGCAGTGTCTAATCCCATGCAATTTTCCTTCCCATCTAGACTCTTACAAAATACATCAATATGAAGACATGAAAATACTCTTAGTCAGAATACACTGCCTTTTAGTAGTCATGTGCTGATGGCCCTAATATCTTCTGAACATCACTGAGAGCTCAATCAACTCATGAAAAGCTCAGGGAGGTTTGAAAAGTCTTAATTCCCAGCTCCCAGTTACAGCTGGGAATCCTGCACACAGGCTGTGAGTCAGACTGGAATTTTAAGATTGAAACAGGCTTACAGCTTTGAAAAATGTCCATTTCAAGCCATAAGATCACAGAATCACAGAATCGCTGAGGTTGGAAGGGACCTCTGGAGATCATCTAGTCCAACCCCCCTGCTCAAGCAGGGTCACCTACAACATGTTGCACAGGATCATGTCCAGGCGGGTTTTGAATATCTCCAGAGAAGGAGACTCCACAACCTCTCTGGGCAACCTGTTCCAGTGCTCTGTCACCCTCACAGTGAAGAAGTTTTTCCTCATGTTCAGATGGAACTGCCTGTGTTTCAGTTTGTGCCCGTTGCCTTGCGTCCTGTCGCTGGGCACCACTGAAAAGAGTCTGGCTCCATCCTCTTGACACCCTCCCTTAAGATATCTGTATACATTAATAAGATCCCCTCTCAGCCTTCTCTTCTCCAGGCTAAACAGGCCCAGCTCTCTCAGCCTTTCCTCATAAGAGAGATGCTCCAATCCCCTAATCATCTTTGTAGCCCTTCGCTGGACTTGCTCCAGTAGTGCCACATCCCTCTTGTACTGGGGAGCCCAGAMCTGGACGCAGTACTCCAGATGTGGCCTCCCCAGGGCTGAGTAGAGGGGGAGAATCACCTCCCTCGACCTGCTGGCAACACTCTTCCTGATGCAGCCCAGGGTACCATTGGCCTTCTTGGCCACAAGGGCACATTGCTGCCTCATGCTTAACTTGGTGTCCACCAGCACTCCCAGGTCCTTCTCAGCAGACAACATCCACTGCTCTCCCCTCATCTACCCAGCCAGTCATTCCATCATAGAAGGCTATCAGATTGCTTAAGCATGATTTCCCCTTGGTGAATCCATGCTGACTACTCCTGATCACCTTCTTTTCATCCACATGCTTGGAGATGGCCTCCAGGATGAGCTGCTCCATCACCTTTCCAGGGATGAAGGTGAGGCTGACTGGCCTGTAGTTCCCCGGGTCCTCCTTCTTGCCCTTTTATATAATAATAATGCAACACTACCAGGCCTACTGCTGCCAAATGGTTTGCAAACATCATCAGCTTTTGCTGAAATTATGGTCGGACTACGATCTGAGTACTGGAAACTTTCCAGTTTGCACAGTACAAAGGTGCAGTGACTGAAACAGGAGAGAAACGAATATTCAAAAAAAACAACCCTCGCCTTAAAAGGACAGGACTTATGTGCTGAGCAAGACAGCATAAAAGGAAGGAGAGTATGCCCCTGTATTTGCAAAGTGTACGTATTGTAAAAAAAAAAATCAGAATTATATCATTGGAGGAAGCATTCAGCAACTAGCCTAGGGAAGGAAAAAGGAATCAAGGAAAGGACATGGTAAACACTGCAATCCATGCAGTTAAATGAGAATGTAAAAAGCCCTATGAACAAAAAAGTCAGTTTTTACAGAAGGTACAAGCTCTTTCATTGTAAAGAGTAGAATTCATGACAGATATGCCCATAGGATAAAGAAAAAGAAAAACAAGAAAAAAATCTAGGATCGAATCCAAAATATGTGAATCAGATACTGAATTTCTGGGTGAAAATATATATAAAAGAAGAACAAACCAAAATAACCCAAACACAAGCTCTTAATTTGTTCCATTAACATATTTATATCCTGAGTGGAGCTCTCCCATAAGCAAAATATAACAGTTCAGGAAAAAGTTTATAGAAAAGGTAAGTAAAATTATGTGATGTGGAATCTTAGACACTGAAGAATACCTTCCTAGTACAGCAACATCTCCTTTGACACACTGAATAACCAATGTGTTATTCAGAATTTAACCAAGACAAGGTGAAGAGGAAAGAAACACTTTGTTGAAATGAAACGATAGTCAGCTCCTGGTTTTATTGGAAGGAAATGTTAGAGAGTTACCTAATTTGGAAAATATAATGCAATGTTTTTAAAACCATACTTCAGAAAAAGTGAACGTGAAACAAATGTCTGAATTCAAGGAAGCTTGACATCAGTGTTGTGTGTGCACATTCTTTTATTCATCTAATAACATTATAGCTGAGGCTTCTGTAAGAGCTTGGCTAAGTAATTACATTTTTGAAGACTGGAAGATTTCTGTACATAGAAAAATAGGCAACAGACTAGTTTGTTTCAAAATAAGCAGTGGATAAAATGTCAGAAATCCTATGAAAAGTTTCCAACATTTAAATAGAAAGAGCAATAATTCTTTGCATGAGATATCTTGCTTAATCTGTGGAGTCTCATTTCTGGCAAGGGGTACGCCTGAAACCAGTGGGACTCTGACTCTGCATGGTCAGTGCAGCCTGAATGAACAGATCATTCCACAGTCAAGACTGGAACATTTACTGAGATTTTACAGCTATATATAGAGACATAAGACTCTCTATAGAGTCTTTAGACTTGAAACTTAAGCAGCCAGACAGCAGTGTTACATACAGATGATGAACTGTGTGCAACCTTTGATTACCTAGCCAATCAGAGTTATAAGCTTGCTAGATTCATAGGTCAGGTGGTGGTTCACTCTTATGATTTGATGAGATTATAAATCGCAGAAAAACTTAATTCTGTATTTGCCTATATATATATATATATGACAGGTAGTACAACAAATAATAAGGAACAATGCAATGAGGTGAAAAAGGATTTACATCATGGTTATTTTGAATAAGTGGGCAATAAATTCAAAATACAGTTAAATAAGGAAATATGAGCCAGTATATTACTGAATGAAGAGGAGAGCTTTAACACAGACAGATATGGAATTCTGAATAGAACAGTATATTGATAATTCATTGACCAAGAAATTACAGGCTTACTAAAGAAACAACCTTAAAACCACCAGTGTTATTAGCACAAAGCTGAATATGATATTAGAATAAAAACTGGGGACAAAATTCAAAAGAAAAAAAAGTCAGTTTTAATTATCATAACCATTTTTTTTTTCTAGAAGACTTATCCCTTGTTCCAAAAGAAAGATATCAAATATATATTGCAGACCTACTGATAATTACTGAAATAGCTGGATTTTATATGTGCACATATTTGTCTATTCCAGCTTCACAGCTTGGCTGCCATATACTGTAAGTCAACTTTTTCAATCTTTATGTTTTATCAAATAGGTATTATCATCTGAGTCTGTGACTGGGAGTCACTGTTTAATTACTTTTGACTCAAATTGCCAGTAGACTGTAGGAAAATGTTAATGCTATTTATCAATGTATATACAGAAAAGTGCTGCATTTTTATGAAGTCTTGAGTTTGATGAACAGTAGACAACATAGATATAGTATCTAAAGTGCTAAACACGCGGTTCAGAAAAGAAAAAGAAAAATATACTATATTATGGATAAAGTTGCTTAAAATAAAAAAAGTTCACAGTCACAGCAGGATGTAGTTCATAACCAAGAACGTGAAAAATTTGTCGGAACTAATTTTACAGACAAATTCTGGATCTGATTCATTGTTGGACTGTTCCAGTGTTTCACCATTGCTTAACTCTGTTGAACTATGCCTCATCCTTGTGGATCTCAGTGCAAGATGGGGGCTTATTTATTTAGTTGTTTAACAAAGCTGGTTGTTTTACATATGCAGTTTGGCAACAACAAAGAAATAGTAACCTTAGGCAGGTAAGCTGTGAAGCTTTAAGACAATTTAGGAAAACAAAAGGATGGATCATGATCCAGAATCCCTAATGGAGTGATCAAACTGAAGTAGTAAGAGACTCAGCTTGCCAAGGATATCATGTATATTCCCTCTTCAGCATTTGTGAAAATGCGGCATAATTATTTAATTCTGAAATACAGAACAGTATGGCCATTTGATTATATTAATAACATGAAACAGAAAATTTTGCTATGCAAGATGAAAAGCAAGAGTAGCAGAGGTATATTTTTTTACCCTAATCAAGTTGTAACATTTAATCTGTAATTCTTACAAGACTGAGGATTATGATCCTGATATAATGAAATAATTAGATATATATATCAAGTTTGATATGACATGATTTGCATTAGATTACTTGCACACTTAAATTTTAGGCATGTACTTATTTGATTACCAAGTGAATTGAAAGTATTAACAACTCAGCTCCTTTATTAAGGTAGCAAGAGGGCCATGTAACAAAGTTGGGAAATATATAAAAATAAAACATATGTCTGTATCTGGGCTCCCCTAAACCGAGATGATTACTTAAAATTATCCTTTTTTTCCTACTACTGTCAGAGTTCTGAAGATGTCTGCCATGGTAAAATTAACTTATCCCACAAGTAACTTGTAGGCCATTAATAACTTTCATGTTCAGTTGGAAAAGTAATGTAAGTATATATCACATGCACATCTGTTTAATTTTGGTTCTGTACTTAGTTCACATCCCCTGGGTCTTTGATAATTTGCTTGTGAGGAATATTTTCTTGATAAAATCAGTAATTTTAACATGTTATGATTCACCCTTGTTTCATACATTTACAATGACTATAACTGTTTATGATTCATTCCCTTTTGACCTTTAATCACATTTAAAACAGATATTTAAACTACCAGCAAGCATAATTACACAAAGGTAACAGCTGTTTCAACTTGAAATGAGGACTTGAATCTCTACATGGCAGCATCTTCAGTTTACTTCCCATTTGAAAAGCTATTTTTCATGGGTATAGAAAATAATCTTATTTAAAAAAATTATTAATAAATTAATATATCTTATATAATTATATAATATATCTTATTATATATAATTATATAATATATCTTATTTAAAAAATCTTATTTTTAATTTACAAGAGAAAATTCTAAAGATTTATAATTTAAACTACTAGAAATCAATGACAACAGGCAGATAATAGTGCTTCTGACAACTGTAAAGCCAAATTTTATCCATGAAACACAGATGTCAGTCCATTAATCACTAACCTGCTTGGTTTGTTTAGTATTAAAAGCAAGACCAACTATGAACAAAACTTTTATGCTTATTTATATTGAGGTTGCATTTTTTTTAATCAATCTTGGGACAAGCACTGTGTTATAAAATCAACCAGTAGGGGGGTAGTAACAGAACAATGTAGAAAAAATAATAACTTAGGAAGCAACAAGGGGAAAGAAAAACAGGAGGGTACACTGTCCAAAGAAATAATAATAAAATGCAACTACAGCGACCTGCCTAAATGGAATGCAACTTTAAGCATGTAACATCTGCGGTCTGAACCACTTTCTGGAAATGTCTATTTCTCTCTATCAGTTACGGAGGAAAATTAGGCTCTGAATTTAAGTGATACGAATAATGTCTAAATTAATCAACATGGATAGTATAATTGCATCCTTGACCAACATGCTCTTTCATGGATAATGAAAATCATTTTTAATACTTGTGAAATATTATATTGTTTTATACGCTGCACAATATATTTACCAAATTAACTTAATGGCAAATACAATACAAGATATTGGGACTCATTTCCTTTCAAAACTAAGCATGAAACTCCATAAACGTGTTATCATTATGTTAGCTCTGAGATAGTAAAGCAGATCTCTCCTCTGGAAAGTAAAAAGGTGAAAAGGAAAACCCAAAGACTATATACCTCTGCGTTAGTGAGATCAGTGTTAGTTAGACAGAAACTGGAAAAAAACAAAACAAAACAAACAAAAAAAACCCACAAACCAAAAAACCCCCAAACCAACCAAACAAACTCTGATCAAGAATACCCAAAGGTCAAACCCCTCCACCATTACCTTTCTTGCACCATAAGCTTAGCTTACTGTGGTCATTTCAGGTACTTGATTTTTTTTCTTTTTTTTCCTTTAAATATCTAACAGAAATTATAAGCAAGAGGATTGCCATTTTATATTCCAGCATAATTTCTAGTACCATAATGTAACAAAGAAATTAAAGCAACACAGTGTTATAAAACAGAATATATAAGAACGGAGCCAAGGTATGTCTTAAACACAATGAGAAAAAAGATTTCAGAAGACCATCATAAGACTTTTTGTTTGTCCTATCAGCGGTTTCATAAATTTTTAATACAGCTGAAAAAAAGACAATGAAGGCAGTATTAAAGTACTCGTACACAGCAATGTGTATTTTCAATGACATTCATTTGACACGTATTCATAGCAAGATCCAAGTGCCTGATTTGAGGATTTACAGTGAGCTTTCTACATGATATCTAAATAAAATTTATTTGATCATTTTTAAGAACTGAAATCCATGCACCTTTAAGGAAAGGAAAGTGAGAAACCAAAGTAAGTGAAAATAGGCTTAAAAGACAACTGACCTTTTTCCACTTCATTCAGATTAGCAGCTTGCAGTGACAAAGACAGAAGAGACAAGAGACTTTTTACATTGTAATACAACAGCATAGCACATTAAGCTAATGCACAACTATAGCAGCAGAGAGGTTGACATAGCAAAATGAAGCAAGCTTCAGAGTTTTACCTATAGCAGAGCAAAACAAACAGAAAAGGTAAGAAGTATATGTCGCTGCTGGCATAAGAAAGGTTTTACTTTTGGATCAATTAGATCTGTGATCTAATGACTGATGGCAATGAGCAAGAGAAATGATCATCTGTAATCTATAGAATGTACATATAATGACCTGACATTTACTGGACTGCGGTTAAAATAAAGGAGATGGTAATGTTAAGAGAATAGCAAGGTTAAAGAGTGCAGGACATAGTGAGGTATTTCAAATGTTTTATTTCTCAAGGTTTTGTCAGACACTCTGAATGTCCACTGATCCCATACGCTTACTGTTGATTTCACAGTTAAGCTCTGTGACCTTAAGAAAGCTCACGGTACAGTGCACATACCATTCTTTGTCTTTCCAACCATAATTGGGGAGGTAATCATAAAACTTAACTGAATCAGGGAAAAATGGATTTCTGATTCTTAAACAATAACATAAGCCAACAGGCGTTTTATTTGTTTTTAAATCAATACTACTTACTTGAGAAAAGTGTCAATTTTCTAGGGATTGTTAGAAAAGGCAAAATGTGACGGCTTGGTTTTGCCCTATAAATATTCTTTACAGCATTTTTTGTATTTTTGTATTTGTATTTTCAGAGGTAGTTTGAGATTCCAGCAAGTCCTCTATGCATAAAGAAAACTTCAAAGAAGAATGCTTTACATTTCACATCAGCAGGTTCCAACCAACTTCTTCCTTATCTTGCGCTACTAAAATGCAGAGCCTATTTGCAGACAACCATTCACCCAGAAAAATAGTCTGGGCTGGTGCATTTCTACATTCAACAGATATGACCATGACATCTTGAAACCAGACAATTCGAAGTATTGCCAACAGACTTAAAAGCAAACAGGACAAGCCTGTGGTGATATTCTCCTGGTATGTACACCATCCCAGCCTCCAGCAACTGACAGCTCAGGGACTTTCTGAGCCAGAGATAATATCTTTGTATTTAAAAATATTTTTACCTACTATATATACACTCAATTTTCCTGATGATTAACTTATTTTTGCTTAGCTAGTACAGGAATTCACTAAGTGAAAAATACCTTTCATAAAAAAACAAAAAAAACAAAAAAACACCCCCAAAAATTTAGCAATACGCATATCTCATTTTAACCTCTTACAACACATATTGAAATTCAAAGGTTTAAGAGGTTCCTCATGAAAATCAGCTTATCTGTACTAGACCAGGATTCAGTTACTTATCTTTCAAATCAGGTTACAGGGCAGAGAAAAATTTCATATAAATAATTTGGTAACTCATACACAATTGAGGCAACTGTAAGATTATTTTATATTCTGAACAATACCATTTCTAGATCCTGATGCATCCAGACTACTGGCACTCTAACTCTATAACACTGAAGGTTATTTAATTATTATGCAAGATCAGGGATGGTGGGATGTGAAGACCTCTGGACTAGCTTGATGTTTTATACTTTCTCCTATAATTAATCTCAAGATTGACCTTAGATCTCACTATTGTGTCCTGTCTTCAGACATAAGACAGCTAGTCTATTGTGGAATTCTGTACTGTACCCTATAGAATCAAAAACCTGAACTTTTTCTACAACTTATGCATCAACTTACCTATAAAATGAGTTGAGGCTCTGTTGTCATATGTTTAGAAAAATGTGTGTGTATTTGTTTATGGTGAGGTGTGGAAAAAATCTGATGAGATTTTAAAATCTCAAAAATTTTTTTTAAAAAGAACAATTAAAATTACTCATTGAAAATAGATCATTTTGATTCATTTTAGAGCTGCTGAGAAGATCTCACCTACTCACATGACCTATTGACTTCAGTATTGATTACGAGTATGCACTGCATCTATAAAAGCAAATTTTTTTTCTTTTTAATGTAGTTTGCAAACAAAAAAACTTGTCAAATAAAATCATAGCATTTTCCTTTGGGAATTATGCACAAACTATTCAACAACAAAAGTAGAATCTTCAAAGAAATGTAGCTGGAATTTCCTTAGTTACCAATCCAATTAAAAATTTCCTTTTTTGTATTTTGACTGAAAAACCACAACTGCAATACAAACATTAAAATAAAAATGTTACCAAGGTTTATGCTCTTCTTTTTGTTYTAATCAGATACATAGATAGAGAAATGCTACAATTAACATTTTGATTGAATATGTAAAATGTAAATTTYAATTACAAAGCTACCAAAATGCAACAGACGCGCATAACATTATTAGACTAGTGCATATAAACAATCCTTTGTGCCACTCCAATGGATATTTAATACAAAACAGTCCTTCCCATAGGGTATTATGAATACATCAAGCTATCGACTACAGCAGTCTAAATGTAACTAGAGAAATGTAAAAAACTAGGAAATGGACAACACAGGCAAAAGACTGCAAAGCTGCTGAGGAGGAACGCATGTGCAAATGAATTGTCTACTATTTAGTAGGTATATGAAACCTGTTAGCATAAAACCTCTAACCAGGAAAACTGGATTGAAGTGACTTGGCTTGCTTTCTTCCAGCCTACCTAGTAGAGTAGTTGATCACATTTTTAAAGGATATTAGCAATTGATCCTGGGGGCTGAAACTTGACTCAGATACAGCTGAAATGTTAATTAGAGGAACAAACATATCTCTGTGCATATTAATGGTCCTACCTGTTATTTGTTTCTAAGACTTGAACTGTCAGTTGCAGTACCTGGCAAAAGGGTATCTTGCCTAAACAGAATATTGTCTATTCTTCCAGATATGGACCATCCAGTTATTCTTAAATATCTTATTTGGGCTACTTTTAACCTGTACTGCTTTAGTTACTGTCCCTTGTTCTGTATGGGGACTTTCTTCCAAACACTTACCCAGCATAGGTACTGGATGAATACATATATTCTATTTTTAAATGGTATTTCTTTTATCTGTGTTCTAAGACCTCCACTCACTATGGGTTTCCAAGATTTAAATACTGACTTTAAATTTGAACATCTTAAATCATTTGTATGTTGGAGGTAATACCCTGGCTTAAATAGGAGTTAGCTGTGCTTTCAATAAGTGAAATTACCTTGACAGTTCACCTCCTCCCAGTTTTCCTGGATTCAAATTTAGTGCTCCCCGAGGATAGTGAAAACCTTACCGGAAAGGGGCAATAGGACTGATTATAGTGAAGATATAGTATGGTTGGGTAGAATTAATTCCTGGACTTTGGCCTGGCCTCCAACTGACAGAAACGAACAATTACATTCTCTCTCACAATACCTCTTTCATGCGTGCTAGAGCAGAAACCATCACACTCTACATTAATGTTTCTAACGGACAGTGGGACGCCACCCAGGGATGCCACATCCAGTTCCCTTCTAGCAAAGGAGAATCCTCCTCTGCTCCATTAGTAAACTGAAGAATAGAGGATAAAAGTAGAATATGTAATTTCCAGATTCCTACAGCAACAAGGTTGCTTCTTTGGGCTTTCAGGGTTAGCTAAGCAGTGGTGGGGGACACATTTTGAAAGATTTTTTAAATAACAAAATGCTGTAGTTTCAAAACTAACAAAGGAGACAATGAATGAGCATTAAGGAATAATATAACAGGAACATGGTGGGAAATCTGGCTTCAAGTCAATTGCAGAAGTACCACTAATTCACCTACAAACTGAAACTTTACTGTTGTTTTACTAGGAATATTCTTGAATTACCTGTACTTTCTCTTATACTCCTACCTGTATATTCAGGCGGACAAAGGCAAGTATAGTTGTTAATTCCATCCACACAAGTAGAATTATTTTCACAGTCATTGTCTTCACAGTCATCAACATTAACTTCACAATTTTCACCTTCAAATCCATCTGCGCAAGTGCACCTGTAATACAGAAAACAAAACTAACTACAAGGACATTTTAGCTAGGGAGACCGGACAAGAAGTTCTGTAATTAATAGGTACATTGATTAGTAATCACTATCCCATTAGGCAAATGGCTAATATGCTGTAAAAACATATATGAATACTACCAAAATGTTTTTATCTTAAAAATACAAAACAAAATAGGAAAGGTGCCTAAATTTGTGTTTTACTTCTTAGCTTCTTAAATTAAAGCTTCTTAAATTAAACCACTGAACTTTCCTTTTCCAGGTTGAAATGCATGCCACTTTTATAAGATTAAATTATATTTCTTATGGAAAGTGATCATGGAAAAATTTTTCAAAGTTAAGCACAGGCAAAAGACTTTGCAGGATCAAGGATTAGTATGCAATACTATATTCTTCTGTTATTCAGTTAAAATATACCATTTCCATATACAATATATGTATTAATATATAGAGACAAAGCCTACATAAACAAAAGCAGTAATTTTTTGCTTTTACATATGCTTATACAGTACACATACATCAAAAAAGATAATAAATGTAAAATCCCACTCAAAGATGATCATGCATATATCTCACGTAATTTGCAGTATCTATAATTTCTGCAGCTTTGATTTTCAATAGACTGCTTTGCTTTTCAAAATATGTAGTGATTAAACAAATAAATGAAAAGAGTCAAATTCTGTGACCGTGACTATGTCACTTTAAATTCTAGAGGCATGATATTAAGGTGTATACACTTAATTTTTAATAGAAAACTATTTAATCCTTGGGCAGAATTTGGATTAAAAAACAAGAATAATGTGCTAATGAATTGCAGAATAATGAATCGTTTCTTTTTGAAGTGTCATTTCTAACAAGCTTGAGGTGTAGATTATTAAATGCCTAATAATTTCACATAAGAATGCTAAAGAACTTTATTTCATAATTCATGAAGTACATCTGGAGTAATTGTACTGTGTGATTAAATAACTCCAGATTAAAAATGCTCACAGCATGTTTATCTGTTGGCATAGTGAGTTTGAGATGAATCATTAATTTTCTGTTTCACTGGGATTTACATTTTATCATTTACATGCTGTCTGGTGAAGTAATACACACGACAATAGATGAATTGTGAGATTTTTTCAGCAGGGATCTAGCTAGCTATTAATTAGCATAATGGAGTCAACACTATGTTGTCTTGACCTGATATGCCTCAACTAATCACAATTGTTTGTTGTTGTTTTTAACAGTTCCAAAGCTTTAGAGGCTTTCCAAGGACAGTGACATTTTCTGAAAACTTCCGAAGCACTCAAAGTCTGCCCTGGTGGCGTGCATACCAGCAAATGTGGAGTCTTCTTATAAGCCTCTGGAATCCAAAGATTAATACTCAAATTATTTAAACACGTAAGGCTCAACAGTTTCATCTTCTGTTATTACAAATAAAGACAACCTACCAGAAACCATCTTTTTCTCCTTCTTTTAAATGACAAGTTCCACCATGGTGGCAAGGGTTACTAATGCAGGCATGAATGGGAATATCACAGTCTTGACCCTATGCACAGAACAACAATATCAATTATGAAAACGTAGGCACTAATGGAAGTGAACCAAACAAAATGTCTTATAAGGGCTATTGAGAAGCAAAAGCTCACATTTCAGCAAGCTTTTTTTCCTCTTCATTCAGTACCTACCTTGAAACCATATGGGCAAGTACATCTGTAGAAGTCAACTGGATCATTGTTGCAGGTTCCATCATTTTTACATGGATTTGATAAGCAAGGATTACACTTGGCAAGAATATTAACATCCACAGGCCCTTAAAAATACAGATTTGATAGTCAGAAACAAACAACTGCTAATTTATACTTGACAGGATGCATCTGCCATATTGCTTTAAATTGTAAAATAGTATTCATTCTTTAGTTATCGTGGCATTTTCTACATGAATTGAATGCTGGACTGTCCTTAATTCTTTTGACGTGACCAAGTAAAATTTGGGTTTGGTTTCTGGTCTTAATTATCACTTTTAAAAACCAAAGAGAAGCTCACCCCAAAGTGATTTCTGTACCTGCATTCTCTGAAATCTACAGTTCTGATCCATGGATCATTCTCTCTCCTTTGTATTATAAAGGAACAATACAATTTCAGCTTTTGTTTCTTTAGGGAATAAAAATTGCTTATGAAAGCAAAGCCYATCTCAGATTCCAATCTTGGCGGTGTTACTGAGAACACTATTTTGAATGTATTTTTGGTTTAATTTAAACTGTGGGATCACAAAGAAGTGATGGCAAAATCAACTGCTAAAATCATCAGTAAGTTGGCTGAAGACCGAGAGCAGCCGGCCAGTGCTGCTGTAAACTGCATTCTCCAAGCTACCTGGCTGTAAAGAGCTCTGCCTACCACCTGCTCCCTTACAGGGCCAGTCGCGGTCCTGTGCGTTCCTGCACATGCTGAACCCACAAATAACGCAAACTACGCCATGCATCTGTGTGTAAGCAGGGGCTGCCAGCCATGCTTGCAGTCGCTCTTCTCACAGTAACGGCAAGGAGAGGTTGCTCACACCTTTGTCCTAATGATTGCAACAACAGAATTTAGAAAAGAACGCTGACAAAAGCTTAAGCTTCACAAGGCAAACTGCTGTGAGCTTTGGCCTACATAAATCTTATTCCTATTGTATAAATATTTATTAAATATCTATTTATTTATTTTCTGATATTTTACAATTTTAAGGCAGCTTTTATAGGGTGAATTCTCATGAACCATCACTTGTTAGGTTTTCTTTTTAGTCACATGACTGAAGAAATAGCTCATTATTCCTTAAAAATTACAGATCACCAGCTCTTAAATAATAATTCATTTTCATAGATCTCTGTGAAAGACAAATATTCATTAACGTAAGAAAAAACAGGCGTTGCAAAGACTATAATCTATTAAGAAACTGAACATACATTCTCTACTATCTCCAGCTGCATTGCCTGATGATATTATCACCTCTGGCTTGCTTTCAGCTTTCGTGTGTGAAAACACACCATTAATTATAAATTTTAAGTACCCAATAACCATCACTTGTAAATTTTAAGGAACAATCAGTGACTTTCTCAATAACTTGACAGAAAAGCAAACTCCTCAGGTCTGCTAGTGAAACTGCCTGATCGCTCCCGAACACTTTTTCTCCAAAATGAGCCAAACAGCAAACAAGCTAACAGGCCTCATTTTTCCTGAGATATGCTATGTCACACTCTTTTTTTTAAACCTAAATTTAATTTCCTTACTAATTCTTCTTCACAGAACTAAACTCAGACACGTCATTGGGAAGAAGCTGACAATAGAAACCAGCCATACCACTATAAGGATACAGTAGGGGTGGTAGGTAGGGAGATGCTGACAAATTTTTCTTTTAATCTGCAGTTGCTGGTATCCTTCTGTGTCACAGCTTGCAAGCAATTGCAAAGAGATAAGCACAGCAATCTGCGATAAGATGCTTATTGCCAAAGTCACAATCTATATGGATCACTGACTATTCTTGTACTTCATTACCTTATTTTGAAAGAGAAATCTATAGCTAATTAAAGTTCCTGTAGAAGCAGCAAACAACAGAGGTAGGCAAGTTGAAACAAATACCATAGAATTAATATCTGGAAAATCCTGACTGTGTACTCCAGACTATTGCTGATTATTGCTAGTGTATGTCAAGAGGTTTTGTGAAGCAAATATGGAGCAAGAGGGAGCATACTTAAAAAAAATTCTTAAATTATAACACTGTGCTGTAGCCTGGAGTGCTATGCTTTTGTGCCTCAATTTTTTTTCCCCAAAATATTAATGATTTTACATGAATTTAAAAAAACAAACAAACCCAGTAACGAGAGTTATTTTCCTAAATGGATTAGAAATCTACATTTCACTTCTAAAACTGAGCTAGAAAATGGGGAAAAAAAGTACTAAAAAGGCAGTAAACAACACTGTGTCTGATTTTGTGTTTATTTGCATTTATTTTGTGTTTATTTCAAACTATATATGCAGTTATTATGTTAATATTTTTAATATTTTGCTTCATCATTTTTCAGCTACAGTATTGAAACCCAGAAATGTTTCAGATATTTTTACTGATCTCTAATGGAAAGCCAGTTCGGGAACTTATTCTTGCTTGTACTATATTGTTGCTTCCCTATTTCTGCCTGCAAGTGTTAAAAGACCTGTATATGAAAAAGAATTGGGTTCAAAACCTATTATTTACTTTTTCACATTATAGACATATATATCCTTAAATAAACCTTAAATAAAAAAATCTATCCTTAAAATAAAAAAAATCACTATTCTTTTGTAAACAGTAAAAAACTGTCTGCGTTTTTATTTACAAATATATATGCACTCACATGTGTGTACCTACTAGTACACTAGTATCTGCTATTTTTAAAGAAAAAAATAATAATATGAACCCTCTCAAAACTAGCTCCCAAAGAAACCTGCTGCAAGAAAAACTTTAAACTCTGACTTGTTATGAGTCAGGAACTCCTACGATATCTACGATACGACCTCAAAACCGGTATCTACACTGAGTATATATGTATGACTGCATATATACACACCTAGCTGCTAATGAAACCACGGATTATAGTACAACGCAGTGGCAACAACCATTGCAGATGGTTAATTTCAATCCTAGAGCTCAGGCTTTTAGAATAACAAAACTGTTCATACAATTACACTCTGCAACGTATCACGAAGAATCAGCTGTAAATTCATCCAAGAAGGGGGAAACGAACAGTAAGCATGCATGTCTTAGGGAAGAAGTCTGCTGGAGGTGCACAAAGGGAAGGTCAGAAGGTCTGCTCTCCACCAGAGTATCCACTCCGGATCTACTTACAGCCTTACCTGGTATCAGAAAACCACAAGGCCCTGGGATCTCTAGAAGCAGGGCATGGTTTGTAAAGGGGTGAAAGTAAAAGAGTGAGAGTCTGTTAGAGGCCACATATGAAAGGAAAAAAACCCACAAACCTAGAAAAACAACTGAAGGAAGAAAATACTAAGGGATGATTTCTATGGCTTAAATTCACGTGCTTCCAGTGTTTTTCTGGAACTTTACAACTGAAGTGAGACTTCATTTTAAAATGCTCATTTTCACAAGGAATTATTCATTATGTAAGCCAAATTCAAGCACGTTTCACGTTGAAGTGAATCTAGAGACACTAATAAGAGGGAATTACATGTTATTCTTTTCCTGTAAATATATACACAATAGCAGATCATCAACAGAGCGTACATATCCAAAGATAAACCCCTCACTCATAGTTTAAAATCCTGGTTCTAGTAGGAATATAGCATCTTCCTAATTCCTATTCAGCAGTTCATTTTTAAGCAGAAGATAAAATTACTTATCTTTGAGTAACAAAGACATAATGTCTTACAGGGCCATCATGCCACTGAAAAGCTGGTTAGTGGCGATCTGTAATTATGAGCATCTTCACAGAAGCATAGTGGCAGGAAAATTATTTTCGCTCAAAGGTATCCATAATACCAGATCTCCACTCTTGGAAGTGAAACAAATACAGTTCTTACCCTGCATAATAATATAAATTAAATATAAAAGGATATTTTCCAATGGGCAAGAGGGAGTAAGATACACTATCTGGATTGTCTGACAGAAACGTAACAATGATTGCGGGAAGGGGTGACATGACATAGTTTTTTAAACTGATAAGAGTTGGAAAAGGACTAAACAGGTCCTTCATGTCTCTGCAAATCTTCTTCCACTTATAACCCTATAACAATGGGTAATAAAAGTGTATCTGCAATAACGATCAGTAGATGCTTGTAGAGAAAATGACTGGGTAGGCCAGAAAATCTCCTATCTAAAATCAGACTAGGTGACTTCTGCAACAGATTAGTGTTGTATGCAATGAACACTGATATGACCTCAGAGATCTATTATTGTAAAATTACAACAAGAATTTGAAGGGAAAGACAACTAATTAGCAGCACACACAATGAATGGGTTGGATTCTCAGTGGTTTTTGTTTACTGAAAATTTTTTGACAGAAAACCTGAGGAGAGAAGACTCGGCAGGATGAACATGCCAGCTAAAAACAACGTGGGATGAGAGCTGACTATGGCAGAGTTGCATCACTTTTTAAAGAAAGAATTTACAAAGGGGTTAAGCTCACCTTTGGAGACACATTAACAGATGAATCAGTCAAAATAGCTTGAAGATTACCCAGTCTGTGAGACTAAGTTACTTCTACAAAACCTAAGATCATATTTATCTAATGCCTCAGAAATAAATACAAGCTTAGTAAGAGGCATATATGTAGGAGCATATGTGATTTTTTTTTTTTAATTGGGATTTCAATGTTTCTAAATCCAGGAGTCTGAAAAACAAAGTTACAGCAGAAGTTTTCTGTGTTTTTAAAATATTTAAGAAGGGAAAAACAGACAGGAAGAAAGATTAATCAGTAAAACAAATCAAGCCCTTTCGCATACGAGTCAAAAAGACACTTTTCTAATACAAAAAAATAGTAAGATTCAAAAAAGGGCCCAAGAATTAAACACACAATAATATGTGTTGTGATAGATGTGCCAACAATGTTAGTACCGACAAGGAGATAAATACCCTTGTTTCAAACTATGAGAAACCTCTCTACATAATAACATTCTTAAATGAGACATCTATAGAGGTAATCACACCCTTCATTTGCTTTGCATTTTTTTATGCTTTCTTCTGCAACTTCAAAGGAAACAGCATTCTGGACATACTGATGAAGTTACAAACCACTGAGATAATGCAGACTGCAAGGATCACAGACCTGAAAAATTATGGATGTATTTACAGTTTTTACTGTAAAGAGTCTGAAGGGAAAGAACATTCTTGGGCTAAGAGAAGTGTAAGTGTTTAGATTTTAGCTCACAACTAAGACAGTACTATGTACCTATACACAGGCACAGGTACTTCATCCATGTACCGAAAATATTACACTACAAATTGGAAGAAATTTTCTTCTCCATCTACTCTTTGAAAAGAAATAGGTATTGAAGGCCTTAAAATAAATACAGTTCCTGAATGGAATCAATTGCTACATCCCAAAAGTATGAGAAGGAATGATGACAAAGCAGAGTGAAGATGCTGTAATAAATGTATTTAGACCACACAGGACTTTCTTATTTCATAGCTCAACTATTCATCTGTAAAGATTCAAGACTGACACTTCAAAGAAAAAAAAAAAAACCAAAAAACAGTACCTTGGCAAGTAAATTTTTTTGAGGGAGTTGTAAGAAGAAGTTTATCTGCCATTTCTCCAGGACCAGCACAACGTGCAATACCAGGTTCTTTGTATTCTGATTTTACCCAGTCAGAGAGCCACTGCATGTTGCAATCACAATAAAGAGGATTTGCTCCAATAGCCCTAGGGAAAACAGACAAACAAAAAGAGAATAATGTTTGAAATGCATGCTTTTAAAAACAAAACCCAGAAAACTGAGGTCAGCAAAAAACCTTTCAAACCATAAATCATTCCCCATATGGAACCTACACACATGAAGGTGTCTGGATTTGGGTTTTAAAACAAGCGGGGGTGTGAAACTTAGAAGTAAACTTGGTCAGAATCCTAGCTATTTTTAGTTGCATTACTGTGAGCTTTGGAGAGTGAATACTAATAAGCTCTGTGTCACCTTTGGTATGCAATGGCCAGGTTCAGCTGCATCTGTAGAATAAAACTGATATTTTATTTAAAAATAATTTAGCTATAGATTTTTAGAATTGACTTCTGTAGAGACTTTTTAAAATGTCTTTTTTTCCCCTAGAAATTATAAATGTTCCTAAAACTCAGAGAATAATGATATGCTGTGTAGTTAATATGGAGGATATAAGCACTGTATTGCTCTATAAACATGTAGCACCCATATTCCATTTAAGAAATAAAATAATCATATAACTTTCAACAGATAATCTTGCCACGTGCACAAACTGTAAAAAGGCAGCATTAGAACTACCTTTTTTTTCCAGACGTTTTGTGTGTTTTTTTTTTCCTTCAGATTGCTCTACACCTTATTTCAGATCAGTGGGTCTTCTAGAGATACAAGAAAATCCTTGGCAAGCAAAGGCAGTAGAAACACTTTTCTGCCACATTGAGCAGCAAGCTCTCTCTTTAATTATTGCTACAGACTTCCAGCTGAACACTAGAAATGATATACACTTGTTCAGTCAGGCTTAACTCAGAGCAGTAACAAAAATCAAACCTGGTGTTATGGGACTTCCTATGGAAAGAGAAATAACTACAATTTGTCTAGTCCATATTTGCAAGAGTGAATGTCAGGCTGAACTGAGATAACACAATTGCCCTGCTAAAATCAGAACATTGGCAAGGATAACTTCCTAGGCAATAAAAAAAAGATACAGGAACAATAGGACATGTATTTGAAAGGAGAATAGCACACGTTTTTAAAATGCTCTCAAAAGTATACGACGAAAGTTGCTGATAGCTGACACCTTGGATTCAAGAAAATAAAAACGGAAACTGAAAGGATCAAAGTATTATTCTTTTACAACATCCACCCAGATATTTTACTTTGCATACAAATGATTTTTTTTCCTTTCAGATAGTTTCCATCCCCCTCTTTCAAATCTTCTATGCAAGTTTTACTGATATTTCATGCAGATGGGCTAGTTTGATAGTAGCATCTGAATGAATTATAATGTAACAATGACTTTAAGCTTAATCAGCATCATCAAGTTTCTGAGAAATGGCACATAGAATATAAATGTCCAAGGATAAAACTGAACTACAAGCCAATAATTTCTTTTAACAACTGCAGCTGTTCAAAAACATAAAAATCAGGTGTATCTAAAGGCAGTAAGTCAACCCACTCCTCAACTGCAAGCAAAGATTTAATATCTATCCATAAACTAAAAGGGCCCCATTGCTCTAATCTCAATTCCCATTGAAAATTAAAAGCAGAATAAAAAATTGCTTCAAATGATACTTTGGTATCAGATTCAATGTATTCAATGCCAATTTAACAGACAACCCACACAAAGCAGGGCAAGTGTTGCAGCCAGACCCGGTTGCGCCTGTGCACCTTGCTGGCCCCTCTGCTGCTGGTTCACACACATCTGTCTTGTGCTGGACACACATCCCAGCGGTGGCCTCCAGAGCGATCCTTTCCTTCCATCAACTGGCTGTTCTCATGCTAATTAAGCCCCTGGCTGACTTGTGTCCAGTTTGCTGCCCACTGGGATGCGTGCTGGCTAGCCAGCCAGTCCTCAGCCTGTGCTGAGGCGTGGGGCTGTTCCAGAGCTTTTGTCTTTGTTGAACTGTATGACATTTGCTAAACATGAATAAAGTGTGTGTGTGTGTGTGGGGGAGTCATCGTGTGAATACTCACAGGTGTGATAATGCTGAAAGATCATTAAAAGCTCCTTCAGGAACAACAGAAATATCATTGCCATGTAAAGACCTTAAAAAGAAAATAAGGGACATTTATGCTCAACCTGAAATACTATATTTTGTTTATTATAATAGCAATTAGAAATGTATAAAACTCAGCAGTTTAACATAGCAAATTTCAGCTTCTGTAAACATTTTTCAGCTTTTTACATTTTTTTGAAAATGTAAACAATTTCCAGTTTCTTTCCTCTGTTCCACCTTTTTTAATTTGATTTGTTTTACTCTGATGGGCTGTCTAGTTATCACTCCATTTTTTTTATCCTATATTTTCATTAGAAATGCTAATAATATGGTTCTTTTTAAATTGAAAGAATAAAGGCAGGTCAAAGTAGGTACACTTCTCCAAAGTATCAAAATCACCAACCCCCTTGAATTCCCATTAATTATGTTCATGAACTTCTTATTCTTCATGGAATAGTAGAAAATACATGCACTGACTATTCATGAAAATAAATATTAAGGTTTTTGCCCTAATTTGATAAATAAATTGAAAAATTTAAGTCCTTATTAAGCCTTAATACCAGCACTAGTGCTGCCTCTCTTGTGGCAAACCTACACAAAAATTTCTCTCCTTTTCTGTGTATTCATTCATTCACAAATATATGTAACATATATACTTACAGCTAAGACTTGATATTACCCATATTTATTTAAAATAAGAAATAAACATGTAAGAGCTGCCTGACGTTACATGAACACATTAAAATAACACCATGCTTGAAACATGTAATCCAACTAAGCTATTAAATGGTTAAAAATGACCTGAATGGAGATAAAAATTACATATGTAACTAGAGACTTTTGAAGAAGGATTTTTGCAGGATTATTATTATTTATGACTGATTGAAGTTGTAAACTGGATCTGCCTGTTCCTTACTTTCCTTTGTTCCTTTCTGCTGCTCCCCCATCCCTGTTCCCATCCTGCCCCAACCACATTTTTCCTAGTGGTAAATGGAAAGTTTTCTTGGAACCCAAAAAATTATTTTATTGGCTTTCAATAGTTCCATCGTGATCCAATTGGTTTGGAAAAGCTCCTGTATTAAATAAAACTACAAAGCAAGAAATTTACTGTTGGGATAAAAACATTCAGAATTCTACTGCAAAAAAACCCTTATTTACACTGTCCTGTTACATAGGACATTTTTGTTAGGCTTGCATAAATATAATAAATAAGAACATAATGCACAAAAAATACAATCATGATTAAAAGGCAGAGAAAAAGAAAAGTGTATGTCTTTGTACCGATACTTTGTCCAGGGTCATATAACATTCTGTCCAGCATATTGACTGCATACTTCCCCAGAATGAAACCACTCAGACTTTTAAGGCTACATAATTATCACTTCTCAAATACTTGACACATTTTAAAATCTAGTAGTTTCCTACAGGTTTGCTATCTGCTGTACACAAACAAAAATTCTGTAAAATAGTCCTAGTTAAGTAATACTTACAACAGCCGAAGTGATTTCAAGCCATCGAAAGTCCGCGCAGGGATACACCTCAGGCGGTTGTAACTAAGAATTCTGAAAACACACAAAATACTGTAAGCAAGCAAATCGGCCATTCGGCAGCTAGAATGCAGAGCATGACCAAACACAGCTTTTGCACACATAGCCAGTTAGGAAACAAGTTATTTTACAGCCTCCAAAACAAGCAAGCTTTAATACTGACTAAATGCCCTTTCTTTCCAAGGCAAAAACCACCGGAATGCTTTCAAACAGTTATTGTTACATGTTTAAACTTACAAGGTGAGCAGCTGAGTCATGTTGCTGAAGCTCTGATTAGAAAGAGTGCTGATTCTGTTGTTACTTAAATCTCTATAAAAAATAAATTCAGAAATTCAGACCTTAAAACAACTGCCCCAGTCCTGAAACACTGTACGTTAAACTGACACGACACATTATTTTTATTAGTAGAAGTAGTATCATCACTGGTATCTACATTTAAAGCGGCACACATTTTTATTTTCACATGCCATATACAAGCCCAGCAAGTGTTTAGATTGATCAATGAAAAGCATTTTCATTTCAACACAGATGAAAAAAGCAGTGCAATGCATTCTTATACAACAGCAGTGTCCATCATGCTACTGCGTTAATAATGCAATCCTATATGAACCCAAGTGTAGAAATTAAAGTGATGTTTTAAAGTGGAAATCATTCTAGTCATGTCCCTAATGACACCTGAGTAAGTATTATCTAATACTCTACTTAACACTTACGAGCTGAATACATCAAAGCCCAGAGCTATTATTATAAAGAACACTATCTAAGATTTATAGAGAAAGCCTTAACATCTTTCCTGCTGTTCAATATTCTAATGAATAAAAACTTAAGTGTAAGGATGATGGAAGCTGGAGTGGTACACTGGTAGCTTCAAAGAAGCTTTGAAGAAGCTGTATTAATGTGAATTATGCTTGTTCTTTTTTCTCTTACCGTGTTTTAGTTTTCATTTTATGCTGCCTATTTCACTATTGTTTACTGTATTCTGTGATGAAATACGGCATTTGTTTCTGAGGGGACCTTAATATTTAAGCTTCAAATACTGTTGAATAGTCAGGCAGTATATATATCTCTTTGCCTGAAATTTCATGAAAAAATGTAAGACTACTGACTTATAATAATAAACATACTAGCAAAATAAAACAGCATGAAGTCTATCCATAATAGAAAGAAAAAGGAAGATAAAGGATGCTCCACGTTAGTCTGGAGCTCAAGAGACTTGTATGTAATTCTTTGTTTGACCACAGAAGAACTATGCTCAGTCCCTTTGTGTTTTGGTTTTCCAAATGCAGCTGGGGAACATTCACAACTTCATAAGGGCAGCATGAGGATACATACAGAAGAGATTACAATAATGTGTCCCCGCAAATCTGATAAATAGACACAGATAATACTCATATTATTTGCATTTTATTTACTGTCAACTATAATTTACTGCATTACAGGTGTTTGTCAAATAGCGTGTATTTTCTGACTAGGAGGCAAAGTTAGCCAGTTTCGGGCTGTGTTTGTGAAAAACACACCAGGAGCACCTCAGTCACTCTTGCAGATCTCTATAGAGGCCTTGTAATTATGACTGTAATTAACCTCAGCTCCAGAGAGATATCCCATCTCCTCTGGTACTGCTATTACACATGGGCCAATCTACATGCATGCTCCTTGTACTGAGGTTACAAAGTACGTAGTTCTCTGCTGCAAGTTAGATCTCGCATAACTTCCCTGCACAAATCCACAAAGGTTTCCCATAGTGCCTATGCTATATACTATTTCTACATAGGAAAAGTTTGGGAAGTCTCTCTTTTCTAAATTTGTGATAATGACTTTTTTTTCCCCCTAGAATGAGATAAATAAAGGAAATCAAGATTTTGTTTTTGAACTTTGAACTATTTCTATTTTTTGCAGTAAGGCTCTAAGCCCAGTCAAAAAAATGTAAGTTTCTTTGCTACCCTTCTCCACTTTTTATTTTGATTATAACTAAACCACAAAGTGCTTTCAGAATGTTATGTAGTTCATCCTCACTGGTGTAAGGGTTTATAGTGTTAGCAACGGCCAAGGAACTACAACCATTTACTCTGACAGTCTTCCTGTCTGTCTCACTGCACTCTTACAAGGTACAGAAATCACATTAGATTAATTCATGAAGTAGAGAAGATAAATTATAGAGCAGCTAGCGATTTGCCTCAAATCACACAGTGAGTCAACAGCAGAGCTGGGAGTGAGAAGTTCTACACAAGCTCTCTTCTTCAATCATTAAACCATATATATATTTTGGCGCAAACAAAAGGGGTTACACTGAAGTGTTACAACAGCAGTATGTGCTATTCTTATGTGAAGTGCACAACAGAACCTTTCTTTTAGAACTGAAATCATTTTAGTGCCTTTATGGATTTTTGTAACAGGATACTGCATTATGCACTCTTAATACATATTTTGCAAGATCTTGCATCACTTTTCAGGTTAACTGTAATTTCTGCCTATTTACTTTGTGATGTGATCACTGGAATGAAATACCCCTGCTTCTAAAATGTGACTCAGTATATTATATGTTGGATATGATCAGTGGACTAAAACAGCCCCAATTTTAATTTGTGCTTGGGTATTATATTTTCTAAAAGGTCTGCTACAATTTGTAACTTTTTCTTGTAACTAAAAAGGGCAAATGGAATAGCATTTTTTTAAATCATTCCAGCAGAGAATGTTTCTCTGATACTACTTACATAAGCGTTAAATGCTTGTAGTTAGAAAGTTCTTTTGGAACAAGGGTAAACTGATTTCCATCCAAATAACTAGAAAAGAAAAATAAAACATACAGCATTATTTTCTTTTCATTAAAACATTAGCATTCACCCACTAATCTTAGAATACAACAGTAAAGCAATAAACAAAGTTAATTATGAATGAATAAACAGTATTTCAGTTTTATAAGAACCTTTGCTTACAAATTCTGTTTTTTTCGCATCATGACTGAGGACCTGTAGCCTAAGATCCAGTGCTATTCTATCAGATATTATTACTTTGAGCTATCCTAAATAGAAACAGAACTTGACATTTGAGGGTAGTCCTTTACAGTAGCATCAGCACAAGCTGGTTCCAGCTGTAATAGAAAATTCATTTGTCATGCCTACAATTCAGGTCACCTTCCCCAATTTCGCCCTGTATCTGTCATGACATATTGAGCATGACAGAAGATGCAAGCCTACAGAGTACATTAGAGACTAAAGGCAGTAATCAATAACCTTCTTTTACTAGAAAAGTTAGAATTGCTTCTACATCACAGCATCTGTGTTACATCACTTGCTTCTCTTCCATACTCCATGACTGTCAAGAGACTTGCTCATCCTTAGTGTTAGAAAGGGGCAGAGCCATCAAATTGGATCCACTCCTCAGTTACTGGCAAAGGAACTGAATAGTCCTGGCCTAAAAAGCTGCCAGTAGGCAGTCACTTGCTGACAAAGTGACTCACTGTACAAGTGGAAGAGCTCTTCACAAACCATGGCAAGTGTTTCAGAGATGGTAGGAAGGGCTGAATTTACTCAATTGTCTGCAATTCAGCAAATATAGGCAGAAGGATAAAGATCAGCTGGTGAGCTGCTGATGGTGGTGTTACTTGGCTCTCCCCAAAAAAGCAGGTAAAAACTACCCTCTCATACTGCTATACAAAGATGACACCTTAGCCACCCAAATGCTTGGAAAACACTTCAGTTAAGAGCAGCCTTGGCTAGAGACACTCTTAGGTGAATTTACAGCTTAACGTCTTCTTTGGAATCCTTTGGCTTGACTAATTGGATGTGCAGAAACACAGCTAAACTTAATGAATAGTCAAAATTAAAAGACCTAACGATCTACATATGAGAAAAAAGACCCCCTCCCCCAGCCCCCATACCTTATGGCTATTTGCCAAATCCAATACATGTATCTGAACAAGTCTTATGTTTATATTATGAACCATAGAAGTTAACAGCATTACATAAACAGTGGTGAACAGAGCGAGCACTCTTGCACTTAATTATTTAAAAAAAACATTTTGAAGGAATAAGTATTCTGATAAAATTATTTGATCAGACAGATAAATAGGGATATGTTGTTTTAGCTTTGCATTTTAGAACTGAAGTACTATAAGCTGATAAAAATGTCTGCTTGTTCAAATGAAGCAACTATTAAGATATTTTATAAAACACAAGAAGAATACATCCTCGAAGGGTTATGCATGCTAATGAACAGGGAGAATCAATCAGTATGCAACTGCTAACAGGAACCACCTCCATTATCCTTTTGAAAAATATGCTAAATTGCATGCTTAGACACTAATTAAGGCATAGAAAATTGTACACAAATGAGTTTTCAGTCACAGTTAGTGTTCCACTTGCTCTTCTAAAAGTCTCTCTCTTTAGCTGCATAATTCTACATTCCATTGCTCTCCTTAAGTTGTCAAATTGTGTTTATGAAGCCAAGCTATGTTTAAGTTATTTAATAGAAAAACTAATAAAATAAGTTGTAGGTTGTATACATACAGCCTGTACATAACTTTACATCACATACAGCTGTATGTTAATTCAAATTCTTACTAATTTCTCTTTGTTAATGACCAAAGCCTTTTGGTTGCTATTCTTTTAGGCAGTAATGATGGACATTTCAGAATCTTCTCAATAATACCAAATGCTAAAACAATAAAGCAGTTTTAGTGACTTAAAATACACATTTATGATGTCTTCTGAAGAAAGTACTACATTAATCAATCACGATTAAACATTAGTAATTTTAGTATTAAACACTTGCCATTTGTAACACAAGGAGATGACAATAAAATGAACATTCTTTCCTGTCAGTAAATTCCAGATATTTCTTTCAGTCTTGAAACATATATAATCAAGATTCGAAATGGATGATTATCCCAATTTTTATGTTTATATTTTCCCTGTGATAATGCATAAACACCTGACTCGTGTACTGGTGAGTAACTATTCAATTATTATCTTCAAACAATACACTAGCTAGTTATTTCTTTTTTCAATTATCAATTTTAGTGTCCATCTGCATACTCAAATTGTCTTTTCATAAAATACAATCTGTACTGTTTTTCCAATTCTGTCACATTTGTGACAGGAGATTAATAAAATGTGCTAGATCCTGTAAGACTGCCTATATAAAAAATCCGACTTTATTAAAATCAGTCTTTTTAAAGCATCACATGACCATGTTAATTATTAAAATAAGCAAACACATAAATAGCTTGTTTTCTTTTTGCTTTTTAATGTAATTTAACTCCTTCTTTCCTCCCTATCAGAACAATGAAAATAGATTAATCAGCTTCAATTTTGCCCATATTTTAATCCGTTGTAATATGACAGTTCAGTATCTGGGTTATACATTCTGAAAGGGATTACAATTTTACACAAATATATTTGTAAAGCTTTGCAGGAACAGAAAATTTTTATTTTTTTAGGATTTACAGAGCACACGTTAATTCAAACGTAACCTCAAATTTCTCGCTTATTCTACAAGTCCTTATATCTATAAAGCAGTATATTATTAGATTCCAACTGATCCACTAAAGTCTGTTCTTCACTTTGCACCCTTTCTCCTCGTCTCATTCCTGAATCTGATAACATATATCTGCCACTCATTTTTATGAAAGGGAAAAAACCATGTCACTTACAGTTCTGTTACATCTTTTGGGATGCCTTTAGGCAAAGCTTTTAGGCCTTTGTTGCTGCAGCGAACTACTGTGTCTAGACAAGTACATTCTGCAGGACAGCGGGACAGCGGAGAGCAGCTATTGTCATCGTTCCCTGGTTAATAAAAACAAACAGATGTGAAGCTTACCATGCAAATGACATTCAGAATCAGTAATAATTTCACATTTGGTTCCTGTAAGCAAATACGAAATTTCTGTATTAGGTAAACCTCTATGGATGGAAATCTTTACGTCATCTCTGTAAGCTATTGACTGGAGTATTTACATTTCCAATGACACCCTGTTATTTAGTAAAATGCTGTGTTACTAAATAAAAACTCTTTATTTAGAAAAAAGGTCATTAAAGAAAGACCACAAATCTTAAAATGAAATATAGTAAAGCAATATACGTGCCGATTGTCAAGATTCACAAATAATTAAAAAATAACCAAATGCAGTCCCTTTAAAGAAAAGTTACCTCCTTGAAAACTGATAAACAAATATTACTAGAAATGAAACATGCATGAGGGATATGTAAGACAGAAGCTGTCATTTTTCAAGCATTGAGGGGAATTCTGACATTCACTAAGTCATAGTTTGAGCAAAATGGTGTGATATTTAACCACATAGACTCAAAGAGTGTTTGATTCAAGCATCAGCATTTGAAAATATTCTCATCTGAACTACAACATTTGATCAATGAATTTAATCTCCATATTACCTCTAAATACTATTTTACAGTATGAATACAATTAGAAAAGAAAAACTTTTGAAAATATGTACACAATAGCTGTGTGCTTGCTAATCATCCAAAAATGGGTGAAGGAGTTCTAAACTGACCCAGTTACCTAGCAGGGAGTGCAGAGCTAGGAGTGATTTAAAGAATGCCACTTCTCAATTTAAAGAATAACACTTTGGAATCATGCAGTTATACATATGAAAACTGAAGTTTTAAAAACTTGGCTATTCATTTTCTTACCGTCATCACATGTAAAATCCTGGATTGCTACATCCTGGATAGGAATCTCCTTAAGGAAGTAGGGCTTTTGACAGCGAGGGTTTCCTGTTACGATGCGTTTCTTCCTTAGCCAATCTCCAAGCCATGCGAGATGGCAGTTACAGTTGAAGGGATTGGCCAAGAGGTTTCTGAGAACCACATAAAAATTTACTTCCAACAATACAACATTTTCAGTCTAAGTATTCTATTTGTATTTTCACAAAGCTAAGCTTAAATACTGTTCTTCAAACAATACTACGTACAAACCATAGGTGAAAGCTGTAATTTAGGTGCTGTGCAGTGAATCTTGATACAGCTCATTTAGAAATAATTTAAAACTGTCAAAGACCTGACTTGTTGTCAAGCCACTCTGTACTGATAATGCAATAATTTCATATAGAGATGAAGGTAATTACTTTACATTATTAGCTTTAACCTGACAACAGCTATTCCATTAATTTGTCATCTCAAGATTTCCATCTTTTATTTGCTCCTGAGAATAAGTTTCCTATCTAAACTGACAGCTAAGTTGATTACATGCCAGTTATAAAAATGAATTTACTTCTAGAAGTCTCAGTACTTTTGGCATCTCCTTACTTCAGCACAAACCTATTGACAATTCCATTATTTATAAACATGTCATCTTTAATACGCACAAATTAGTCACTTGCTGCAAAGTGACACTTTTTATGTAGAACGGGAATTAAGTACTTTCCTGAATGATGCTACCTGCAAAACGCATTTCTTCGGTAATCTGAGTGGCAGCTTCTCTCCCCATTTTCCCTTCCATTAAATTACAAGACATCAAAAAAAACAGGGGCAGTGGAGGAGGGGGGAGAGACTCTTCTTTATATAGAAAATGAGACTAACGCTTCATTATAAAACAAATATGAATTAAGCTTCTTAGTAAGCCTAGCAATTTCAAGATACTATTCAGACTACACAGTGCAAAAAGAAAGACAACATGGTGATTAGACTACCTATGATCATGCAATGTGCACGCAAACATGGGTTTCTATCCTGATGCAAATAAATGGGCTTCTGCTAGGAGGACTAGCAGGACATTTTTTCTACTCTCTCAGGCGCTTCCAGAAGTCACTCTAAAATTTTCATCAAAGTGCAGCAAGAAAACATATTCTTCACGTATTCCAGATGATCCAGGAAAAAAACCTTTACGAATATCCCTTTATACACTCATATTTTCCCTTTGACAACAGCTTATACTGTAAAATTATATGGTAACTCACTAATTGAAATGCCACAAAAATGTTGGAGATTGAAATTTGGATAAGCTAAAATATGAAGGTAACTTACAACGTAGAGAGCGAATGAAGTGTATCAAAGGAGCCCGGTGCAACGGTAGTAATCTGGTTGTCATATAATGACAACAAACGGACAGAACTCAGTCCTGTGAAGCTATCGTTTCCGACACAGCTTATGTGATTGCTTCTTAGCATCCTGAGAAAGGAAGGATCAAACATCTCAATATCATTTTGTATTAATAACATTTTGTATTAATAACATTTTCTACTGACTAAACGTCATTAATTACAAACAACATATGCTGTCCGGCATTTCCTCTGTGCATTTTGGCAAACAGGTTAACATTAAAAAATGTACCTATGAATACTGAATGTGATCATTTATATTATAGTGTGTACTCTATACTATAGGGTACAGAGAAAATTTAAGGTAACGTATTTTTACATCTCTGCTGCTTCAGTATTTCTACCAATGTGTATATTTCAGAAGCTCGGCAGTTCAAATGACAGTAGCAGTTAAATTATTGTTTCTCCCTTTCTTATAAAAGACCTGTTTTTTTGTTTTTTTTTCTTAAACAAATTACAAATTTACATGGTTGGTTGACGTACTTTTATATTTTGGTGACACTTAACAGTTCACACTTCAAAATCTAAATGACTCCAGAACTGCTATTTACACTGAGTAGAAGGCTGTGCTAGATGAACTGCTGAGGTCCCTTCCAATGTGAATTTTCACATGACAAATGGTAGAAAGCACTTCTATCACATCCCCAAAAGTCTTTCAAATAAACGAAATCAGGCTAGCCTGACTCCTCAGCATGATTCTAAGATCTAGTAAAATTTTCAGAATATTAAGCAAGAAAAACCTATTCTAAAATCTCTCATACTTCTGTAAGTAAAACAAAAGAGCTTTGAAGTTCACTGGTTTTCTACCTATCAATAAATGATTAATTTTCCTCCATTTTCTTGCCTGAGAATAGCAGCATGCAACAATTTTAGCAGTTGCAAATGTAAACAAAGTTAAAAGTGATAGGTCTGATTTACTAAAAATGCCTAGAGTCTTTGCACAAATGAAGCCCCAGAGACCATTTATCTTTGGTCTGGTCTGCTGTTCAGAAAGACTGGCTCTCCAAAGAAGCCCAAACAGCTGTAGAATGTATTAACATATTTTTTGAATGGAAAGAGCTAAACTGCCTTCAGGGAAAGAATGAATTGAGTTCAAACTACACTGTTTACTCGTCTCCTCTGTCAGAATGACATTAAAATTAGTTAGGAAAGAATTTTTTCCCACATTTCAACATATACCAAATTCAATTTCTTCCTTTAGCAGAATTCCCAGTAATGGTTGAGAAGGATTGAGTCAGAGACTGTATTACATAAAATGCCTAATTGCCATGCAAAATTCCATTACTTTAAAGCAGATGATTATTCTCATTTCCATTTCTGTAGTTGGATGTTTATCCATTCTCAACTATTTCATCATTCAAGAGGACCCATAACTTCCGTGGTCCAGTAACCACAATGAAAGAATTTCAGCTTGATTATATCCATAATTAATACCTAATGAATTCATAATGTATGAAAACATCTGTATAAAAAAGGAGCAAAAAGTTAGAATATGCTTGAATCTTCCATAGCTAATCCTCCAAAATTAAAGTTTTTAGGACAGGTTTTAAAAAAATATCTGACAGACAGGAAGAATAGAAACACTTAAATAATTACACTTACAGTGTTTTGAGACTTTCTAGTCCTTTGAACATTTTGTGTCGAACACTTTCCAAGCGATTGCTAGTGAGTAACAGTTCATTCACACCAGAGGCTCCATCAAATGCTCCTTCTTCGATATCTGTAATCTTGTTATTGCTCAGATTTCTGTTACACATTAATGGAAAAAAAATTAATACTTTTTTTTAAAATATCCTAAATTAACTGTTAAATGCTGCAGACTGCATAGCTTTTTAGCTGTTGACTTACTGTGTAAAAGCAATGAGTACATTGTTCAACAGAAGAAATAAAAGCAAAAGTCAATGCCCTGTTAACTACAGAAATGAAGATTTTTAAAGAAATCTTTGGAAGCTTTTTGTCTAACCAACTGCAAGAATCCAGTCCATGCTGTTGCCACATAAAAACCTGTTTTCATAAAAAAAATTCTGAATCTTGTCAGTGAATGTATATATTTTTCATGTTTCCAATCCCTGTACTGTTGTTAGATGAATAAATAAGATGATACTGTATGACTACTGTAACTATTGCTTACCACTCTCATTTCTGTATTTCATCTCAGTAGACACAAATATAAGCAAACAGTATAAACAGCAACATATGTAAATGAAATGTGTGAATGTAAACAGTAAATGAAATATTCATCATTTATGACATTAGGAAGAAAGGAGGGTTTATAAGGAGGGATAGTTCACTTATCTGTAATTGCATGAAAAGCAGATAAAAATATGGGAAAATGCCCTAAAAATATTGCCAAAATATTTAGTGTTTATAGTTTCTAGGTGAAAAGTTGGAATTACATCTCAACTGAGTAGTATCCATACTATATATACAATAAGCATATATACTCAACAACACACATTGTCTTTAAAGATTTTTCATGGTATTTTTGTCTCCTTTTGTTTTGCTTGTTTCAAATAACTCTATTCACCTTTATTACAGTTAAATGTTATTTAAAACAGTAAGTATATATCTAAACACTAAACAGTTATAATACACTAGTGATTTTTACAAAGCTCTCACATGTTCTGAAAAAATGTAAAATAAAGTGAAGCTAAAAACCTTTTATTTGATGAAATTAATGATTTTGGGAAGAAAACATTATCTGATGCAGCTTCTAGAACAGCATTTTAATTGTTCAAATTAAAAAGATATTGCTTATTTGTTAGAATAAAAATTCATATAATATGTCTGCCAGAATTAATTGGTACTGTTATCTGAGATGCAGAAAACAATGGAGTTGTGGCTTCATCTGAGTGCTGATCTCCCATCTTTAGCCTAGCTGTAATTTAATATATACCTTGCCTGTGATGAAGGATACAATCAACACTTTCATTTAATTTTGAGCAAGAAACTCATTATTTCTAATCTCAACTGCCTTTTGTGTGGCAAGCCCTTAGCTTCCTAACATCTTATTTGTTCCTCGTGTAAAATAGATATTACTTCATCCACTTCACAGGGATGTTTTATGGATTAACATTGAACAGCTAATCAATGGTGCAGTGAAAAAATTTGCTTTTTTACTGATGAATCATCAAAACAATTAAACATTTAGGCACCAGTTTTTCAATGTTGTCTGTGCAGGAAGACCTTTGCACCTATTTGAACCTCCAGAAGAAATATGAGCTCTACAGAAATACTGAATCCACTGGCATTCGTGTCTCTGTAGCATCACCACCTCACTGTTTTCCAGCCATGCTTCACCAGTCACTGTCTTATTCTCTAAACCGAAGAATGTTTTAACAACTGACAACTGTATTAGGAACTAATGGGGCAGTATTATTAAAAATGTTAACTTTTCATTAATATTTTCTCAATTTTGTTTCTCAATTGTCCAAATTTCTTAACTCCTGGGGTTCCAGCAGACAGCTACACTTTATTGTTAAAGATTAACGAAAAGAAAGGGAGATCAATATTCTCTCTTTTTGTTTTGTCTTGAACACTTTCCTCTCAACTAAAAAGCTGCGGAAAAACTAACTTTAGGTGACTTCTTTGTTGCCCTAGCTTTATAGTCTGAAAATATGTAATTACGGACAGCGTATTCCTTTTTGCCTGTTTTTATTAAGTGTGAAAAACTGACATAGGGGTGTGTGTGTGTGTGTGGGTGTGTGTTACTCCAGGTATTTTATTCTTTTCAGAGGTCTTCTGTGGTTGTGAAAAGTGTTAATCTGAGATCCTTGAGGAATGAAGAAAACTAGGTATCTACTGTACAGCACAGTACACTGCAGTGCCAGACATCCTACATTCTTGTCCTAAATATCTCTACCCAGACCCAAGTGGCAGGGTGTCCTCAAGCAGAAAACACGCAAAGTGTTTTTCACCTTTGGCCTACTGACTCAAAAATTGGTAATAAGGATTTAACTGATTGTGATCATGACACCTGCCRACAAGGATCTGGACAAGGCTACCAAATAGTTTACCTAATAGCATTGCTCCCTTTGGGACAGTGATTGTTTTTGGTCACTAGTAATGTACACTGATTTTTTACAAGTGTTAGTAACTTGGCAAATACATTCAAAAAGCAATGAATCATTTTCATTAATCTGATCTATTTTTATTTCACTTACTATGTGTTGCTATTTATGCTTGCATTCAATCCTGAAGAGCTTGAGTAGGAAGTCACTAAATACAACTAAGTGATCTATCTTTCTTGTCCGGAATGTCTGTCTTTCACATATGATAAAAAGAGCTCTTTGTAGGTTTATTTCTAATACTGATGTAAGATTATAAACTCCTCTTAGAACATGAACTGTGTACATGGATTTATGTGGATGAGTTATCAAACCATTTCTTTCTTTCGATCATTTAATTTAGATTTTCCCCTCATCTAAGGACAGTTTACTGAAGCACAAAGTCGCAGGCAGGTCTTGAAAGGGCTGAAAGGGGCAAACCTGCCTGCTCCGAGAGCAGCGCGGGAAGCTACGAGAGCTGGTGGGAAGCGTCTGCGGGCAGCTTATGCTGCGAGCTCCCCACCGCGGCCGTGGCCCCGGGCAGCTGTCTGCACGCTGAGCCCAGGGTGCTGGAGCCGGGCAGCGCGCGAAGTTGCTCCTGGCAGTGCCTCGTCCCGCAGAGAAGAGCTGCCAACTCCGCTCGACCTCAGCGATTAATTTAAACCCAGTCTTGATTCCTGATTAGAACATACTGAATCTTTTATAGACGTGGACTAATAAAGGTGGAGAAACACAGCAAGGAACTAACATGCTATGCGAATAGACGGGGGCAGGGAAGCTGAACTTACATTTTACGCAGCTGAGGAAGCTTCTTAAAGATTCCAGTAGCTTCCAGGACTGAAAATTCATTGTTATTGAGTCGCCTAAAAGAAAAGTCAACAAAATCAGAAAAAAAAAAATCAGTCATTGGTACAGAATGCTCCACAATATAAACTATTCAGTAGCTGAATAACAATTCAGTATATACTGACATTTCTAATTCTGATAAGTCCTATGCATGAACACTCTCAGTAATTAAAATCAGGCATACATAAGACCTACAGAATCAAAACCAGAAATAAAAAACCCCACCTACAGAATGTAAAATACAACTAAAATTGCAGTAAAATATAAAAAGAGGTTTTTAATTTTTATTTTAAGATAAGAAAATCAAAAATGTAGCTAGGGAATGATTCCATGGCAACTTATAAATAAAAATCTTTAAGAAGTACATATAAAACACTGAAGATTGGTTTACTGTTCTTTAAAGGATATCAGGTGGGGTCTGCCAGACATCTGGAGGTGCTCACAAAACACTATTTACAAGAATGAAATAATTACTTTATGCTCAATGCTTCTTTTGAGTAGGGACTGAAACACATTGCATAGGTCTTCCCAATAACTTAAAAACACTTCTGTGATCATTGTTCAGATCACTAAACCTAGCACAAACATAGTGTGCAAGAAAGCATCACATACTACTTTGTAACACTACAAGAAGATATACAATGAGCAACAGATACTTGCCTGAAAAATCTTATGGATACTGATCTGTCCTGCCCTGGTGCCAAGGCTGTTCTAGCACAGTATACCTTTACCAGCTGCTAGGTCCGTGGCCACCTACATTTCAAAAATATGCGCACTGCCCAGTTGTTCTCTATTTACTTTCTTTAAAAAGAAAACGGAAATTATAAGTCTTAGACTCTTTTATATGTTTTAATGGCCTCCTTTTATTAAAGGAGGGAGTCTCTCTAGCTTTTATTTAGCCATCTTCTATAGGAAGGAAGCCAAAGAGATGACTGACAGGATCACCATGAAATGGAATTCACCATAATTCTAAAGCCAGAATGCTTTTCAGAATTACCTTGTAGCAAGAGAAGATTAAAAAAAGCTAGAAAGTAAAAGAAAGCTGCTTGTTCATCCTTCCTTCCTGCTCGCACTCAATAATAGTCAGAAGGGAAATTAAGGCTGTAAATCTGAAAGTACAGCAATAGTTTCAGCAGGGAACCAAACCGAGGGAAGGCAGGAAGAGCTTTTGGACATACATGGGACATTTGTAGGAAGTACAAAGTTCCTGAACTACACAGGAAATGAATTTCAAAAAATGTTACAACCTCTGAAAATCAGCTGGTTGATACAGCATGATTTTTAGTGATCATATCAAATGCATTTTTGGATGGTGCCAATTAACAAAGTTGCATCATCCTTGTAAATAGCCTTTTTCCTGTACATGAACAATGGAAACGCCAAGCATTCTCCAACTGCTAGCATTTTTGAATACTTTTCAAGTACCATATCATCAGGTAGGATGACTTGTTTATGAAAACATTTAGTGATTCTATAATTCTTCCTTGCTGTATGCTACTGCAAACATTTCTATCCCCTCTGAAAAACTACTTCTTCCTTTCCTCTTTGCAACAACCTTTTACATATTAAAAATAAGTTAGTCTCCCGCTCAAGTTTCCTCCTCCACACAAATATATTCAGTCCTGTCAATTTTTCCTCATAAGTCTTATTTTCTAGATAATTCTTGGTCTCCTTAAGATTTTCTCCAATTGGTCCATATCCATCTCGAAAGAGGAAGTCCGTAACGCAGTATTCCAGCCAATACTCTACTATTATTGTGTACAGTAAAATGATTACTTCACATACTTTACATCCTACTCTCCTGTACATACATCCCAAACTGAAGTTTTTAGCTTTTGGCATTGTTTTACCTTCAACATGTACAATAATAATACCATAGCCTTTTCTGTTGAACTACTGCCCAGTTATTCCTCAGCTTATATTTGTGTTGTTAATTAGTCCTATCTAATGTAGTATGTAGAATTTAAATTTTTATTATATTTAAACTAGTCTTAGTCTAATATTGACATTACAGAACAATTTTAAGAATTGCCCATGTAATTTGAAGGTTTTTGGTACTTGGTAAGTTACTGCACACTCCCTGTGAAAAAAGAAGCAGCATGGCTTGAATAACTGTATTGTCATTGTTAAAACTGTAACACAAATCACATCTCTCTAAATGTGCATGCATGGTAATGCCACAATGCATGTATCATCACTGGGGTGAAATTAGCAAACAAAGGGATGCAAGGATTACAACCTACAGGTTTGGGACCACAGAAAAATGACCTCAAGGATCACATGGCATTCCTATGGTTGGAGCTAAACAGCTATTTTAGATCTAGACTTGTTAAATATTTATACAGGAAGTTTTCATTCTATTATCATGGTAAGTGATACCACATACACAAGAATCAAAATTATTACAGATAATTGGAAAATTACCACATGTGGTAGTATTTTCCTTTTGGATCTTAATATCACTGGGAAAGGTAATAATGACAGTTGCTACCTGTCAATGAATCACTGGATCATGAAAAGAATCTGAAAAATACCTGTATCTGGTTTATTCAAAATAGAATATTGCCAAGCCATTATTAAAGCAGAAAAATAAACAAAGTGGCATTTGATGATGATGTCCAAATGTTCCGCTTTTCAGTTTCTCTGATGCTTTTTCTTGTCTTGTCAACACAACAGCTAAGTTATTTGCACATTTTGGTACAATAGCTGAGTGTTCCTGGAAGGCTATGTACTGCAGTGATATCCTGCGGTACTTCATTCTTTTGATGACCATCTTGTTAGGATCTGGTATTTTAATACTGAACAAGCATTACAAAAAACTGAATATATATAGAAATGAAATTGTTTTTATTTAGAATTTCTCCTGAAGACCCTGGTTTGAGTGATTTGTCAAATGTTTCATTGATTTCATCATATACTGGTATGTTATCTGCAAAATATTTTATTTCTGGGAAGCTTTTACAGGCTTGTACTTTATTTCAAATAATTCAGCGGCAGATTTGGCAGATCTGACTGTTTTTCCGGAGGACTTTGGGAGCAAGTGCCAAGACAGAAATGATTAGAACAACACCAGGTCATATGGCCAAATAAGCAAGCGGGAGGAATTCTAGTTAGAAAAATCCCCTCTTCAAACTCCTTGCCAAAAAATGTTCTTGTTACCTGCTGCTTGTTAGTAAGTTAAAATAGCAAAATTGCCAGGTCATATGAGTACAGTGATAAATTCTTTAAAGAAGACATTTTAAAAGCAGATTTAAAAGTAGCATTACATACTTTCTTGAACTGAAGAAGATTAGTGCAGTATTTTTCACTAGATGTATCAGCCTCAGAGTGATGAGATAAAAGTAGTTCCCCATCTTGATTCTACTAAATTGCATGTTGCTTACCATATATTAAGATATTGCTAATGAAGCTGCATTATTTTCTTCTATCAGACTAAGAAAACATTTATTTTTTCCCCTTACATCCCTCTACTGAGAGGAAGCCAAGCCCCAGTGGATCCACAGTATAAACTCTCTCAAAGATCACAGGATTCTTGTTACTTCCAAAACCTTCTGGGTTAAGGGATGAAAACAATTCAGGTTCTTTCCCTGCCCTCCCTTTTTCTCCCATATCCTTGGACTTAAAGTATCAGAAATCTCCAGACGAACTATTTGACAAAAATTCTACAGAGAAATCTAGAGAAAACGAGACATTTCTTCACCTTTGATCTTTGGTTCCAAGCTGAGCCTCAGCTCCAAATTATACCTTGCAGAGAATATCTAGCCATTTCTTTGAGAGTGTCTTCCTCTTCTCTGGCAGAGAAGCATCAACGGCATTTACCTCTAACAAGTATCTCTAACTCAAATTTGATGGGTAAAAGAAAAATAAAAAGGCTAACTGCTTGCCCTTCTGGTATACACCAAAAATGTCGTGAACTGGGAATCACAGAGTAGACCTAAAACTAGAATGTGAAGTCTCAAGAGGAGCTAGAAGGGCAATGCATGAAGGACAAGGAATAATAGGAGGAAAGAAGAGGAAGTATTACGGCTGTTGAGCACATTGAATCCCTCTGGCTTCATGTTTTTCAAAATTTAAAGTGTTTAAGAAGATGCAAAGGTGAACTGACTACCAGGACGTAGTCCTCTAGTTATCAGACCTAAATACTTCCCTGAAACTAAGCAAGGCCATATTGCTAGGCCATACATTTAACAGCCTGTTGTCCTTCCTGTGCAACATCCTCTGGCAATCAGGAATTCCCCAACTAATTCGTAGTCAAAAAGCCTTTGTAGAGAGAAATCTTTTATTTGTTTAGAGCAGACAGAATTAAACACGGATCCTGCTAAGAACCAATAAAATGCATTTCAACAACTCCATTTCTCATCTCTTGGTTCATTAATTATGACTTTTACAACCATCACTCCATGTTCTCCTCCTACAGTTTAACCTGCTATCCATTCCATCAAGTTTCTTTCTTCAATTGAAGTAATTTTCTCTCAAAATATTATAGCACTGCTTTATATACATTTGAGGAGTATTTTCTATTTTCCTGTGGATATTCCTAAAGGCTAAAATTCTCTCCTTCCTCTTCTCTCCCTTCTGGTTCTTCATCCTCTATACTGTACCTCTAGGAAATACTACATGAAAAAAAATACACGCAAATATTTCTCCACTGAAACCTATCTCCCTCTACCCAAGACTGTGTATCAGTCTTTTTTTCTCTGACACCACTTCATGAATGGTAAATCAGCAGCTTAAACATGGCCAAAAGCTGAGCTTTGCTTTTCCCACATATGCCACTTCCTCTCCTGAATTCTTCATCATTCTGGGCATCACCAGAATAGCCACTCAGGTTTGTAATGAGAACATAATTGAGTTCAACTCTTTCTCACAGTTCAAAGACAGATAGAAATCCCCATCTCTATTTACACAATATTTCCATGTCAAATTCCTTTTCTGTCCAGATATTCAAGATCTTTAACCATGGTTTCATTATTTCATACCTTCATGGCTGTACTGTTGCTGTGATGCCAGCTGCAGACTGGTTATCTTTTAAGAGCGTTTGCCATAGTGTTGTTCATCTCACCTCTGTGGGTCTCAACTTTGACCACAGTACTTCTGTCTCTATATTTCTTACTGGCTGTCCCTGCTTTACTGCATCAAATCACAGTCCCTCACTTTTGCTCCTCAACATTCTGCCTTGCTCTTTATGGTAAATCTACTAAGAAAAACAGCTATTTCCTCTTGCCTTTGCTCTAACAATGATGAACACTTTAATCTCCTGCCTTTCTGCTGATCCTTCAAGCATCTCTGCACTTCCTTCCACGTTGTTTCTTGCACATGGGAAAAACTTGTAAAGCTGTCCTAATTTTATCTTCCTTTCAATCCCTCCTTGAAGACTACTTCAGTTGTAATGCCTACAAATCGTTCCCATATGGCACTTATTAAGCAAGTAACAATCTGTGACTTCTTTTCTGCTTGTCTCTGTTCACTTATCACTCTGTATCATTATCTCATCTTCTTAACCCAACTCTTTCTTGTTCATCTGCTTTATCTTCCTCTGGTCTCCTGCTTGACATGTATAATGTGAGCTTTGCATAACAAAAATCAATTCTGCTTTGTTTAATACCTAGGTAGCACATTTTAAGACAGAGTCAGGATTACTGACAGGGTGTCTTATTTGCTCTTTTAGTTAAAATAAAAAAGCAAAATCAACCACACTATTTTTCAAAAAATTCTCAGTGGGTAGTTATGTACCGGAGAACTTGAAACAAAGAATAGTTACTGCATTTGTTTAGCATAATTTTTTAAGGCTACATAGTACTGAAATGATGTGTAAATAATTATTATTAATATCTAGTTCTTTGAAGAAAACACAGAATGACGAGGCTATGTTTATTTTTTTGTTGTTCAAAAAATAAAAACTGTCTTTTTTATTAGAAAATTTTAGTTATGCACAAGCAAATAATGCTTTCTTATGGGTTCAACTTACAACTCTGCTGTATACTGGGGAATGTGATCAGGAATTTTGTTGAGTTTCTGATTGGAGCAGTCCACTGTGGTCCCTTCACAGCGACATTTTTCAGGGCAAGCCAAATCTGCAAAGCAGTCTCCACTTAATTTGGATCGGTAATCTTCAGTGCCTGCGGAAGAGTCAAGTCAAAATACAGATACTGAGTCAACAAAGTATAAGATCTTTTTCTTGTGAGAAGGTTGAAAAGATGTCTGCAATTCAGATAACGGGTGGG
Organism: Apteryx rowi; assembly: GCF_003343035.1. Classification (NCBI taxonomy): domain Eukaryota; kingdom Metazoa; phylum Chordata; class Aves; order Apterygiformes; family Apterygidae; genus Apteryx; species Apteryx rowi. The sequence continues at coordinate 648,109 of NW_020450030.1, forward strand.
CAACTTGGGAAATGTATGATAAACTCTGTGATATTGAACAGACACAAGGGCTTCAAGAGAGGGTTAAATATAGGGGCTTAAGATACGCTGGAAAAAGAAACTGTGACCAACTTCACGTAACAGGATAACATTAACTTGAGCTTTTCACAGCTGTACTTTCTGCTGATTTTGTTGTCAGCCAATCTAGCCTTGTTTATAGCTAATCACACAAATGACACTGGTTCTTTTAGAATCTATTTTATTTCTCTGTGTCATGAATAAATAGATCCTGAATGCCACCTTTTTTCTTTCTCTTGTTACAAATTTGTGTTGTTGACTGGACTTCATTAACCTCTATGATTTTTTTTATAGTCCCGACCCTCCACATCATCTCAAACACATAAGATTGAAAGCCCTATTTTCAGCTTTAATTTAAAAAATGTGTGATCCTGACTTAAGCCTCAGCAGCTTGCCATGCTGTAGAAAGCTGCGTGACGTTCCATGGTGCTTGACAGAACCATGTTTTACTCATACCTCACAACCACATGGTTAGATCAAGCACAACAGAAAATCTCGCTAAATTATCATAACTGCATCCATTAGGCCAAGGATAAGAGCAAGGGAAAAGAGGAAGGAGTAGGAAAAAGTTACAGAAGCATTTGAAGTTTAATACTTGCTTACATGACATGACATTCTGATTACTGAATGTCCAGTGCCACAGTAACAGTATTACTGTCACAGATCAACTAAAACATACAATAAAAAAAAAAAAAGAACCACATTGAAAGTTTCCTCCACCATTTCCCAGAGTCAGTCAAAGAAAATGTCCTGAACATATCAGGTGAAAACATCCAGTAAGGAACTGAGGGTGGATGACAAAGAAAACAAACAGAAGCCAAAAGGACCTGTGGGTTCTTCTCAGACAAAGGTGAAAAGACTGAGACTAGTAGAAGGTGCATCAGGGCTGGGAAGTACATTGTGATTTAGCTCAGACACTGAACTTTACTTACAGCCAAAACGGTGAACTCCTGCAAAAGTAAAGATAGCCAAGAAGGAAAGAAAGACAGAGTAATCCCAATTAAGACAAAAACATGAACTAAGCTCTTGTGATCTCTACTCAGCTTTACTGTGATTAGAGGATGCTGCTGAGGGGCACCATCTTTAGCAGAGAGAAAGAATAATTAATTTTAAGTGGCATAAAAAACCTGAAGAAATGATTGGGGTTAATTACAAATTTCATATGGGATGATAACACTTCCCATGCATTATTTATTATCTTACATATATTCTTTAAAGAACAATTGCGCTCCTTTGAATGCATATACATGCTATGCCACTTAAAATAATGAATAAAACAAAGAAATAGATACCTTAAAAGAAGAAAAAAAAAATCCCTGTCCTTGTATATTATCTAGCTTCTGCAAAAGTCTAAGTAACACACATGATATAACCACTTGGAATATTTTTATGAGCTTGCAGAGAAACAGTAATTTTTTTTCAAATTCATGATTTAGTACTTGCATAACCTTTAGTCTTCCAAATGACTATATGGAAATTCTATTAAGATTTCCCAGTGTCTGCGATCAAGATCTCCCAGTGACAGATTTCAAACAAATGTAAAACAAATTGATATTTGACTTTTTAAAGAAATGCTAACATTTTTACAGTATTTACTTAAGTGTAAAGAAGTATTTTTAGCACTTTTTAATACCCATGAGAAAGGCCACAAATACATTACTTTTTTCCTGTGTCCAGAACAAATCACTGTTATTAGTTCAGAGTAAACAACTAAAATGTTTGGGGGCAAGATCCTTAACAACTAAAACAATTTAGTGCAGTATCTCCCCGTTACCTGACAGAAAGAGAAAGCACACAAGTGGTAGTTCAAGACATACAGTCTGCAACACTTTTTGAGACATTTAATTCTTTTTCTTGTTTTTGCAGGACTACCATTTTCCTAAAGGGTAAGTAAACAAACCTAAACTGCATGTGTGGCCATATTATAAACAGGCTGTGAAGACATTTGCTGGCAAGAAAACACTTCTAGCTCAGAGACATAAGTTGTGCTGGCGAGGTTGAGTAGAAGTCACTCTGTGGCAGGAATACAGCTGTTCTACCCATTAAGGAACTGAGTGGCACTACAGGTTTGAGAAATTGAATCCCCCTCTGTTTTATGCTGCTTTAAAAAAAACACAGTTCTGCGGCTGCCAATACTGCAAATTATTGCCTCATTTTGTATTTCATTTTGTCTTTTCTTCATATTCAAACCAACATATTAGTATGAGGGCATGGAAAACTTCACGTGATTGCTGCAAATTTAAGTGACACATCACATAGCATTAGGAGAAGAGCTGTTAAACATACCAGCTTAAAGGACAAAGACTAAGACCAATCAATAAATCAGTACTTCAAACACTGCAGAATGACAATATACCTGTAGTACTTGAAAGAACAAGTGCACTGGTGTCATAATTAATTATTGTAGTTATTCTTCTAGATATTAAACTATGATAGAAAAACTTGCTTGCAGATCACATACTGTAAATCATCAATAGATTCATTATGCCCTTGTTTATTTTGCCAATCAATTATTTATAATCTGTTAGGAACATAATGTAGTGCTTCATATATTTTTCTATTAAGAAATCAGTGCACACAGCTGACAAGCAAGGTAAAATAAGTAAAGAAACATATTTCAAAGAGCTAGGGCCAACATCAGTAATTCTTTTGGAAAATATCAGACTTATCATAGCTTAAAGTGGTGTGTAAATTGCTGTTTCACCCCAACTCTTAAATCATCTTTTCTTCAATGGAAAACATTTCTGATTCTCTGTATGAATCTGACTACAGAATGCCTTTAATGAAGAATATCAGCTTTCTTTTCCAAGCATCCCATTGTGATTTCACAGACACAGGGAGGGTGAGCAAGCAGCAGTTGCAGACATTCAGGAGTAAATTGCTGGTGTAGAACACAAAAGCAAGGCAAGAAAATATTCGTTTGTAAAGGTTTTTTCTTTTTTAAGTTGTACTAGCTCTTTGATAGTGGTATGGTTTTCTGTGTTTAAAAGCAGCTCAGGAGCTACATTTTAAAAACAGCAGTGGCACAAAAGGCAAGGTACAAGGTAAGCAAAAGTGTCAATTGAAATAGGAACTAGCAGGTGCAATCTTCTAAATAATTTAAATAAAAGTATCATTTTGGTAGGTTGTGTGCAAATTTTCAAGACAAAAAGTAAATGGAGCTGCATGCTAAGCTCTTATTTCAGAAAACAGAACTACTAGTGATCTACAAAGGAAATCTATGCCTAGCTACAGGTATTCACTGTTGTTAATACACATGCATCAGTTTCCTAAAAGCTATAAGAAACTTTGCTTTTGGGGGGAAAGGGAGAGAGTATCTGCAGTTAGTCAGTCTTACTGCAGAGCCAAACCTACCTGGAATGAAATACTGTTCTTTAGCTAAATAAAGAGAAAAAAAAAAATAGAAGATGCACCTGAATGTCAGCAAGCAAAGAATGAGTTTTATTAGATTAAGTATGGACTACAATTAACTACAGATAATTAAGTGAAAAAATGTGTATTCACAACAAGAGCTGATAAACAACAAAGTGTGAATAGTCATAAATGTATCTGGAACATGGATAACAAACAGTTCTCATCTGGTATTCGCACTTGAGACTGAATAAATTGTAGAATGTGAAATGCACCTGGAACAGCTGGATACCATATGACAAAAGTTAGGATTTAGAGAAATGTAAGTAGGAAATGGAATAAGATTAGAAAAAGCAAAGAGTAAATTTCAGTATGAGGTAAGCTCCCTGCATAAAATGAGTATGTTGTGTTTCCATATTTAGCTGGGGATTTTTAGATCTTTCACGTACTGCAGAGCCTTGTGGAAATTTTGCAAAATGATTTATGTTGGTGATACTTGTAGCAAATAATGTTAGCATTTCATTCTGAAGTATTATATATTACATTTCTTTTGTTAGATTTAATGCTACTCAGAAATAGAGCCAAATGCGTTAACTATAGTAATGTTCCGTGATCCAATAGTATATGACTGCCACGATTCCCCCCCTCCAACAGAAGGACTAAAAAAGATTGTGCAATGTTTAATAACTCCGTAGAGAGCCAGCTGCCTTCATTAGAACTTCTATAACCACCGTTTTTGCCAATAAAAGAAAAATACCAGCTGAACTAAGAAAATTACCTGAGCAGCGGAATTTCTTGCTTTTGATCTGGCCGATCCTTTTGTTTGCCAGACGGCGGGGGCTGGTGCAACGGGCACCGCTGGTCTCAATGGGGTTTGTATGGAGATAATCCGCCAGCCACTTCAGATGGCAGTCACAGATAAATGGGTTCTGAGCCAAATGCCTTTCAATGAAGAAAAAAATGATAATTTCACACATTATTTACCTTTGGTCTCCACAGCTCCTGATACTTTCAGTAAATTATAGCACATGAAGTTATACTAAATAAAACCATAAACAAGAGCATACATACAAAGTCTGAATGGCACGTAGGGGTGAGAAGGTGCCTTTTGCAATGGTCTGAAGCTTGTTATCATACAAAGAAAGAAGATTTAAGTTGTGCAGATCTTGAAAAGCATCAACTCGCAGGCAATTGATCTTGTTGGCATTTAATAATCTGTTTAATGGAAGACAATTACAAAATTAAAAGAATTTGTTCAGTGTCACTGCATCTTCATTCAGCATTTTTCATAGATAATTCTTTGCACTCATTTGTAACCAGAACAAGAGACGTAGAAACAAATCTTAATTTACAGTGACATAAAGCATTTTAGTGAATTGAAATACCTTATTTAGGTGCTCTGAAATAATTCTGAAATATTTACACCTTGAAGTTGAGATGCACAGGTTTATTCAGCTAAAATTACGTTTCTTGTGCGTGTTGGTAGAACATGTGTGTGTGGTATTTGTCTGTGCAAAGAAACAAGCTTAAAAAATCAAGTATCTGCAGAGAAAACTAGTTCCTTTTGCCAAATAAACAAACAAACAAAAAAGGAATCGAACACTGTGTTCATTAGCTGGAAGAGATGTGCAGTGGCACTTTTAATTATATGTTACTAATCAGCATGCTGCCGCATTAACAGAGTTGTAGTAAAAACTGGTGGCATGGAATATATCCAAATCTGTCTTGGATCCCTTTTCCTCTACATCTTCAAAGGGAACCTTTTCTTTCCTGTACCTCCCAAGCTTCTAAAATTAAAACAAACAAACCAACTCCTTTATGCTTTTAAAACCAAAGAGAAAATAATTTTGTCATTCAACTGGTTGGAGTCTTCTGACCAAATATTTTGATTTTCTTCCTATTTCCGGTCAGATGCAATGGTAGATTTGAAAACTAATGCTTTGATAAACATAGCTTCACCATGCAAGTAAAAGTAGATTTTTTCTGATATTGAAAAATATTGTCCATGCAAAATAGATCAAACTATGGATTTTTTTTTACAGAGAATAAACAGTAGTTGAAAGATGTCTCTTAAATTAAAAAAAAAAGAAATATGCTATTGTAACTAAATCCTCTCTAAAGGACTACAGGAAAGCATACCCCTCCCCCCCCATTACTCTGCTAGTCCATGACAAAAATAAATCAAATGTAATCCTCTAGGTGGTGCTAGAACTTACATTTTCCTTGTATTAACTTACTATTTTGCCAGCTTCTTCTGAGTTGTTAATAAAAGACATTTTGACGATCACTTCACTATAAAGTCTGGACATTAAATGCTTCTAGGCAAGTGGGAAGAAGTTATTTACAGAATTCATCAGTCTTTAAATAACAAGTCAGTGATTCTGGGACAATTTCTTCCAAAAACACCACCAGTGTTTTATGGCCTATTTCACAAATCTCTTTTACACAGTACAACTACTGCACAGCCTTTTCTGCTAAATCTTGACAATATTTGATAAACGTATCACCACGACATCCCTCTTTACTCCCAATATGAAATCTAAATAGAAATGCTTTATAAGATTACACGTGGAATTTCAGAACTGTCAAAAGAAATAGCAGCTGGACTTCAGAGAGACAAAGAATTATATGCAGAACAGTCTCAGAAAATATTAAAAGTCATCAATGAAACTGCAATGCAACTCTGTTCTTATACAGGTACAACTTAAAAATACAATTACATACTATTTCCACTACATAATTCCTCTGTATAACACATCCAGATATTTCTGCCATGGTTCGCACTGCACTTTATACATGCTATTTTCTGTTTACAGGGAAGGAAGGTGTTGTATCTTACGTATTTTATCATTATAAATCCTTTATAAGATAATATTTCTTTTTACTCATTTTAGGCTGAGACATTAATTGAGATATGATAAATTTGTGGACAAATGGCAAGCTGGCCTACAACAGTCTTGACTCCTTTGGCTTTAACACACACACACACACACACACACACAAACACACACACACACACGTGTGCGTGTGTGTGTGTGTATTTAATTATATTCTGATCTTGCATGCAGGATTTCCTGCCAGTTCTTCTCCAGCTATGTATCTTTCATCAAGTTTCCCTTTCCCAGTTATCCTAAAAGAGAATAAATATGAAAAAATACTCACAGCAACTGCAGAGAAAAGAGTCCTTCGAAGAGGCCCTTTGGAAGTTCTGTAATTTTATTGCCATAGAGGACACTATAACAGAAAATAATAAAGCAAACAAAGCTGCTATTATGAGAGGCATATGCTATGTGATTTTGAATGTACAAAAGAAAGAAAATTCCCTATTCCTGAATGATTTTAACAACAACTTGGTATTTGTAAGAACCTGATGGTCCTGTGAAGTAGCAGGATCACAGTTTTCCCTGAAGGTGTGTGGCCCAAAGAGCTCAGGGCAGAATCAGCACCTCACTGTTTACAGCCTTACCAAGGGACATTAGTAAGTGGGTTACTGTTTATAAGAACAACTCACTAGGGAATGAAAGTGTTTGATTTTGTTCAACTATTTACTATGAACATACTTGCAAGAAAACACACATTTTTAGTGTATAGCTGTGATACAATTTATCACTCTGACATCCTGAAATTATCTTTATAGCTTTCAGAATTGATTGAATTTAAATGAAAATTCTGCAGAGACCCAAAAATTCAACATCATTTGAATATAATAAAAGAATATGAGAAATTTGTTTCTGCTTTCACATATCAGACTGATACCTACAGTGAGTTGAGCGAACGTAAACCCTGGAAAGCATCTGGAGCTGCTTCAGAGATCTGGTTATTGCTCAGGTCACTGAAAAAAAAGAGATTTGATTCAATTAATTCATGCTATTTCAAAATAACAACCATTAAAATAATATGTAGTTAGAACTAGATGTGGAAAGGAGAGAGAAACACTGAAACAAAATGCATGGTTAAATATGGACTGAATATTCTTGAAAAAATGACTGAAAGATTTACTTTTCCTAATTGCTAAAGCACACTTTTTATAAAGAGTTATTTGTTTTCTATGGCCACAGGAATATAGAGCCTCAAAGATATTACAAAATGACAGTGGCATGTCCCCATTAATTGCTTTTTTGAAGTTCGTTACAGTCACATATTGCTTTATGCATAAACATTAAATAATTTCAGTACTTGGTAACAAACCATTACGCTTAACGTGACAAAGCTACTTTAGTGTCAGGATGCCATATTAGTTAATCTTCTAGCAATCAAACTTTCTTAAGTACTCACACATTGATGGAAGTTTCTTTATATGACCTTGACCTGTTTAATATATATATTTTTTAATTTAAGTGCAAAATTTTGTGTACTTACATTCTTCGAAGCTTTTTATATGGTGAGAAAGCTCCAGGAGGTATGACCTTGATTGAATTTTGTTCTAACCGTCTGCAAAAGAATAGCAGTACCATAAAGATATAAAAACTAAGCCATAGAGCAACCTAAGTCATAATGAACTAGAAGAGATAAACTTTAACAAAAAAGTCTATTTGTGCTTTCTATTTTAGTATAATTTTTATCTTGAGAAACAAGGCCATTTCATTCCAGTTTTCATTAAAAAATCAGACTGATTATCAAAACACGTTCTTTTAACCTATAGATTGTAATATTATAAATTAAGGTCCAATTTCATTTTGTATATAAAGAAAACTTATTTTCAGAGTACATACAATTTTTGTATAATTTAAGTTAGAAGTGTCATCAAAAATTTCAAATTTGAATAAGTGTTAATTGACTCCCAATTTACGATTCACATACAGCAATTTTTATGGCAAGTTTTATTTAGAAATTTTTAAAGTCTTTCGTGAATTAATCATTCAAATATGTAAATCATAAGAAAGCAGAAAGGAATGTTCCTACAGAACAAATAACATATGTTGCTACCTCCAATAAGGCAAATGCTACATTTTTAAAACATGTATAAATGCTTTCTTTAGATACAGTAGGTAGCACATTTTTTAAAGCTATAATACTAGAACCGCACAGTCACACTTCCAACTTATTTAAACAAATATTTTATCTACAAATTTAGTTTATGTTACTGGCCACAATTGCTTTATATGTATAGTGTCTGCAACCGAAACTTGCCACATTCCAAAGTGTAAACTTACCCCAGAAATAGTTTTCCACAAATTTTTAAAAGTTTCAGAGCTTTGCATGTGGGAAACCTATGGCCCATTTGCCAACAAGTCAAAACAGCTTCAATAATGAATACATTTCAAGTAGGAGCTACTTCTTTGCAGAACACAGTATATCAACAGTTATGACTGCATAGAATAGTCTATTATGTAAACATAAAAGAATTAAACTATTGAATATAAATATTCTAAGAGGAAAATATGGTATTATTCAAATATATGTACTATGCCTAGCTAGTAAACTCTGTATTTCCCTCTTTCATGCACAGGTATCAACTCTTACTGTGATCTATGCATATAAGGACAATGCCAAAAATCTATTTCATGTAATGAATCAAAATTCTATAGAATTTACTGCACTATTAGAAATTACTCAGTCATCTGCTCAGAATTTTAGTCAGAAAGCCCTTTTAAGTCTAGATGCAGCAATATCATTCTAGTTTTTTTCCTTTCACCTTTATTCTGTTAACTCTCTTCTGTTTCACTTTTGCTCTGATACAGAGACAAATGTGTGTGCATGTATGAATTTATGTTATAACTAATAAGCTCATATATTAATTTTGACTAAGCCTTTCCAAGAAACTATTCTAACAATAATTATTTTAGTAAAGTTTCTTTAGAGATTGCAGTATATTAGTTACAGCTATAGCTTGGCTGAGGAAAGACTTTTTGCTGCCTTTGTGGAATTTTGTTCAAATTAGGATATTTACACATTTAATACTCAAAATCTCTTAAGACTGTCCATGCTTTGTTTTTGTAAAATTTGCTCTTGACTGGCTTAAAAAGAAGCCAAGAAGGAAAAAAGCTACAAAAAAGCCTTCCTGACACACAGAGAATCTCACTTCATCACAGCTGTTTTAGGCAGAGTTCATATTTAAATATGTTCTTCACTAAGAAAATATTGCCACCTTGCTACAGTTTTCAGGTATATTTTAAACACTGCAAAGGCTCCCATGGCACAGGACTGTTAACTTTTTCCATAAACTGAACATCCTTTCGTGTGCTTTGGTCCCCTTGGCTGAGCCTGTCGGACCTATGAAACGCATTTTGCCTGAGACCAGGAGCAGTGACCAGACTACGAAGGGACAAGGCTACTCTTCTCCAGTACACTTGGGTAGGTGCGGAAAGCAAACATCTGAATAGGTAAAAATAAGTTAAAGGTCAACAATTTAGACCAAAACCAAGTATTTTCTGCTCTTGCACTCCATTTTTAGGTTAGTTTCCTCAGAAAACAAAGACTATGTCATTAGTTCTCTAACCAACTAGCTAGGTCAAAGAGAGGTAAAAGCCGCAAATACTAAGTTTCCACCCAAACAGCAATGGGGGGAGCTGAGAAATGAAATTAGCCCAGCCACGAAGGGAATGGCGGCTACCCATCCATTCCTATTACACATGCTATTTGGCAGCAACCGACTGCTGGACCACCAGGGATAGCCGAACCGGACATTTATCAGGTGTGTAGCTTTGAAAACCAGCCAAAAAATGCCTTGCACAGGGAAGCAAGAAAGGCATGTCCAAAGGACTGCAAGGAGGGGGGAAGAGGGGACAGGAAAGGATTAGGCAATATTACAGAGGAGGACTTGAGCTGCTGGAAAGATACACATTGGGGAAAAATGGGTATAAGGATATGGGAAAGACAGATATTGCAGTGGCAAGGGTCCCATATGAGTCTGTCACAAGCCTCATTTATAGATGCTGTTTTTCACCTCATGATGTCCAGATCTGTGAGCTCGTGCTGGAGGGCTCCAGCCTGCTTCACCTATCTTTAAGCCTCTAATGATCTCAGTTAACTAGATAGGATATGGCATGTAACTTGAGAAGAACAAGGTCTAGCGTTACGGTAAAACACTTAAACTAAAAGTATTTTCCAGTTTATTCTTTTAATCAACAAATATATTAATTCCATAAGCTAAAGCAATTAGCAGGTTATATATATATGACATTTGTTGTTAGAAGGTGGAATAGTGGATTTAATTTATTCCTGTCGAATTTGTCTACAAATTTTACAGGTCCAAAACCTGAAGAAAAAAAAAAAGAAAAAATCCTACAGTGTATTTCTGAAAGGTAATTTTCTAGCAGTTCTAAAGAATGAACTACAAGTTCACTGGTAGATATGTAAAAATGAACTCCATGTCAACTTTACCTAACATTTCCTTCTAGTGAAAAATTTACAGTCTCATAGACAGAGTGTGTAGTACTGGGATAAATTTACAAGCTCTTTTGGATAAAGGATTTGTCATAGTAGGATCATCTAAGCATGTCTTCTATTAATTCATGCCAAAGTGTACACACTAAAACACATCACATTTTAGAAAATTAGATTAGTATAAGAAAGGAGAAATGAGATTATATAAATACAGAAGAAAAATCTTCTATATCCTATTCTGGCAGTAAAGAAAGTAAATCAAATTAATGTTTGCAGGCTTTATTATCCTCTAATCTTCTGCTTTATCTTCCTAGAATAAGCTAAATTTCACAGACTGCAAATTTGCATCCACCATTCCATGAAAAATCTAATTAGATATATTCCAGGGTCACAAAGCAAAGATAGAGTAATATCTAAAGGAAATTTGCATTCTTCTGATAAAATTCATAGTAATTAAAAACTCTCCTTATATTAAATGAAATATTTTAAATTTTGGAATAGAGCAGATTGTAGTTATCTATTGCTGAAAAAGTCAGCTATTAAGTGCTCACAAATGACATGGCCAGAAGTGCCATTATATTACAGAAGAACAAAAAGCTAATATCAGTATTTTTCCATGGAACTTGTATTAAATTTTGTGCATCACATCTCCTTTCAAAGTCATCCAAGAAGTCATTCTTTGTTTATAAATGATCATCAATGTATCATAAACAGTGCCTTGGTGGTTTCTCTTTCAAAAGCCACAGTCAATTTTAGTAGCCTATTTAATAAGATCAGATAATGGAGGAATACAGTTAAGTACATGCTTCAGCAAAGCTTGCACTGCCTGACCATATAAGAAGTACTCTGCCCATCACCACACAAACACTAATTAATGCTCTTAGTATTAAGTCTCCTGTTCCTTTTAGTGTTTCACTTCAAAGAAGTCCTGCATCAATACATAAGTGTTTTACCGTCTTCTAACACTGCCAAACTGTTTGAAACCTCTGAAACATTTTTGAAGACCATTTCCTAATTTCTCCTATCTAGGAAATGTACTGTATATATTTCTTTTTCTACAGCTTTTCCCCCCTCATGACTGCAGACACCATAACGAACAACCACCTTCTATTCTGAGAAAAAGAGGTGCTTCTCCAGCTGTGATTCCTAACCGAATCAAAAAAACTGGGTCCCCAGCGAGCAGCTGGAGACTTCCTACCCGTCCCCCAGAGAGCCCAGTGACATGTAAATCACTTGACACTTTGCAGGATGATACCGCGCTCTACGATAAGCCTGCAGCACACCACTACCGATTACTGCTTCTGCACTTACAGGGACAGACAACATGCTTATTTACACTGACACTTTTAAACTAGCTTATTTTCCCATTATAAAAAGTCATTTCTATGAAAGACTTCTGCACCAGGAAAGAGGGGAAGCTGGAAATGAAGAAGACCCAGTTCTCTACAGAAGCATTTTTATTTTAAATTATGCAGATGGGGTACAATACACTAAGCTTGCTTGGCAGAGAAAGGTACAAAATTTATACTGCATAGATACACCCAAACGCATTAGGCAGGATTGCTAAGGGGTCAGCACCAGATCAAAAACAGTATTTAGTAAAGATAAAATGAATCATATTCCTCAAGAAAATGTGACTTTGAATATCAAACAGTAAATTAACCATGCATTTTATTTTCAAAAAAACAGGATATAACATCTTGATTAAGCAAATTTGGTCAGGTTAGTGGCTTCAGCATTTAATTGATCTAAACTCTTAATTTCAACATCTTCTCATTTACAAAAAGTCTGTAAGAAGCTTGTCAAGAACCCCCAGAAGAATTTTTACTACAGAGAAGAAAGTGTAAGCTGTGCAATGAGTCTGATGTATTGCACAGATGCTGATTATACATGGTAATAAAATTGACAACTCTTCTTTGCATTTTCCCCATCTGCTTTTAAAGTAAATGGCAAAAACAGCTGTCAGAAAACAGAAAATAGATTTCAGTGATGGGATTCAGTGCAGCTCCTGAATCTGAAGAACTGCAATACACAGCCAACACATCTCTCATCATATATAACATCTGCCAGTTTTTTGGGGTTTTGTTTGTTTTTAAAGTAAGGAAGCAGTAATGGTCTCCCTTTGCTACAGGGATCCTCAAGGCTATTAAAAAAAGTACCTTTTCTCCCTTTCTCAACAACTGCACCTCCAAAGCATTTATATCTACTAAATTTCGCTTCTAACTTTAGCAGCAAAAGAATTCTGCAGAAATCTGCTCTATCATCCATGTCTAACACAACAAAAGATGTATCTTGAACTACTATATTACTTGTACTAGAATTACCCAGCTCTAATTCAGTGTATTAATAAATCTGGTTGACAGTTTGCTAAATATTTGCATATAAAAAAATCACTGTTAATGTTGCCCTATAGCTTGCCAAACTGTTAACATCCATGCTAATTGTATCAAATATTTCCTCTAGGGATTGACTACAAATGATAGAGGTCTCTATAGCCTGCGTTCCATCAAAAAACCAGCAAGGATTGTCATTCTAAAACTATTAAACAATTCATTGCATTTACTCAAAAGCAAGTCTCAAATCTGCGTTTGTTTAATTTTTCATCACAGAAAAGATCATCTCGTGCTCTGACCTCTACAGCAGCATTAATGATGAAAGGCTTTACATTCCTTCATTTTTACAGATTCAGGTTGTAGGCAAAATGCACCACTTCTTTAAGAATTTGATGCTCAGTACTATGGCAACTGTCGGGGTATGGCTTCACTGCAATTAGCCTAAGTTACCTAAAGTCAAGTTAAAGCCTCTCTAATTAGCCTATTCATGATAAGAGCTGTTACGCTACAAAAGCTACTGGAACTGTGCAGGGTAACTGTATTAACTTCACAAAAAAATAGATGTAATCCTGCTATACTGTTGGCTCAAGCCTGCTAAACATTTTCACTGAACAGAAACACAAGCTCAGGAATCTCATTGTTTTGCAAGAAAGACAGGCAGGCAGGAGTCCTCATTATCTGTTAATGCTGCATGAACTTACACCAGCAATTTATCACAAAAATGTAAATGAAATGTTTTAACTGAGAACACTTTTCACAAACCTTTGCTGCTTGCACAGACATGCATTTAGCAGCATTTACATACTGAAGACAGCATTTCACTGACTGATGATGAAACAAAATAGTGAGACGTCAATATCTATAGTTTCTTTTTCAGTAACTTCGCTTACATTATTGCTGAGAAAATGTTATCAGTAGTGAAGAGCCATATGTAAAAAAAAAAATTTAAGAGTAACAGCATCTCTGGAGCGTGCCACAGCTGTCAGATATCTATGACGGTTTTTCTGGAAGAGCTAGATGGGCCTTCTCCAGCTTCCTTTCACGCTGTATAAAATATTCACTTACTCCACACTTGAGTTCTTCTCTTTCCCTTGATGGAGTACAAAGGGGTCCTTAAAGGTACCTTCCCCACTTCAACAGCCCATCAGAAACATGCACAAGACCCCTCGTGGTGGAACGGTGTTCATTCTGGCTCCACAATGTTTCTGGAAACTGTCACTGGGGTTACCCCTCAGTTTTTGGCAGAAAGCAAGTTGCCTAAGGGCCATAAAGCTGCTCCTTTCTACTCCTGCCTTCAAGGCAGAATACCCTGCCACAGCCCCAGTTCCACTGCGGGATGTGCCAGAAATTCGAGATTAAATCAAGGACTGAATCCGAATCTCTGGAGCTCAGTATGCCGGCCAATATTCTCCATATAAAGTTTCACACAAAAATACCCCCTCCTTATCCTTTTAGAATACATGCTGCTTGTCCAGTTGTTGTGTTCTGTGTTGCTGCATCCTCCTGACTGTTGAAATTACCCTGTGTCCTCTAAATTTAAATTAGTTTTTATGATAGGACACAAGGGTATGAAGAAGTCCAAAGATTTGAATAATGACAGCATAAAACACATGCTAATAAAGAACAGATTAAGTATTCTACATACAGAAATCTCTACATTTGCCAACTGAGGAAAGAAAGTTTTAAAAAAAAAAGATATAAAGCCACATGATTTCCAGGTAATTTACAGATTAGGAAGATATTTGAATAAGACCATAACAAATCACTTCTTTTCTCTCTTGTTGTTTGCTAAGCAGACAGGATTAGCTGTCAAAATAGCAAAAGCAGCTATTTTTGAAATAGTTAAATGGAATATATTTTAAGTTTTGCCTAAGAAATAATCACAGTTGGAATGGCAAGGATAACAGTAATTCAGTGAAATCTGGATTGGCACATTAAACATACTAAGGCAAAGAAGTCAAGTGCCTCAGCAGATTCCTTTGCTGAATTTTGTGTGTTCCACATTTATTCAATATATTGCCTAGCAGGTGATGCATTTTTTTCCTTCTTCACATTTAATTATTGTATGCATAAATTGAGAGATATTCCGATTTTATCAAATATCTATATTTCTGATAAACGAGCAAGATGTTTTGTTTCACACTGCAATGAGCATAAATACTGCTTTTGCTAAAGGTAGCGACTGCTTGACAGCTGAAAAAACAAGCATGTAGAAAGGCCTGGATTCACAGACTGATTCCACATTGATTCCACAGATGAACATACTTTTGATACGCAGTGCCGAGCCATAAACCCCTTCTAGTAAAATTATGAAGTGGTATTAGATTTACATTCATGCAAAGACTCATGAAGTTAATGACCATGTTTGCATTAGCAAACTCAGCCGGGCACAGCACAGCCCTGAGCGCCCCGGCACGGTTTTGGCCGGGGCCTTCGTGCTCTCTCTGGGACAAGGAACGGGCAAGTCAGGGAGGCAGCGCGGACCGAGGACCCCATCCGACAAGCAATTGGAGGAAGACCGCCCTGTTTTGAGGAAGACAAGAGCTCCCAAGAGCAGGAGTGCAGCCAACTGCGGCGCCTGCTCTTGGGGCTGGGGAACAGCCCTGCTCTGTTTCACTTCRTACTTAATGCAGCTACTTGCAAGGCTGGTGTTCAGCGAGGGCTGCACACGCACTAGGTGGCTGATCCAGGTATAGAAAATAAGTAGACAAAGTATGACCAAGCAATACAAGAACTGATTGAAACAAAGATGGTCTTACAAGTTAGGTGTGGCAGAACAAGAACCAGTTCAGTCACCGTGTATATTCATACCAAAATTTCAGGTTCACGTCAGCTTTATGAACCACATATTTTCATTTTATTTGGGCCTTTTTTGAGTCTTCCTCCATAAATAAAGCCCTACTCCTGTGAAGTCTTTGAAACAAATGTCTAGGGAAAGGAAAAGCATGTAACCAATACATTTTTAAAACCTCTAAAAATGATGTAATCTTATTTGATATAAGCTTCTGGACATAAAAATGCTGTAACTTTTAAGGAAAACAGAAGGAAAAGCTGTAAATTTCACTGAAAAACTGGAATGCCTCCCCAATCCAGTTGTAAAAAATTTGAACATCAAATCCAATGCGTTACTAGGAATTAGTCTTAAAACCATAGTGCTTCTTCTAGACTACTTTACATTTAGGACTTTGAACCAGTATAATTTAGGGGGAGGGAAGAAGATAAGATTTATGAAAAATGTTAATTTAAAAAAATATGGCAGCTATATGAAGTTGCTCAAGTTTGAAATGTTAGATTAAGAGATGAGAATGAGCTGAATCATGTAAATTTGTCAAAGGGACATTTAGCAAATGGCCACCTCCCCACAAGATATGTAATTAAGTATCTAGAAATACTTTTTATTTCATCCAAGCAATTTCTGAAAGTTCAAACTGATATACTGGCACATTCTCTGGCTTCCTACTGACTGAAGTACGGATTGTTATTCATAAGCAATTGAATACTGTGAAACTAATTTTTTAACCATAAGTAGACATCTTTTTTTCTCACTTGACACCTGCATACATTGGCAGTATTGTACACAGTTCTGGTGTCAGAAACTGAAAAAAGATTATGATGAATTAGACAAGTTTCAGGAAGAGCCACAATTATAATTAAAAGGTTGAAAAACATTTTATAGTGAGAGACTGAAGAGATCCATCTATTTAGCCCCAAAGCACGGGAAGGCTAACATAATTTTTAGGCAAACAAAGATGTGGTAATAGAGGATTCTTCAACCTACTAAAAATCTTAACAATATATAGTGAAACAAGACAAATGACTGTATACATGTCTGTATGTAAGTATGTACAGAAATTAACTTGACAAACCTTTCCAGAACTTCACTGGATGTGCAAGACTTCTGTTTGACAGCTTAACTCTTTAAGAGCTATGATATATACAGGATAACAGACTCTGCATAGGATTCCTAAAAACATCATCGTTTTGATTTAAAGCAGAAAGTGGAAATAAATGTAGACATTAGAAAATAATGGCCTTCATCAGTATAATGTCTCTTAACTTACTGTATCCCCCACCCTCAGAGTTCATACCCATTCCTTCCAAGCTGTGAAAGGGCAGGGTTTGCTCTCATCTCTATCAGGGTAGTGTAGATAGTTGAATCACAACTTAAGCTGCCAAAAATAGACAGAGAAAACTGCCTCTTCTCCTATGTTTTAGTTTCCCTGTTATGTGACTCTTTGAACTGTCCTCAATAAATGGGCCTAAATCCTTCCCAAGTGACTTTTCTCTGTAAAGGGCCACTCTCAGAAGCATATTGCTATGCATTTTTGCATCTTAATGCAAGAGTCGCTCAGCTCAATAACCATTTATTGCTAAGGCTTTACTCTGGAGTTTTAGCTAAGGATGAATTTTAAAAGACAACAAAAATGGTAAAACTGTACAGATGCCAAGCTGAGCTTGGAAAAGATACATACATAGAGCTCACAGTCTCACATAAAATTGTGAATTTACAAAAAGCAGTTTCCCAATGTATGCAGTGTGATCAGGTCACTCTTCACTCTATCTTGGTTAAACAGTATTTGCCAAGTTCAGTTCTCTCAGACCTTGTTTCTGAGAGCTCTCCTTTCCCCTCCTTTCCTTTTTTTTTTTTTCCTTCTCCCTTAATATAATTTGAATATGGTTGTGAGAACCAGTCTCAGGAGTTTTTAATCCTGCTTAATATCACAGGGCTCACAAAGATGTAGTTGAGTGCAGGACATAACACACAATCTTTAATTGACAGATATAGGCAAAAAAAAAAAAGGATGTGACATAGAATGAGATGGAAGAAGATGAAAACATGAAGAAAAACAGTAAAAACTAGGAAGATGAGACAAGACGGATGGGACAAATTAGGAAACTGCCAACAGAAATATAAATAAAGTTAGCATGGAACAACTGTCCAGTTTCCATTTTTGGTATTCAAACATTACAAAGCTCCATTCAGTAGAAAGAGCTTTATCTTGAAGGTCACGGTAACCAAGAATTCACAGACTTTTCACTACACTCTGTAATAAAGGTGAACTGTTAAAATTGCTGACTCCTGGATGCTTTTTCATTTCTTGTATTATGTGTTTCAGGGCCTTTCCTGCCCCTTCCAAAGACTAAAATTATTTATACAACTTATTTGTAAGTTATACAAAATGCTTAGTTGACAGTGGAAACCCACCAGTCAACCTCCACCCCAGCAAACCTTCCTGCAAAAATACCATTGTAATGACTGCTAACCTTTTATAAAAGAAGCAAAATCAATTAAATCCTTCCTTTGATTACTTAAATGGTTTTCATGTAAACAAAACTGAAGAAAAAAATCAATTTAATTCCATGCCTGATTGCTTAAATAATCATTTATACAAAGCTGTGGTCATCAGAGCAGGTCATTCTTTTCTGATTAAAGTACCACCCTCACAAACATTTATGGCAAATGTACTTTTTTATTTTATTCATAACATCACAGTAAGGAAAGAGGTTTTAGAACTGCTTTGCTTGGCAGTTCGAGCCACAGAAGAGAAGAGAAGAGAAAATCAGAAGAATGTAGGAAGAACATTTTCATAAGGTAGCCCAGCTCATTAATGGCTTTTTGGCCTCTTTTTTGGAATAAGAGCCTGCCACTTCCTCCATAACATTGTGAGAGCAGGTATCAGTAAGTTTAGTAGAATCACTTCTGGGTTGCTGTTCTGATAGTCTAAGGATTTCTGTTTGAACATGTGCCAAAGAGTCCCTATTCTACGGAAACCAGAATTATTCCTACAGATCATTGGAAGAATTTTGACGTGGAAGGTGAATCTGAAGATGCAACTAAGTGAAAAGAAATTACTAGTGCGAAAAAATTAAAATGTGCAAGAGAGGCCTGCATAGAGGCTGATAAACACTATAGATAGCCATTAGAAAGACTACATTTTTTAAAATGGGTTAAAGAGTTTAGAACCTTAAGAATGATCTTTAACGCCTTCAATATATGAGCTGTATGGCAAAGAAGGGAAATGCTAAGTGCATTAGACACTGGAGCTGATTAAGTTCAACAGACAGAGCATGCCAAGGAAAGAGCATCCCATAAAATTTTCTGAAAAGGGAAATGAAATGAAATTTTCAGCAATGGACTAGGCTATTGCGCCAAACGCTGGGACAGGGTGGCTGCAGTGCTGTGCAAGCACATATATCCTCTTTTGCCAGCTCTGCTAGGGAGGCAGTAGCTGTCAGCAGACAAGACAGCATAGTTCTACTGTATTAAAATGACACCCCCAAATAGTTGTCCAGCAGAAATAAAGCAATGTGAACCCATGAGATCAGTATTAGAGTCTACACAAAAAGTCTTTTGTTTTACTTTTCCCAAAGAGCTAACACAGAGCACTGATATCCAAATTTTACACAAATTAAAATTGCCAATGTTCAATACTTAAGAAATTAAATTTTCCATTGAAAGGGGTTTTTAGCACATTATTTAGATAACAGGTTAGTTTGTCATATCGCAAGAAAAAAGCACAAAATCTACAAGTTCAAACCTATAGTATAATTGCGTAAACCAGAAGGATAGAGAAGAACAACATTATTATTAATGCCACTTAGATTTTACGCAGCATTGCTTCAGATGGACCGACAATGTAATGAATGCAAAGTATTTGGGTGCAGCAGCAGATCAGACAATGTTTTATCTACAGGAAGTTTGTGTCAGGCAAAGAGGGAGAAATCAGCGCTTCACAAGTTCCTGAGGGGCTGAATGAGGTCAGGCTTCCCATTGAGAGAAAGGGTGGAAGAAATGGGTGGAGTACATGGAAAAATATCAGAACACCAGGAACATATCTTGCGGGCAACCTTTACAAGAACCACAAGATAAAATGACTGGATTATGAACCTTCTTCAAAAACTAAATAAGGATTTTGTTCCTGTTAAGAGTAACTTTTTGCACATATAACAAGTAAATAAGAGGCAGAAATGGATGGAGAAATAAAATCTCTCAAAAATTAGCTGTCAAGTTTTAAGCAACTCTATAAAGGAGAGCTGAAAACAAAGTTTAACTTCAGCCTCAAAGGAAAAGGCTATTCACACAAGACACATCGCAGGAAAGACAAAAGGTAGGAAAGACACCCCAGAGGTGTTAGTGGACCATCAAGTTGGCTGCAGTACAACATAACAGGTTGGCAGAACCGAGCACCAGACTCTGCAAATACAGACTATATACAGCTGATAAATATTACCATTGTAGAGCAGAGAAACTTGTACAGACTAAGAGAATTAAAAAACATTACAGATTTTTCAAATGTTCCTGTCAATGAAATATGTTTAGAAAACCAGATGACAACGTTCAATTGAAAATGCAGAAAAAATCTGACATATATGAAAAAATACTGAAAAAAAATCGAGAACATCTGGTACATGTAAAATAAAAGTATGATGCCAATTTTCCTATGGTGTGCACTAGAATCTTGTGATGGTGGTATCATAAAAACACTAAACAAATAATAATTTGGCTGTTTAAGACTAAGTCCTTCCGAAAACAACAGGGATTCAGCTCAGTTCTCTGTCTCCCCTCGAGAAAGGGTGAGCTCCTGCCAAAGTATGTGCTTAAAATGGTGAACGGGATAATAAGGCTATGTGCGTGGGAGCTGTATAACGGAGGTGGAAATACAATGCTCATTACACCCTTCTGCCTTGTGTTCAGCAGCTCCTAAGTGCTCTCAATGCTGCTGTGACAGCATGGTCCCATCTCTTCAAATGTTTACTGGCAGTTACCATTTTGGCATATTGACAACAGCTTCATATAAAGAATAAGTGAAAAAACAGATAATTTTATGGAATACAATCATTCTAATCTAATCAAATTGTAAAGAATTGATATAAAAAAGTTGCTAAGCATTTCATTACAAATGAAAGTTTTGAACTCTTTTATTGTATGATAACTTTAATATAAGAATGTCAGTTAAGAGCACAGGTGACAAGTTTTTTGTAGAGGGGCTTAAAAAAATAACATAGGACTGGATTCAGTGTTAAGAAATGTAAAACTATATGTATGTGAATGGAATAGTAGGATTATGTCTATAAATAATTTCTGGTTTCTGAAGAAATGGTAATAGCTAAGAAAAAAGACCTTGGATTCTTCATGGACAGTTCATTGGAAAACATGGCGCAATGTGTATTGGCAGTTAGGGAAAGCAAGTGAGAATTAGGGTGTGTAAGGCAAATGAAAGAAAACTAAAATTCCATTGTACAAACTCATGGTTCACTGTCATCTGGAATATTGTATTCAACTCTGGTCATTCCAGGTCAAAAAAAAAGTTGAAAACAGAGTACAGAGACAAGGGAGGAGATTGATTAAGACATGGAAGGTTTTGGCATTGAAAAAGATTGAACAGACTTGGAATACTTAGTTTAGAGAAGAGATGAATGCAAAATAGAAGGTGACAGGATAAATTATTAACCTTAATGCATTTTCCCTCCCACTATAAAGACAAAGGAAAATTAATGAAATTTAAAAAGACTATATTTTAAACCGGAATCACATCTTTTGAACCCTCCCATAAATGTATTAGCTTAAGATAACATCAAGATTAAGAACATAGTATGGTCTAAAGCAGATCTGACATTTCAAAGGAAAAACTTTTTCTGAAACCTTTCAGAATTTGATATTTTTATTTCGTATTTTACTTCAGAAATCATCTCCTTGCTGCTTCCAAAACATTCGCCAGGGACAAATGATGCAGACCACTGGCCAGGGTGTACTACTGATTTGATCCAGTTTGACTATTCCTATGCTTCTCTCAGTCTAATATCAGTAAAACCTTCTTTTACTCTTCTTTTACATTCTCCAACCTCTTTTCTCTCTTTCTCTCTCTCTCTCTTCTGATGCTAAGCTGGTAGATATACTTGCCACCCATAACAATAATACAGGAGCCATCATTAATTATTTTCCATATTAAAGCAACTGGTGAAGTAAGCGTAAGGCTTTCCCCATGCAACAATTAAAATAAGCATATTGGCCAAAATCTCACCTCCTCTTCAACCTATTGGCAAGTAAGCAGCAAAGATATGTCATTCTCATCAAATACTCACAAAATCCTCTACTCTGGCTTTTCCACTGAGTTTATCACTCACTTTCACAGCCTTTCACGACCCTTTCTTCTATACATTTCTCTCCTTACTTTCCTATCAACTTGAACTTTTGTTGTCACTGTATGGTAAGTGCAGTCTACCACTGCCTCAAATAATTTCTCAGTCCTCATATCTACTTGAAAACTAAGTCAATCACTGAAGAACACTTTTCTTGTCATAAAGGCATTCACTGCTATATATCTGTTTAACTTAAAGTAGTTCTTAAAATTTGACTTTATAATGTCCTACCTTTTCTTGCACTGGGTTTGAATAAATGTATGTTTATATGGTCTTATGACGTGAATACTGTTATTTAACTGTGCAAAATACTGTGATCTGCTTTTTTTTTAAGCCAGCACTTATAGGCTAGCTATAGTATATACACATACATAGTATACATATAGTTTATACTATATTACTATAAACTATATATACTATAATACAGTATTTGAGTGTATATACAGTATACATTCATATGCACACACACATCTGCATGTATTTCATTTTTATGGAATACAGAGCTCAAAATGTGAAAAGGTCTCACTAGGATTTGAACACTGCCTGGTCTAGCAGGAAACATTCGGTGGTTAGCAATCTGTTAAGCGTTCGGCCAAATGCTGGAACAGTTGTTATATAATAGTTGCTTTTACTCTCCAGGCCAATAAATAGCTGAAAATCATGCCAGTCCATGCTTAAAACACATCAGTATTTTTGTAGGAAGTACAGTGAATACTTTAGTGAAAGAGAGGATGAAGTACTTTCCCGAGCTAAAGATTTAGAAGCTCTTGAGGTGGGGTGAAGGGAGACAGAAATAAGAGCAGAAAGGCCTCAAAGACGGTTATCAGCTACAAAAGCTAGTACACTTCCCCAACCCAGGAGTCTCTCCTGAAGATGTAAGATGTGCACTGAGAGCGAGTCCCTGTCTYGATCCTGAGGATTAGGTGATCTTCTACAATGTTTCAGAAAAAGACAGAAAGAAAACTCACTGAGAAAATCTCAGCAGACTTCTCTTTCCTTGCTTTCCTTTTGCTGTCTTTCACCTAGTACTTTATAAACAGCGAAAGTGTGGTATTTACTTTCCATTCTGTAAACCTCTGTTTGCTCTTGCCTGTAGCTCATTTCTTTCAACAGCGAGTTCAGGGTAAACTAGTAACTCCTACATCATATAATTTCTTTGGGAGTGATGACCCTTAAAGTAAAGATTCAGGAAGACCCTTGCAGTCTCTAGCACCTAATTTCTCAAGGGAATGCAGATGTTAGCATGTACCTCCACTAAACTATGTAGGTCTAGAAGCTAGTGATGCCAGTCAGGCTTCCAGTGCCTGTAATCAGCATTCACTGGCTAGCTGCATGGCAGCAGAAACGCAGTGTTTGAGACATGCTCCCTACTTCTTTCCTGTAATTGTTTTCCCCTTCTCTATGCACACAGATGTACACATGCAAGTAAAACAAACCAGCACACAGCTCACTAAATAATGAAAACAGTCTGCGCAGTCTTCCCAGGCACTGTGCATGGATTTTCTGCAGCAGTGCCTTTATTTGCAAGTGGAGGGTTCTCTTTTGAGAATGGTGAAAGGTAGAAGAAGTGTTCGTATTATACAGCTGAATGACTGAATCAGGGGTCAGGTAGGGTCAGCCAGGTCACAGTTTTAACACCAATAATAATGAACTGAAAATCTTATGATTATTATTCAGATCCTAAGAAAAAAACACAGTAGTTCCAATCCTGTAAAGTTCAAAATCACAGGTCAGATTTCAAAAAGCCATGAGACTGCCTTAAAACCATAAGATTCTACTTAGTTTTTTAAAATCTCATTGTGGAGGTCGGTTTTCAAATTTTGAAGACTGTCACGTACAACAAATATATGAATGCCCAGGATACTTTCTGTTCTTATCACCTCTCTTACCCAACAGCATCTCCCAGCATCTATCAGGATGCTCAAAAGCTTTTTCTTCTGAATACTCTCCCTAATTCATCGACTTCTATCCAGATACTGACTCAAGACCCTTCTTACCAGGTTGGTTCATCTGCCCTGCTCCATCAGGCACTATTCCCACTATTTCCCTAAAGTGAACTCACAGCTTCCCTTCCAAAACACTGCCTCTCCTGCCCCTGGAGAAGAAAGATGCTCATGTTGCTGAGTCCCTGCCGGTGCTAGCAAGCTCCCCTTCTGCTCTATCTGGAAAAGCCAGTATTCATAAACTCTTTTAAAACCATCTCAGAATGCAGTCTGTGACTAGTACATATAAAATAAATTCATAAGAGAATATAGAAGTCTTCACAAATATTTTCATATACCTGCATACTCCTTTTATTTCTGCATTTGAATTTATATTTGAAAATGCTCACCCTATATAATGCATTGACTTATAAGAATCACCAAAATGAACACAAGGGAAAAACTGCTTTCTACAAGCTAATTGCAAAAAAAAAAAAAAAAAAAAAAAAGTCAGATTACGCACATTTCAGTAATGGTTTCTGGAAGATTTGTTGGGATTTCAGTAAGGCCTTTCCCACGACAATCCACAATGTTGTTACTACAGGTGCATGCAGTAGGGCAATGCAAGACACTGCAGGAGGGAGCCATGAAAGACTGATGACCTGGAAAAAAAAAGCGTTTCTCCTAAAACTACACAATACTGTCAAACAGTAATCCAGTTTATTTCAACAGTGAAACATCACATTTTACACTTCCCTTGAAAAATGGAAGGCAGAACTTATAAACATTTTAGCCAATCAGCTCATTTGAATTGCATTAATTAAAATATCCAAATAATAGCAACATGTTGACACAACAATGAGAGAAGAAAGAAAAATGCTCATCTAGCTGGTAGCCCTTTCATCATTTCTCAGCTTAACATCTCACAGTCAGAATCATCTTCTTAATGAAGAGTATTTGGGGAAAATTAAATGTGCTCAAAGTGCAGGCTGTTTTTCAGATACATTTTCTTTATTTTGTGGTTTTAAAAAACTGTTACTGATTTATTTAGTTTTCAGAATTCTCTGTAGTATTAAAAATGATTATCAACAGAAATGAATGAACTTTGCCACAAACACAGAAACTCTGCTCTTGCTAATTATGTTCTGTACCACAAATACTTAATTTGAGTATTGTCCTTCAGTGCACCTATCACTTACAGACAATTTTGGAATTATGACCTTTCCACCAAACCACACACAAATAAACAGAAGCTTTGACTTCACAGCTCATATTTTCACCTCTCTGTGTCAGCTCAGTGGATTCATTCCTCCCACAATTTACTGGTCATATTAACTTAGGTGGCTAATTTACACAACTTGCAGATTTTTTTTTCCTCAGGTTCTTGTGTTTTATGTTAAAGTCAGCATTTATAATCACATTTAAATTTACTAATTTCACATTTAGAAATGTTTTAAGAAGTAAAACATCCTATTACATATTCCTGGAAATGGATAGATTGCACATTTTCTAATACATTCAGTAGTGCACTCATTATTGCATTGATTTTGACTGAGAAAGGCATGAAACTCTCTTTCTTTTTCATTAATTAAGAAAGCTGAAGATAATTTTGCATTTGTCAGGAAATGACTTCTTGACTCTGAAATCATAGCTTGATTCTAAGATCTCTCTCACTATGCTTAATATCATATTCTAACACAGAAAGGGTACACTGATAATGTAAATAAGATCACTTCAAACTTGCTGTGGCTAGTGCTCTTCCTACTTACAACTCGAAGTAACAACTGATCAAGTTTTAAAATTACTCTATTGAAAAAGTTAGTGTTTTGGGATAGTAGTTTATAACATAATAATTTGATTTCACATTTATGTATGTGTTACAATGGTACAAACAGCTGCCACTAATAACCCATATTATTCTTTTTATTCTAACAATCAGAAAATATTTGGCCTGCTATTATTAAATAAAAATAGAGTGTGGGGAAAAAAAGTGGTTGTTCTCTCTCTTCAAAATCACCATTATAATCACCAAATTATAAATCTGCTATTGACAGTTGAACTCGACAACTATATCACTTACAAAAAAGGTATATGAAGCGATTTTTCTGGAAATCCTTTTAAGTGTGTGTAAAGGCAGAATTAATGGTAAAAATGGATGTTATTGCTAACACGGCAGTGCCTTAAACTTTGATATTAAAGGCTGTTTAACAAGGACAGAACATTGTGCTCTGCATAAAACTGTTTTGAACAAATAGATCTCTGCAAAATTTGGCATATTCAAGAGGGTTTTTGTGGATATGTAAAAATCAACAAGTGGAAACAACTCAGCTGAATCACTGAAAATACAGATAGCCATATTCTAGCTATTTTTGAATGTTTTTCAGGAAATTTGAAACAGTAGTCAGTTTACAAAAAATTTTCAATGTGAGGCTAAAAACATTTGAATAAGAAAGATAAACTTGCCTTCTTCCTCATCTAGAAGATATGAATAAAGGAAAAAAATGAATAGAGAAAATGTGATTAGTAATGAACTGTTAGTCATTTCATTATTTCATACCAGAAAATAACCTAATGCACTAAAGCATACCAGTAACATTCAGAAAGTTATYTGGGGATCCAGAACATTATTTAAACTGCAGAAAAACAAAACAAAACAACAAAAAAAACCCCAACAGCCTGCAAAGTTAAAAAGGCAGACCTTCTTATTACAAAAGGTTGTGGTCTCAACCAGTGCACCTTTTATTTCATTTTCCATATCCCTCCCCCATAATTGTATCCATAGGGGGCTATGTATTCTGTGTGAATGAATCACTTACACAAAATTTCTAAGAACAGAAGCACCCCCCCACACAAGACAAACGCTGATAAAAAAGAGATTAGTTTCTTTTTTACTAAAAATTAGCACCTCAATTACAAGAAAGCTAGGAGCCTAGTGAGACTGCGTAGCACCGCGCACTAGCAATGCGTGCTGGACTGCTGCTACGGGTGTTTTCAGCCAGGACTCAGTGAGACGGCTTGTTTCCCTTACCGCTGCAGACAAATTCCCGTTTCTGAACCTCAGCGACGTTGTGTCCACGGAGGTGGGACGGGCCCATGCACTGGGTGTAGAGGCCCACGCGGGGCCGCTGCCGCAGCCAGTCCGAGAGCCAGGCCAAGTGGCAATCGCAGTAGAGGTTGTTGGAGTGAAGTCGGCTGAATGGGAAGAAACACGTCAATGCACTTAAATTAGGAAGAACAAGCACAGAATCGACCAAACCCGTGCCCTTGAGCAACCAACTATGAAGATTTACTCATAAAAAGTTGTTGATGAGGAATCGATTTTTCACATCTTTCATTGAAAGTTTGAGAGTTAAATGCTAATATACAAAGCTGTAGAAGCAGTGGTCTAATTCATTAAAGAAATAAAGGCTAACTAATAAAATAACTTATCTATAGTTTCTTTTCTCTTGCCTAAAGAAAGAAGTAAATATATGAGAGCTTGAAAGCTGCTGTGGAATTCTTTAGTCCAGATCTCTACAAGCAGTGAATAAGACAAAAATGTCAAAAGTAAATTGTCCTACGGTGATAATATACGGTCAGAAAAAAAAGTTAATAAAAGATTTGGTTTCCAATTAGACATATCTGTAAGTCTGGCCATTATTAATCTCTATAGAAACAGCCTGGAAAATCCCTTTAACAGGTCATATTCATTTTCTGCTGAACAAGACACTGTAATAACTCAATATAAAACACCTTCTTTCACATCCCTTTGCTGATTTGTATAATCATAGAAAGGGAGATTAGCTGCTTTTGGCTCCTAAGGACCTACGTTCTAAGCAATGCTTGAAATTAAAAGACCAAATGGCAGCAAGCAATGGAATTAAGCAAGTCGCCTCTCTGTTGGCAGTGACCAACACAAAACCATGGCTCCTCGCCAAGTGGCAAAAAGCACTTTGCCATTGACAAAATATGAGACAAATGTATTCACTAAATTAGGTAAATTACTTTTCTCTGGCTCTTATATTTTCTCAAGCTATAGAAAAGGACATCCACAGCTATAAATCAAATCCTTACTCAGAATCATCCACAACAGAGTAATGTCATTGTGGTCCTTTTTAGCTGATATGCTCAATCCTAACTAAATAACTCGAAAGGAAGTACAAGAAAATCAGACTTTAGACAAGAAGTCTACTTAATGCATAAAAAATCTGCAAAGCAACATGAAATGTGTAACAAACCAATATAAAAAAGAGATTTTAACTATTTCATCCTTAAAAAAAAATCACTAGAAATTAATGTTATAGGCAATGTATTTTCCTCTACTGATTCTTGTGTGGGTGCTTTTCAAATATAGCTCACAAAACAGCACACTCATTCAGTACAATCTGTGTCCAGCTGTAGGCAAGAACACCATTGCAAATCAGAACTAATACCACTGAAATCAATACAGTTATACAAGCATATTCTGACTGCAAATGGGATGTTACAGCCCTGTACAGCCATACAGTCATGTTACAGTCCATTTTCTTTTGTTTCTAAAATAATTTTTCAAAAAATAACCCACAAAAATATAAATGATAACAAAACTTGCTACATGATTCACTACAATTTATTGTTCAAAATATAAACTGTATTTGAAGGTTTGAAAGAAGAACAGACTTATGTTTTCTGGTCTCAGACCCGAAAGAATGGAATGAAATTCTATTCTTAAAATATAAATGAGGCCACCAAAAGCCAATAGCCAACACAATTTAAAAAATACTGTATTTGTTCAGGCAAGAATAGTTACCATACTGTTATGAAATCAACAGAACTACTCATCTGTGTGAAATTTCTTCAGTTAAGAACATTATGTTAACTGAGGTGAATAACCTTACTGCTTTCAGAATAGCTGTGTAACCCCCCCATATGTAAAAGGCTTCTTTCTATAGTTAGTTCTTTAACAATAAGAGCTACTCTTGAACTTTGATAGAAACATCCCATTCTTTTTGATTCCCACTCCACTGGAAATCCTATTTGAAACAGAATCTCAGGACTAAACCTTGAAACAATCTGGCTGTGTTAGTTAACACAATATACCCTCATTCTTAGTCCCACATAAACATACAAAAGAAAGAAAACAAAATAATCCCAAATTGTATCACTTGCATACACACACTTTTCGCTGTTTGTTTTAGTAGCCTGAACAGTACGTCTGTGAAAGTCATAACCTCTAAAAATGGGGACCTTATTGTA
Source organism: Apteryx rowi (assembly GCF_003343035.1). Lineage (NCBI taxonomy): Eukaryota > Metazoa > Chordata > Aves > Apterygiformes > Apterygidae > Apteryx > Apteryx rowi. The sequence continues at coordinate 677,453 of NW_020450030.1, forward strand.
AATGCTGACACAACCTTAATTATAATAGCACTACTGGATGATGCTATAATTTTATGTTACAAAGAATGTTGGTGAGCCAGTTTAGTTTAATTAGGTCTGCTAGCAGTACAGTAATAAAAGCATAAAGATTTCCCATTTATCACATCTGACAGCCAATCAAAGATTCTTCCATGTTCCTAAATGAAACGTGACCCATTCAATAGCTCAAAGTAAAACAAATTTTTGACTTTCAAAAAACATCAATTTTTTTCTCTATGCAGCTCTAACATACAAAGGAGAAACCTCCCCGCCCCCCCACCCCACCCCTCTACCCCATCTTTTTTGTCAGAATGAATGTAGCTGTATGGAAACCCGAGTTGGGAAAAGGCCATGAAAACATTTCTGTAGACCTTGCCATCCCACAACCTGAAAACTGGATGGAAAAGGATGCAACTGCTTCTTCATCTCCTGAGCCCTGCATATTAGCTTTAGGGTCACAGCTTTTTTTGAAAGGTTTTATGTTTCAGAATTATCTGCCATACACACATACAGAGACTTCACAACCACACGACACTGGCCTCAATACTTTTTTTAACCAAGCTTTTTCCTTCCCTGCCTATATACATATTTAGAGACCACTGACAAAACTTGGCAGAGAAAAAACGGTATGATGAACACACTGAACTGATGACAGTGACAGCTAGTTTCAGTGGGACTACTTACAAAGTTCTGAGTTTGGGCATATGATTGAAACTTGCCACGGATAGTCGAGTGATGTTGTTATTGTTGAGAGTGCTGTGAAATCAAGAAGAAGCATATTAACAAGCTATAGTTATTTATGTCATGTTTACTATGTTTTTTTAAAAAAAAACAGCTAATGAAGAACACAGTGGACTGCTTTTTAGGATGGATATAAGGAAAAAGCCCATGCTTTGAGATCTACTTTGGCTCCAAATTCAATCTCTGTTAAAGCATTATGGTTTGACCGTGCCATTAATAATGCTGTGTAATTTGAGTCCCCAGTGATCTATGATTCACAAGGAACCACTAGAGCAGCCACAGAGAGTTTCCACAGAGGTGAAGAACATCTATGGAATTAAGGCTAAGAATGTCATCCTGATGAACAGAACTGCTATAGATGACACAGAGCTGCATGAACGATAGCAGTCCTTCTTCTATACAATGGAAGGAGTCAGGAATCTCAACACTTTGGCAAAGTATTAACTTAAATGTTAGACAATGTACCTAGAACCTCAGATAGGAAGTAGGAACAAAACTAAGTCAATACATTGTTGGCTATCATACACAGCAAATGATATTTGTAAAGATCATGAAACTTTACGAACGATCCTACAGTTAATTATTATCTTTAGGCTGCATATAAAATGCAAACAAGCTTGACTTGAGAACAAGGAAACGAGTGATATAATTTACAGTTTTGACTTAGAGATTACTCATGAGAACAGGATAGAGAATGTTCTCTAGGGTTTAAGCACATAACACTAATAAATAATAAATAATAATTCCTACTGAGCAAACCTTTGTCTCTTTTGAAGAAGAAAGTGTTTTACTTCATTTTTAAAACAAAAAGTGAAATTTGTGCTCAATAAATCTTTGAATTTTTATCTGTGAATGAATCTTAAAGTACTCTGTGATCCTGAAACACAAAAAGGTAAATTCACAGCACCCTGAATAGAATCAGACTTTATACCTCCACATTAACCAAGCAGTTAATTACTGGTGCAGTGTGCTGCATTTTACCTTTGTATGCTTACTCCTTCCAAGTCCTAAATGTTTTCTTCATTGTGCATATGCCATCTTCTTGTATGCTCTCAGGGCATACATAAAAAAGAGGAGAATAATCAAAAGGAAAAAAAAAAAAAGATGGGTGGAATCATGCCTTCTTTAAAAACAGAATAAAAATGAAGCAATAAAAATGGCTGAGTGGATAAAACCACAAAAGGTGCCTTAGCGAATAAATGACAGTCAGCAGATCTTTGTAGGATTCTCTTACAAAGTCCAAACGGAAAGCAACAGGGCCCATAGCTCTTCCTGCATGACTTCTTAAAGAGGTTTTAAAATCATATCTTTTCAATGAAGGGAAGAGAAATCAGTACATATTTCCATAGCTCTTAGCTATTTAAAAAAAGGATATCTACAAATATTTTAATTTTCAGTTGCAGGTGTTTGATGTTTGACTTACTCTTTGTATCTTCCCTCATTTTGCCCGTATTCCTATTGTGTATGCATAATTTATTAATTTATTTTTGTGAGAGCACCGAAAACCATCAGAAGTAGTAATAAGGGATATATAGCTGATTAAACCATGACTATTTCTATATGATGACCAAAACACTTGTTTGGAGTACAGATTTGTAATCAACAAAAGCAAGCAATTCTTTAACCTAGAACCGCTACATACTATTGCAAAGAGTGTGATAATTGAAAGACATTTTTTTGAAAATTTCAGAAGCTTTTATTTTTTTAATATGGCAGCACTATATATTTTCCCATAGTTGCTATTTCCCCAGTATAGCTGGTTTTCTCTTAAAAAAAGAGAAAGAGAAACGGGAAAAAATTAGATTTTACAGAAAACTGCTAGAGAATTCACAAGTAGGGAGGATTGTGTCTGCAATTATTTTTATCTCTCAAAATTGTCCAGATTTCAGGTTGATTTTTATATCTTTAATACTAACAGCCTCTAAGATTCTGCAAGGATTTCCCCAATATATGACCTGTTACTCTGGTAAATACTTCAAATTGTGACTGCAGGCTAAGTAACTTTGCCAGTGATTGGAAAGGTTTATAATATTCTTATATTTTGAAGTAAGGTACACTTTCCATGCTTAGATAGAGTAAGTCTAAATGAAAAAAATATGCAGTTTTATAAACTATTCAGAGCATATAAATTATGGTCTGATCTACATATCTTTCATTCTTTAATATATATTTGAAAAGAAGCTTCTTTAGATGCATATTTTTCCATATTGTTCAAAATATCTATCCCAAATTTTTTAAATGTATTTTCCTCTATATCATTGCTTATCATATAACATTCAAGACAATGAACATCCAGTTACATATCTGAATAACGCTAATAGGTATATTCACACACAAAATTCTAACTACCAACTTTTCAGCATACTATTATTTTTACAAAGCTTTTTTATTCTTTTTGTATTCATTGAAGACAATGTGAAATTTTTACCACGGACTTCGACTGGCAAGGACGAGCTTTTTAGAGCTAAAAATTGCAGGCATTAAAAACTGCAAAAGACACTTGATTTTTTTGAAATACACATTTAATACTTGTGCCTGTAAAGGAAGCTTGTATTAAAAACATGATAACCAGATTAAGCCATCACTGGAAAAGTTATTCTGTCATATACGTTGAGTTCCAAAGATAAAAGTCTCACAGAACATTAGGTCTACTGACAGATAAACAGCTCTTCATAAACGTAACCATTAGACTTAATATTGAATCTACAGTACATTTTTACATGGTTTATACCAAAAAGTTAACACTTTGCTTGCTACTTCTGCGATTACAATGAAAAAAATAATTCAAATTCAGCTGTCAGATCCATTCACTCGTAAATAAGACCAACTATTGCTTAATAAAAAAAACTGTTCTCCTTAATAGCTCACATATTCTTATGTCCTTGCACACAGACATTATTATCGGAAAAGCTTTTTTTCTTCAGTAACTCAAAAAAAAAAAAAAAAGGGAAGAAAAGCTTCCTCCCACCTCTCAAGGTGTGATTTACCAAGTGTGAATCAAAGTAACATTCAATGCTCATGGATACACACAGCCAAGTCTTTCACTTCCCTTACCGAAAAAAGCACAGAAAGAACGTGACATTGTGACTGACAGAGAAAATATTTCAGGAATGGGAGCTGCGTCTCAAATTCTTAACTGAGCCACTTTGCTCATTACAGTAACTATTTTCAGGTCAGGGGTCACTGATGATAATTTTGTTACCTTTAACCTCACTGCCTGCAACTTTGAGACAGTGAGGAAGAAAAGAATACAAAAGAATATTACAATACAGACCTCTAACCAATGACATAAATATGATATAATAAATATATATGCATAATAAATATATATGCATATACCTAACAATGAAAATATTAAAAACACATTTAACATGGACAGGCTAAACATCTGAACACACAATCGTAGTGTTAGCTAAAAAAAGTGCCTCTTGAATGTCAAACACATTTAGTATATTGCTCCTTAAGACTGAAGGATCAAATTTATGTCTGACTATACTACAAAGGCAATACTGAAAATGTTCAGCACTTCAACAATGATACATAATTCACAAAAATACTCATTGCTTCCTCCCCCCCTTTTAAAAGAAAATACATTCTTTTCTTACAGTTTCTACCATCTACCCTTTAAAAAAAAAAAAATTGTGTGCAATGGTTTTCTTGCTGAGTAAAGGAATACCTGTGTCTCTCCACATATTTTTACCATTTTATAGCACATGGCAGTGGATTATTTTAAGACATCTCTTCACTAGACCATTCTGACACCAGGCTGCAGCTCGCAGATAAGCTTTTACATTAGTACTCCCCAGATACTGAGCTCTTGCTAAAAGTAAGAGATATGAGGAATACTTACAGCACTTCCAGGTCGCGCAGAGCCCTAAATGCCCCATCTTCAATACAGCTGATCTGGTTGTAATCCAGTTGCCTGTTAAACAGATTAGGAAGGTATTTGTAAAAGAGAGGAGCGCTGGCAGCGCTATGAGCAAAGAAAGCCTCCTGAAGGGTCTCTATAGCTAGGCCAGACTGACTGCAACGCTCTCGCAGATACGCTCAGATGCTTAAGACCGTCACACACCATTCTGGCCTGGATGCTGCCACAGAAATCTCTTTTTGTTCTGAACTGTCTGTGCAAAACAGCAGCTCTGGGAAAGCTCCAGTAAATAATAACTGCACCTTATATTAAATGCCAAAGGAATGCAATTTCATCACATCAAGAAAAGCTATCCATTAAAAGCTCTCAGCGTCATCTTGCTGAAACAATTTCATTAAGGTAAAGGACGGTAAATCACTTAATGTCACATGCATCCCCTCAGTGACCTAACAGAATCCATTTATCAGAGCAGCCCAGCTGCATGTTAATGCCACTGTCCCTGGCAGGAGCGAGCGGGAGACCACTTTTAGGGGTCCGCGCGCGTGTGTGCGCAGTGGGGGGGGGGGGCKGGGGGGAAGCAGCACCATTTCCTTCCAGAATATTTCTAAATGTAGAAATAACAGTGCCCAAGGTATTTACAAACATGGTTAGTTATACCCGTTAATTCTGTTTGAAATGAAACTAGTAGTTCTGCTGCAACCTCCAGTATGTGATTTTCTGCGTGGTTTTGTGTTCTCTGCAATTATATGCAGATAGGATGTTGGAATGGAGCACTCGAATTCTGGAAATAAAACTCAGCAATCCATCCCATACATTATTAATCTTAAAGTATTAAGTTATGAAAAATTTCATTTATTTCTCTGAAGAATATTATTACTTTTTCAATTCAAAACATGTACTAATATACAGTACATACTGCACAATTAAAACAAAAACCTCTACTGAAATTAACAACCACCCAAATACAAAATCCAAATTTCTCTGCTGATAATAGACTTTTTCTATAAATACTGCGTCACACTTCAGATGTTTTGGGGTGCAACTTATCTTGCAAAACAAAGATAATACAGCCTCACTTTAAACAACCAGGAGATCTTCTCCAAGCTGGTAACTTGTCAGTAATAGATAATATGTAATGATAGTATGTAAAAGGCATGTGAACAAGACTAAGAAAATGAACAAAATATGAATGAACTCTGCCCTTTCTCTCTCCAATTATATATTAGCTTTGAGGGCTAATGAGGCTTTTACCAAAGCATTTTTGTTCTTGTGAATCTATGATAGCCTTTTCCAGTATCAATAAATCATCACACCCACTGTTGAGTATAACGTACCAACTTTTATAAAGTTCTTCTTGTTTCATCCATATTTTTCATCTGAATTACTGCTACACAGGAACACAATATTATGATAACTATAACAGTGTCTGTGTTTCTGTGTACTAAAAGCTAAATGCAAACTGTAATTTCCTGAATATGATCTTTAATCATTTTGGTGCAATGTTACAGCACCAGTGCTGCAGTGTTGGAATATTTAAGCCCACTTTCTCAGGCTCCTTCCATTTTTACTAATTAATTTCACTTAACAATTAAGTTAATAGCCTTTTTATTTTAAAGAGGTAAAATATATACACAGAGCAATTCTCTAATCTCCTGAACAATTTATCAAAGCTATTTGAATTAGTACAGTGGCATGAAATGTTACCCTTGACACAATACAAAAGAGAAATTGTTTCCAGACAAATTGGAAAAATCTTTTAATGCCATCAAATTTGCCTAATGCAGTCTGCAGGTTAATCTGTAAAAGGGTGAGTTGTATGTTTGCCCGTATCTTATTATCCTTAGCTGTCAATGTATAAATCAGTGCTGACACAGCTTCTTCTAAATCATCCATATTATACACGAAGGAAAATCTTTTAACAGTAGAGAAAGCACTTGAGCAAATCTTGTCCCACATGAACTGAAAGGCAGATTTCTTCCACTAGACTGGCAGCAGTTATGGTGCACTGGAAAACTTTTGGACTTCTTCCTTCAATGAATCACCACCATCACTATCTTAGTGAAGGGTGAGTTGTTTTCATTTAAATCTTATCTTAACAGACAGTTTAAAATATAGTTATCCTGTTTGCACTGAGCTAATTAGTTGGATTGGGTTTGGGGGGAAGGAAGCATAGGGGTGGGGAGGAAAAAAATATCCTAATTTTATAAATCATTATCTCTGAAGGGTACTATCTTCTGCATGTTTTAGATGATTTGCCATCTGTTATGACCAGGACATAAAAAGATCAGAATCCTATCAAGGACAATTGGCAAAAATATGTATTTTTTAAGTAGTGAAATGTATATAACTTTGAAGACAACATGCCTCGTTTGAATAGGGATTTATGGTATTTGTGTTATGGTAAAGGTATCCACTACATATCCAATTTAAACAAGCAGTTAGACAAAATTTCACAACCAGTATGATATCATCAATATCATGTATAATGTTCCTATAAAGGAGGTACTGAAGCAGCCTGAATTTTTTGCATAAGACTGGTTCCTGACATCAGGTTGTGTGAGTGTTAAGTCTTAGGGCATAAACAAGAGTACCAGAGCAAAAATAATACTTACTTCTCCAATTTTCACTTATGTTTTATCATTTATTTTTAGCAGACTGACTTTCTAAAATACACACAAAAAAAACTACAATACTACAGTAAAGCTTTTCTTACCACTAAGTTACTGAACAGTAATCCCAACTCCATCTTAAAAGGCTTTTTTTTCCCCTGAGAATTTCTTTTAATCTTCCCAAATGATTAAAAAGCCCCAAGATAGGAAGTTGATCAGACACGGACCTGCAACTCTGGCCCATCCTTATCCCTCCCCTCTCCCCAGTCTCTCCTCACGGTCTTCTTCCCTCATCTCCATGTTGTGTCTTCTCTGGGTAGGATCTCATCCTCCCTTTGGAAAGTCCCTGTGTTTTCTGCTCCTCCCGCCCTGCTGCAGCAGATTACCCTGGGCTGCATGGTTCCCATAAAGATCATAAAACTCCCAACAGCAGCTGTCATACTCAGAGAATTAATTAAGTTTTTGCATCTATATCTGCAGTATTACTTGGGTATTTCATATACTTTCTAACTACCGCTGTTTAAAATGTAATGGATAGCAAAGGGCTTTCAACTAATAAGAAAATGTCTCTTTTAAAATATTGCTTATTTATTAGTTTTGCTGATACATCTTACACTAAAGAAACATGTCGGTGACTTCTATTTTCCTCCCTTCTAGCATATGCTGTGCACCAGTTAACAATAAAAAAACCCTCAAAACTTGTTATCCCAAAAGAAGAGTATTTAATATCTTAACAGGAGATGTTGCATACATTTGAAGACTACTATCCTCATACAGAAAAAAAATTGTACCTGACTGACAGAGAAAACCTTCTTTACTCGTTCATAGAGGCTGACGTCAAAGTTAAAACAATTTCAGTGAATCTGTCTACTTTATTCTCTTGTCCTTCAGGGCTTGAGTACATTTTGCTGTGTAATGTAAGAGAGGCACCATGCAGCTTTAACATCTTCTCTTTTGTTCAGAAATGATTACATTCTGCTAGTGTATTGACTTAATGATAAACACTGATTAAGAAGTCATCAGAAAAAGTCAAAAGCCTTTCTAGATCCCTGCTGTGGTTTCCTGACTAGAAAAACATTTGGAAAAACCTTCTGGTTTCAGCACATTGTATTTTGTACTTCATATCACTAATCTTTCCTTGGGAAAAGAACAGAGTACACAGTACTTATCCCTGCAATAGCATTTTTGGAAGCAACCATTTTTTTAAAACCTCTCCTTATATGTTTTATAACAGAACTGAATTATGTTTTCCTATTTCTTAACTCCCCTCTGAATTTCAATTTCAAGAGGAATCAGTAATTTCAGAGGCATTAACTGAGAAAGATGTAACAAAATCACAAAAGAATTTATTCTTTTTATCAAACTTGTTTGAATATGCTCGTTTCTTGTGTCTATTACCATTTATTACTATTATTCTTTCATTTGAAAGTCAAGTGCTTTTCCCTGCTTGCACAATTTATTTTGCTAATGTAGTTCATTGTGTCCTTTTCTAAATGTTTCCTGTAAAACACTTCCAATGAATACATAATTAATTTTTCTAATATACAAAATACTGACACATATGATTATGACACATTGACACCTAATACATATGAATAATCTTTTTCTTTTACTCCAAAACTAAAATGCAAGAACTAAAAATATTCTAAGACATACATACTATAATTCAATAGCTCCATCCCCTCCAAATTATCTAACACTCCATTTAGCTAAAACCATAACTACTGAAATGAAAAAAACGGAAAAAAAAAGTCAAAGTGAGACAGGAGAACAGGAGAATGCCATGAAAAGGAGGCAAGAACACAGAAAGAACAATCTATAAATTATGCAGTGCAAAGATACTGTGACATCAGTAAGACTTCACAGAAACAATGCAGTTTAGCCAACTAGATGACAAACAGCATCAAGACAACTATAAATGTGTGGAGCAAATATATTTATTCCTATTGTAGTATGGAAATCATATTAAATATGAATCCCCCTAAAGTTCTGCTAGAGTGGTTTATTTAAATATTAATTTTAAAATCTATAGAACCATTTCTTCTAAGTAGTTACTCCAGATATCAATTAATCTTGCAAGTCTCCTCAATATGATTATGTCACCCTCTTTAGCGGTGCAAAGGCAGTCTCACTTTCCAAAGTAACACAGATATATTAGTGCCTAAAGACTTCTGAGAGTTCAAATAACTTTTGCATGTGTGACTTAAACATTGACCAGAAGCATCAACTTACTTCCTTTAACAATCAAATCCTCAAAGAGGATTTTCATTATTCTCTGTACTTGATGTAGCCAAATAAAATATAAAGATGAAATTGAATCCAAGTCTTCCTACAATGGAGTTTATCAACTCAGTTCAAAAGAATCTTATACCTGAGTTTACCTTGTATTCATTCTCACAGGGTTACTGTGAGACACTACACAAACCGCAACAAAATTCAGTACTTTTCCCAGTAAAAAGCACAGGATTCACTTTTCATTACAGTATATTCAGATACCACGAAAAATTTTGCGTAAGAATCAGCACTTGCTTTATCAGATGAAACCCCATTGCACACAGCTGCCTGGACTTTATTATCCTAACATTTAGATAGATGTTTATACTTTGCCTATTTTTAGGCTCAGTGACTAAACTGCCAAAAGCAAAACTTGCAAGAAACCCCTCAATTCACATCCAGAGAATTCTGATTTGAAATCCGTCTTCAAAGCAAAGTGTTTCGCTTGGTTTTAAAACATTAATGACTTTAATATTTCATAAGCATGTCCATAGCTCTGACAGAAATGAAACTTTTCTCAGCAGGCCAAAGTTTAGGAAGGTAGCCTGTAATCAAAACAACTTCAGTAGCAGTACCTAGCCCCAGCATTGAAATGGTCTTTTATTTAAACAGTCAGAAAAAAACAAATGATTTCCTAAATGCCACATGGTCACAGATCTCTTTGGGTGTAGAGTTTTAGGAGTCACTACAAAAGTGTACTTCCTTCATTTCACATACGGAACTATTTTGGACTTAAAAATCTTAAAGAAACATTGAATATACTAACACCTTGTGAAAAATCTTGATATATACCTGAAATGCAGGTGGCTGAACAGACTAGCAGCTGAACTGAGACTGAGACTCAGAATAAGGGTGAGAAATATGTGAATTCTAAATTATTAAATCATGTCCTAGACAAGCAATGCATTTGGCTCAGCACTTGCACAGAGGAACAGATAGCAGACTTCCAGCGGCAGTGGAGTTTTGTGCATGATCTGAGAAGACACCAGTAACTAGAATATTCTTCAGCAGGATTTGTTAGCCTTTGACTGGGAATAAAGCTGAACTTCCAGAAAATCCCAATCCTAGCAAGCCGAGATTAACAGAAAATTCATTTATGCCTTTAGTGACAATGTAAGTTTTAACTCTTTTACAATAAGCGTGAAAAGGGCATCATAGCAACACCAATATCATAATAACATTAAAGCTTAATCCCACTGTCCCACAGTTGGTGGGGAAAAAATGGAGCGGGATGGGCGCAAAGGTGCCATACAATATGGCAGTACAAAGTGAGGTGAGACTGCGACAAGCAAAGCATGGTGCAGTATATTTGCAGGAGACACCATAATATTGTTCCCTAATATTTTTGGTACCAACTGATATAGTGTATATTAAGAATCACAATTCTACCATGATGTTGTGTGTTCTGTTCCATCCTCTGCTAAATATTGATTAGACAGCAGAAGAGAAAGTTTGAATCTGACCTTAGGAAATTTTGTATATTTTATATGGAAATGTTATAATATAATTTTACCAAAATCATCAGAGCAGGGATCAAAATGCACCTCTCAAATCCTACGACAAGTACCCTAATTATTATGCTTACAGTGGTGTTTCACATTTGCTTGCTTCTTAGGCCCAGTGGTTTTTTTTTTCCTTCCTAGTAACCAGATTCAAGAAGCAACTGATCTGGACTTATAACCCTGGCAACTAAAGCATTTTCTTACCTTATCAAACACAAGATTAAAATTCTCAAGGTTGGGGAGAGTTTAAACCAGTAATTTGCACATCCAGTATGAGTACTGTATCACCAAGGAGGTTTTTGAAAATCATCATTAACATGATGATTAAAAATCTGTCTTTAATTTACAATTTATATGGTAAATGATATCTATTTAAAAAAAGGCCCAAAACAGTGGGTGCCATTGCATTCTCTGAAGAACCTTCTTTGTGCACCTCCTTCTCCCAGATCAAAAACCAAGTTGGAAATAATTTTTTGAATTTCAGTTTTAGGATTTAAACCCTAAATTCTGCCAAGTCTCACTTCAGCAGTAATATTAAAAGTAGATTATTCTTCAAAGTCATTTCCCTTGCAAGGGAAAGTCAAGACTTTTTTTTTTTTAACCTACACCTGAATTGCCAAAACACTGGATAGTGGGTTTCTAGTTCAAGAAAATAGTACAGACTAAACTTCCCCTCATTTTTTGGCACCTTTTTAAAAGATTTTGATTCATTAGCATCCTGGTAGGCTCTACTGGCAAGAGTGCAACCAGGAAGCTGAGGGAAATGACTCTCCCTCTCTTATTTGGCACTTGCGGGATGACATCTGGAGCTGGACGTCCAGTGTCAGCCTTCCCAGCACAAGCAGGGCACTGAGATGCTAAGGCGAGCCCAGCGGAGGCCACCAAGACACTGGGGGACGGGAGCCAGTGACAAGCAGGGCCAGGCTGCAGGAACTAGATCTGTCTAGCCTTAAGCAGAAGGGAGGATCCTAGCGCTGCCTCCAGCTACCTAATGGGAGGGCACAGGCAGAGCCAGACTCTCCTCAGTGACAGGACAAGTAGCAGCAGACACAAGTTGTGAAATGGGAAATTCCAATTAGAATTGGAATTTGAATCCATATTTTCTTTTTTTTTTTTTTTCTATGAGGGTGGTCAAACACTGGAGCAGGTTGCCCAGGTTGTTATTTTTCATAATGTCCTGCCAATTTTGGTTCTTTTATCTTCTACAGAATATATCCATGGAAACTGAACAGCTTCTTCTCAGAAACATCAAGAGGAGTCTAGAGCTAAGATATTAGCACGAAATCATAATCCTGGTAGTATCATCAACCTTCAAGGAAGCAATTTCCTTTAGATAATCTGAATTAACACATAATTCCTTTTGTTTTGCGATGACTGGAAGAATATCCTTTGACTACCGTAAAACCTTTCCGAAACATTCCAAATCATGATTCAGCTGGTGATATATTTAGATGGAGTGGCAGAATGGTGAGTCTGCATTCAGCAAAATAAACAAAATATGTAATCAGTCCAACTTTTACAAATTTGTTAACTTCCTTTGAAACAGGATACTAGTGCTATTATGATGGTTATCCTTTCTTGGATTTAGGAAAAGGTCTCTGTAATACACATTGCAATTAATGTAATTGATGGTGTTAGACAAAGCAAATTTCAATTAAGCAAGTGTTCTACTACAGGTTTACTTTACTCTTTGTGCCTTCACCTATCTCTTCCAGAAGTCTGGTTAACATCTTTAACATTATGGTCAACTATTAGGCAATTACAGAAAAAATGATGAAATAAGAACAAATATTAAATTCTGTTCATGACAACTTTCAGTGAGTATATACAAATATTTGGTTCCTCTTGCCTAAGCTTCTGGATAGATACAAATGCTGTTCAGGTTGTGAATACATGATCTAGTTACATAAATGCTGTGCTACAATCCCATCTGACTCACCGCTAGTACTCGCTTGTCATTCTGATACTTAAATCTACAGCTCACAAGAAATAGGGTGTTCTTCCTAGATGACCAGGAATGCAGACAGCATTTACTAGACAGAAAAATGTATTTCTTATTACTTTCAACTGTAGTGGGATCATAAAGATTTCAGTACATTTTTTTTTTTGGGATCACCAATAAAGGAGATATCTATTGTATTCATGCTATTACAATAAACTGTATGCCACAGATAAGATTTGGACTTTGCAGCAATGCTATGACCTTTTTGCTAGTTTTGTTTGAATAAACTCCCAAAAGAGAAAGGCTTTAAAGGGCAGACCTGCTGTTTTATACAAATTTTAAGCATAATTCAGGAGCCTTGAAAATATACACTAAGATATAAATATGATCTTAGCTAAAGCATAGCTCCAGTCAGCAAGTGGAGGCTAACTTGCAATACATAAGTATGCTAATTGCATTCTAAAATACTGCCCTGCCATTAGAAAATTCTTGATGTTGCTTTTATTTTGACTACAGAAGTCTCTTTCTGAAGCTATATCAATCTTCAGACTTGATAAAAGATCAAGTAAAAAAATAGAGGCTTCTGCTTGTAGCCAGACCTCTTTTAGACTGTGACTAATTATGGGACCAATTCTGAGAAGAAATTCATAAAACATCAATTAAACAAAGCAACAAAGCTACCTTGAGAAGTGCTTGCATGTTTTTGAACAGAATAGATTTGAACATAATAGTTTTTCCACTGTGATACAATAGGGCTTTATTGCAGGGAAAAAAGTGTCACAAACACACTTAAACAAGCAAACAAAAAACCACATTTCCAAGTATTGCAGCAAGAGGAGGCAATACTCTTTGGTATTCTTTGAATATTGGTGTTCTTAGGTAGGTCTTTGAAAAATGCCTTCCTAACCAATCTGTGAGCAGTGCTACTAGAGTATAATCAAATGCAATCCATCATAGGAACAAAGAAATGAAACGGATATCCTGTCTAGTTTCCTGCTATTATGGATACAAAACCATGTAGTTCTTTTCATAAGCATGTAGAACCCCATTTTAAAGTTAGTTCCTCTAGAAAGTTCATCTTTCTTAAACACTGGCAGTCTCAAATAATAAAAAGTATTTTGATAGAAATTAAATGAAAACCTCAAATAATGAACTAATAGTTCCCTATTTTTATTTATGTATCTTAAAGCAATTGTGTTTTTTTCACAGCTGCATCACAGTGGCACCTTCATAGTCTTTCAGGAGCCAACTAGTATATGCCTACTCTCTCTGTTGGTTGTTCGTAACTGATGAGTCTCCAGCTTTAGACTCATTATAGCTTTCATGTGCATGACCTTACATTTCCTGCTATACAAGTTCCTCCCAGGCTTCAGATCATTCAGCTCTTTCACTACAATAAACTGACCCACTCTGAACAGAAAGTCTGAAAGTCATTGCTGACATTTTTCCACATTTAGAAGCCACAGAATTCAAAATTTGCCCATGAACTTCAAGGTCATCATCTCTAGAAAAATAAGTATCAATCTTGTAGAAAAGATTTACTTTACTACAAAATAAAACTGTGCAAGAAAAGTAATCACACAAGTACAAAAATATATTCTAGCAAAACTCAATCTTTCTTTCTTTTACGTGTACAAACAAAAGGCAAGCTCTTAGACCTGAGGCAGAATGAATTTTCCCACAAGAAACAATGGAATGTTGAAAGTAGCCTGAAATTCAAATACTGAACTCAGGTTACTATAAGCAAATAGTTGTATTCAATTCCATTTCAGTGTTTTGGATTTCATATAGGGCAAATTTAGGATGCTCAGGATATGCTAAAGTATTTTGTCAGAACAAATGATAAGCATTTGCTTTTATGCAGAGATTCCTTAAGCAGCTATATAAGCGCTTAGGTAAAAGATACCTGATACAACAGAAGAATACTGTATTGACAAAGCATTACCATCAGAACATATATCAAAAAAAAGGAAAATACTTACAGATTTTTTATGTCTACTGCTCCTCGGAAAGCCTTCCTTGGTATTGCTTGAATCTGATTTTCACTAAGATCACTAAGAAAAGAAAGATTAAATAAAGATTAAAATTTGTCATATACATTTCTTTCCATGTATAACAAAAAAAAACATGTAAAAATAATTTCAGCCATTACAGCTCAGTCAGTGCTTCTGACAAAGCACATTTTACAACCTTAATTGATTTTTAATCAAAGAAAAAGAAGAAACAATAATATTCAAATTAGTTGATCTGTGTTGCACTAAGTAGTTCCTTTACAAAATTACAATATATATGGCAAACGAAAAGTAGCAGCATTGCATAATTTAACAATGAAGTTTAGACTGATTTAATTTTGAATTAATTGGTTTTAATTTTTAACCAATTACAAACCCATGACATCAAATTTTTGATTCAAAGTATGTTCAGTTTTATGCAAGGAAGACTGAAAAAAAAGAAAGAAAAAAAAAGAGTAGCATTCTGTTGAGAAATAATAAATATCAAGCTGTACCATGTCTGAGATCAATACATTCCTGAATTTTTTTTCAGATATATTTTAAAAGAAGGTATTAAAGAACATCTTGTAGCAGGTATCTACTGCTCCTCCCCGCCACCCCCCAAAATCCCTGCATGACTAGCTTAACCTGGATATCTGAAACTTGTATCTTTTCCTAAAGAGAAATGTTATTACCATAAACTTATTAATGAATATTTTCTGCTATCAGTATAAATATCCAACCCCTTTTCTGAAACTTGGAAATATTTTGGGCCTTAGCAATTCCATATGGCAATAAAATCTAAAAAATTCTAAAAAACTGAAATAAAAAAGAAACATAAGAGATACAGCAAAAAAAAAAAAAAGCACCACCCCCCCCAAACACACACACAAAGTACAATCCAGTCTTCTTAATGTATGCTATGTCCCATTAACAAGTAATTCAGTGCAATAGGAGAAGATCAACAGATTAAGGTGGTTGGTGATATATCTACACTGTAGGCAGTTTGGAGGTTTCGCTTCAGTCTATAGTTTGCTCTCCTGGACCAAATGTACCACCATGCACATGGTTCAAAGATGCCCGAAGGCCTTCAAATGGACCTTTCTACCTTGTAGTCTTAAAACTTATGAAATCTGATCTCCTTTTGGAGACGCCTTCAGAGGCACATCTCTCTATAAGGAATTACTAACTTGAGCATCTGAATAAACATTAGGAACAAATTAGACGCACACTAGGCTTCGTCTGCTCTAGGA
This sequence comes from Apteryx rowi, assembly GCF_003343035.1. Lineage (NCBI taxonomy): Eukaryota > Metazoa > Chordata > Aves > Apterygiformes > Apterygidae > Apteryx > Apteryx rowi. The sequence goes on from NW_020450030.1 coordinate 693,651, forward strand.
CTTTAATTCAGTTCACAGAGCAGTTTTGTTGTGGCTGACTAGATTTGATTTTGGTAAAGCCAAGCCAGGAGCTCCATTACAAAAGCACACCGAATACACTCTAACCCTTAACGGGAGAAGTAAGTTTTCCTCAATGTCTTGCTTTTTAGAGACATTTTTTAGATGACCTTTCTAGAGACAACTTTGAGGAGAAACATCCCCAAAAGAAGCCTACAAATAAGATACCAAACAGATAACTGAACACACAGAGTGAATAAGCAAGAATAATTTCATTGATTATATATAAGCAGTCATGCTTTTGACATATTCTTTCCCTAAAGTGTAATCTAGCATGAGCTCATACTTCCAGTTATTAGAAATCAGACCTATAGATCTCTTACAGATTTATGAACTTAAAGAAATAGTTTGAAAAGTTTATAAAACCCACACTGCTAACCATAGCAAAATTTACATTGATATAATCTGCTTGTGAAAATAATTCTACATACCTTGACAGCAACTTTGTTTTATCCAATTCATTGGTGGTTTTGGGAATTCTATTTACTAAATCTTTCATGTTTTGTGCATCTAACTGCGCTGCAATTCCTTGTATATATATTTAAAATGAGACCCAATTTAGCAATATTAACAGTATGTGAAATAAGAGAATCTATGAGCTGTGATTTAATTTTCAAGCCACCTAAGTAATCTTGAAATGGGATATGACTGCACTGCTCTGACAATAAATTCAATGGCAATGAATGAAATAGCAACATTCAGCATTTGTTACGGTAACATGATTTAACAGACTACTTCCTTAAAAGAATCCATTACAAACAAACATAAACAGTGAATGTCTATATTTACACTTTTCTTTAACTGACAAATACATTTTATCTATATAAAAATTCTGTGTAAAGCGGTAAGTTAGCAGTGGTGGTTTCTATCATGATAAACAATTAGTCTATAATATAGATATATGCATATAACTATGTAAACCATTGCCACATTCATAAATATATACTACGTGAGGTAATGGTGCATTACACTTTTTATGACAGTAAAGAGAGTATCACCATTTACTATTTCATATAATTTTTAAAAAGTGAAGGATGAAAAAAATTAAGGCAATGAGTAAATTTTAAAAAAAATCTAATGAAAATTATCGAAGGCCAAAATCTTTTTTTCTTCGACTAACTGCAAATCTCAGCACACATGCAAGAATTTAAAACTAGGGGTTATTGAGCCAAGTGTTTCAATAAGTAATACATTGAGACTGTATGTGTGTGCATGTATGCATGAGAGAGAAAAATGATTAAAAGCATGGTATATTAACTGCTGGGGCATCATAGTCAGCATCTTTTTCATGTACTGCAGATTCACATAAACTCAAATACGGTGTGCCCTGCTAATTTTACTACATTTGAAATGTAAACTACTTGATTGCAAAGGCTCCCAAATTTGCTGGGCAAGGCACTTTTTAAACCAGCCCTCTAAATGCAGAGGGATAACTAATGTCGGTAAAATACTTTTCCCAAGAAAAAAATTTTGGCAATGCATCTGATGATTTGTGAAATATTTTTGGAATTATATGTAATAAAATGCAAGTTTTTAATTCATTTCTTTATTGCAAAATTCTAACTCTTGTTAAAAAAAAAAGATTTTCAACATAAAATCTATTCCTACTTTTAGTACAAAAGTTTTTAGTAATTATTTATTGATTGATTCAAGTTCTCATCTGCTCAGTCTAATAAGGTTTCCTTATAAAAACCTTGAGGGCCTTAAACAAACACCTGACTTTCTTCTTGAATAAATTACACCTTTGTTTCACACTCTGTAGATTTAGGACTGAGTAAGAAGTAGCTGTGTTTTGGGGTTTTTTTTTTTTGTTTTTAAGACTTTTTAGATTTTTAACTCATACCACTGCAATTCTTAGATTGCTCACAGAAGTGAAGGTCACAAGCAGCACAGGTTGTACTGTAGCTTTCTGGGGAAATGGGGCAAACGTGTTTTGTAGATGAAACCAGACAATTTTGCAAGGGATTATGTTATGCGTGGACTTGACTTTGCAGCCTATGTTCTGCAGTAAAGAAAGACCCAAATAACCTTTTCAGCCTGCTGGTTATTATTTGCTATTCCTGCACTAATAGCTGTGTGAACTCCCTCTCCCATTTCAAAAAGAGGCAGCATTTGAATATGTCTGTACATGGAGTGTTATTTATGATGGCCCTTGAGACCCCTAAAATGATAGAGGATTTAATGCAAAGAAAATTTTAAGCCAGAAAACAAATGAATATCCTACTTTGACAAGAACAAACATGAATTTCTAAAAGAAGAGGCATGAACCAGTCTTCACATTTGAAACCAGCAATCTGAGATACTTTCAAACAAACTATTCTCCATAAACATTGTAGCCCAACATTATAGACTTTACATAAAAAGACAGTATATCTGTGGAAGAGGAGAATTGATTCAAAAGTGATTTCTATAGAGCCAGAGTGAAAATAATCAAGGATATCCTACAGACTTTTTGAAAGAGAGCACAATGACATAATAGCCAGACATTTGACAAATCCAGCTTATGTGGATTCGAGTTGTCCTATGGGCCTTAGTCTTTCAACTAAACTGTTCTCAATTCTATTAAGCTGTTTCAAGAGAGGATATATTCCAATTACTAAGTCTGAAGTGGAGTGTCTTAGACATTGACCCTTTAAGAAATTACCTAGTGCAACTTTGTGGGCTTAATTCATTTCATTCAGTGGCTTGCAGAGCACCTTCAATCATACAGCCTTCACCCTACCTCCTCTTTCGTACCTTAGCAAACAAGTGTTCAGGGCCAGAATAGCCGTATATAACTTTAATATCTTTTAGTGTGAGATGACCTCAGTTATGAAGTAATTCAAATACATTCCCTCAAACTCATTTCACTGAACCAGAAGCTGGAACAGGAATACTGGGGTTAAATATCAGATTCTTACACAAAATGCATCTGGGATGATCGTATCTAGTTAGGCTTACAGTATTTGAAAGATGCTCTTTTCAGAGAAGATACAGATGAGCAGTGGTGTTGCTCTGGTTGTGACCACACTGTCCCGTTTACAGCAGTTTGTTTGTTTCAAATTTAAGTATGGTTGAGCTGTGTATGCGTCAAGTATTTTGCTGACTTGTAGTATTCTGGCTGCAATACCATTTTCTCAAAAGCAAAACAAGAAAAACAAATCCATAAACCAAAACAAGCTCAACCTTACTCTATATGAAAAAATACATAGGAGGATACTCAAAGATGTCTGAATTTTTGCCCAGGTGCATTGATTCGTTGAAAAACTTGCATCCATTTTTTATTTTCAAAGAAAAGGTCAGAAATGACATGTGTTTCTGAATCAGAAACTAAATATATTGGACCAGAACAAAATTATCTTTGGATTAACATAGTCTATCCAAATGTTCAAATTAATATAAACAGAGAAACATTATAGTCTCTGGGAGATAAGTGATCAAACAACTCATGGAATTATCACGCTTATGTAAAATATAACTCCCCTTTAAAACAAACAAGGCCAAGGCAATTTACAGGCAATGTATACTGGTAAACACATATGCCTGAGCCTTTAAACATATTTCCAAAGAGTAAGGATTTCATTCTGGTATTTTCAATGACAGTGCAGTAGAACTTGACTAATTTCAAATTATGCCTGAAATAATATAGACTTCTCTATTTCATAAATTGATGAAATAGAAAGAATCACCAGAAAAAAAAACCCAACAAAGCTCTCACTCCAACCTCCCCCTCTATCAGTTTCATTCTATGTCTTCAGTTAATACTACTGAATCTTTCCTAAGAAATAGGACAAAACTGGTTCATTTTTATTTATCAGATTTACCAGTTAGTAGATAGACAAAGTACATCAGAAAACATTTTTAAAAATGGAATACTGCTAATATTTGAAATTTGTACCAATATAATATGATCTATTCTCATAGAAAAACTGAAAATTTTATATAGGTTATTGTTCCTTTATCGAAGGATAAAGCCCTCAGATAACCTGATATTAATGAGCCTGATAGAGTGCTTCAGCGCTTAAAAAATGCAGACAGTACTGCATTGCAGCTATTCTATTACTCCCCAAGTATGGTTCCCAGTTGAATATCCCATTTAACCTTAAAAGGAGTACCATATTTTTAATTAAATAAATTGAAGCACCACATATAATATCTATATCATACACTGTTAAGGTTGTATTGGAGTTTTCTTGTGTGGCTAAAACCATTGTTCACTCTGAAACAATAAATCTTTTGAAGATGGCAAACCTGCTTGTAAATTTAATTACTTGTAATTTTATTTTCCTCCACGGTTTAACCTCCCTCAGTGTCTGATGAGTGATACCATAAATCTATACTGCCATTCTCTACTTTGTAAAATACTGAGTATTGGGAATGAGTAATGTGTCCTGATTTTTAAAGGAAAAGGGAGAAATACCAAGTCAAACAATAGTACTGAATACTTATCAGTTTATTTATGTCAATGTATAAAAACAGATCAGAAGGCAGTTATTCCACTACCAGTGTCCTTAATTATTATTAAAAAAAATATGACAAAAGAGTAAACCTCTGGTAGTACTCCTCCTCTTCTGGAAAACAACAGTTGCAACATTAGCTACATATATTCTGCATGAAACTCCATATGCCCATATAGGGCAGCAAACTCCACTACAGATTATAAGACTACATGGCATCCAAAGAAATAAGCAGTTATTTGACTGAAATTCAAATATATGATTTGGATGTGGGGATTTTCACTTGGAACACAAAGATTGTGAAAAAAATATACATACATGTTTTGGCAGAGCAAGTAGCCTTTATATTTTATAAATAGATATATAAACTATATAAAATTAAATACTTAATTCATTTCCAAATATCAAATGGTCTGCTCCTTTTCAGCTACTTTTGCTATGATTTACTTCTTCTTCAGTGCTATTCAGTGTTCCTACAACATACTCCATACCAGAGCATGCCTTAAAAATACAGAAATTTAGGTGGATGGGAAAGACAGACACTGCTATGTATTCCACAATTCTTTGCAGTGAGAGCACGTGAAACCTGCTTAGTCACAGGATACTTGATGGATTCTGGACTTCATTAAAATGTTGGTCTTTCAGGCCTTGCCTGGCGTGGGACACTTCTCCAGCAGGTGTCTCCACAGTGGGGCATCCCACTGAAGATCTCTAACCTATTCTGGAGCAAGACCCAAGTTCACAGGAGCCCTGACTTCTCCCCCTGGTTTTGGTGTTAGGGAAAAGGAGGCGCACAGCCTTGCTAGGGAGGCGCAGAGCTCGCCAGCAGGAAAACCTGGGCACCGGCAACATCCAACCTGCTGCAATGAGACAGCACGGCCCAAGGGAGCCACAGCCAGAAGTTTCTGTCTTTGCACATCTTAAGAAAAAGATGGAAAATTTTATATTACTGTTAACCTTTGGAAGAGCTCTCAGGTAAAAAGAACCACTCCTCCCCCTCCAAAACCTTTACTTTGACGACCTGGAGAAAACACCGGCAGCAGCCTCTATTTGCAACAGCTGCAGTAGCAGTGGGCAATCCGATGCAAAGATGACAGACTGAAATGGCAAAGTATTTTTTTTCTGTTTCGCTGAATCTCTGATAGGGGTTTCACTCCTAAAACACCCAACAGTTTTCTACTTTCTATATCTGAATAAAATCAAGTCTTTCTACTCCATGTTGGATGCTTTGCGTGATCATGGAAACCTTTAATCAGATTGTTTTTATTGCTTATGACTCTTCCTTCATCATCACACAACAAGGAAATTTATATTCCTAAACTGCAAAGTTCCAATATGACTAGCAATTTAATCTAAAAACTTTTCTGAATGCTATACAGGCACACTTTGGCTATCTCCAGTTTCATTGCAGTAGGATAAGTTATGTAAGCATGAAAATTATTTTCAGAACTACATAGTAAAATCAGAACAACATACAAAATCTTTGACAATAGACATGCTATTAAACTATTACATTACTGTGTAAATACAGGGAGAGTATCCTGGAGAGATAGTTCCTCTAAAATTAATACCTCAGGTGAATTGAACCTATTTAAGCATATTTGGAATTCAAATTTCCTTCATGGCAGAAATATATCAGGTTGCAGTATAAGCTTAATAAACCAACAGGAATGTATTCATCCCTACACAGCCCTTTCCTTTTTACCTCTCATTAAGCAAATATATCACCACATACAAACAAGCAAGTACCTTTCCTATCATTCAAATGAGACTTGTCCAGTTAATTGTTACAATACTGACATGTTTGTTTTTTATAGTTACTGTATTACAAGTTGCAGTACTGCATAATTTATTTATGAGGATACTCCTGTAACAAAATGGATTCTCAAGTCCTTACTTCAAGGCCTAGCTTTTGGCATGCCTACAAATCAATTAATACAAACAGAATAAAGAAATGCTTAACAAATACATGCCTTACAATTCAATCTAAAGTCTTCCCTAAAAAAAAAACTGCTGCAACATTCTTCTTTGATTATGAAATAAACAATTTAGGCTCCAATTCAATGATTTTGTTTTCTGTTCTCCAGTAAAATATCCAATAAAACTGTTCTTCTTAATAACAAAGATAAAAAAGGAGTCGAGTCCACTTCTACCAGCACTGGCCAGTATTTCTCACAGCACATATTTATCTCATTGTCAAGATTAAAATACTGAACTATAAATTCTAGCACTAGTTTTGTAAATCATTGTCACTGGTCACATCACCATTCCAACATGCTTCTGATGCGAGGAATAAAATTTCACATATRTCTGTATGAAAGGTCTTTTGTAGGTGGAGAAACCGAGGTAGTAACCAGTAACCAGTAAGATGCTGAGGAGCACAAAGCAGGTGAGAAGAATTTACATCATAAAACTGCAGATTCTCTGTGTTGTATACTCATTTCTGTTTGCTCTGTTGACTCCCTAGAGACTCAGATGCTGTAAATAGTAGGCAAATAATATATTCCCATGCTAAAGCAGGATTATTCCCTCTGCTATGTTGTACTAGAACATCCCCAATCAAATATGACATATTGCACAACATAGGGCAGTCACCACTTCAGTGTGGACAGAAGGATTTGAGTTGCAGCAGCTCTCATTGTAAGGAATGAATCTTCCTCCTCGCTAAGAATATTCAGACTAAACTTCCCTTCTCACTTTCCTCTCTTAGTTTTTAAATATCATTTCTATTGGTATCCCTAAAGTTTTTTTCATTCCTAATACTTGCTTTTTTTTAAAAAACATCTGTTATCAATTGATAAATCTATAATTGAACAGAAATGTGCTTCTCACTGTAGCTCTTGGCATATTATTACTTGCATTATTTAAACAGCAGATATTTTTATTCCTTTATTTATTAAAACACAGATGCAAGCCATTTATGCATACAGCATAGAACAAAGGTACAATGAAAGTGAAAAACTAATGAACTACATCAAAAATTTAAATGATGACAATGAATACTCATCTGTTTTTGTTTCAGAAACAGCCTGACTCCTAATACCTATTGAGCATAACATGATAATGACTTGTTTAAAGTTATGAGTATTAGTGATTTATAATTTCTGCAGCATAAAAAGAGCACAGAGGATAAGTACCAGGCTTTCTTACTTCTCAGTAGGATCACATTTTGCATTTGGAATAACCCAAAACTTTCAATCGCAGTCTTGGCATGAAAGCTAATCTATGGGCAACAGAATCAATTCTACTCTGCAATGTCTCCAAAAGTGCACTTAAATCAATTTGTGCACTTTGTTATCGTTTGAAAATAATTGCCTAAGAAGATCCACCATTTATTCTTTATTGTGCTAGAGTGTCTTTAGTGTGACAAATGCTAATTATAAAATAAAATAGAAGTGTATTAGGACCACACATGTACTTCACTGGAGTCTTCAAAATTATTTTTTAAAAGACAAGTAGTCTTTATTAGTGTGTACTTCCACCAAATTTATATGTAATTCTCTTTGTTTAGGACTACAGGAAAAAACAAACAAACAAACAAAAAAAACCCCAACATGTTGTAGCTTCTAAAGTGAAAAGGATCACCCAGAATTTCAAAGGGAGAGAACTGCAATACTACTTCAAATTTGGCTTCAGTATAACCCTTTTGCTAGCAAAAGGTCCTTGAAAGAAAAACTGGAAACTCTTAAGGGGGAAAAAAGAAAAAAAACCAAACCCAAGCTGATTCTTTATCTCCCATAGAGTCTCAAATTAGCCAAGCTGATGGAAGGTATCGAGTGACATTTATGGACAGCTACTTGTCATACATTTCTAACGGATGTACAGTTCCCCTAATAATTCATGTGACAACAGCAAAGCTATGAAGTGTGAAGATATCGTTGACTTACAACCTTACCTGAAGTTTGCATAGTAGATGACTTTTAGCCATATGGATGTATATCTTCCATTTAATGTTTCAAAAATTATGATTTAGTTCAGCTAAGAAGTCCTAAAGCATCTTAGATTAGTATCTTTTGTTTATTCCCTTTCCCTCTTTTTTTTTTAAGCCAGGTTGGAATTAAAGGCAAAAACAGAAACTTATGTCAATTCTTTCATGTTACTATTCCATACAAGGCCACAAAAGATGATTTCCTTGTAAGGAAAGCGTGAAGATTCTGCCATTTTAGTTCCATCAGCCTCTAACAGGTGATTTGGGGCTTAAGTTTTAATCCACTATTGCACTTAATAGACTTATAAAATACATTACAAATTATGGAGACAAAAAGGAGAAAGCAAGCTACTGCCAGGTAAATTCCACTTCTTCTGGACAGTTATGTGCTCATCGTATGCATGGCTGAAAGATCCATTTGGCTTGTTTTGGGGAGTCGCTCACATAAAGAATATATGAGATAGCATACTTAACTTTCCAAAAGACCTTTCCAATGGTAGCTGAAAAATCTATTACTACTTTCCCTATAACAAAAGTTTTTTTAGCAGGAGTTTGCAGCAGTCAACGTGTCTTTAATATTTAACATTGTTTCTCCTGCTTTGGAATTGAAACTGTAAGCACTTTTAGGAAGTGATTGAAAGCTTGCCTTGTATGTTGTCTAATTTCAGTATATAGTCTACAACCCCATTTTTTTTCTTCTGAAATACCACTCAGTGAACTGTGGCATATTCTCTCTGTTCAAAACAGAGTAGATCTTTGATCCAGCATCATCACTCATAGCTGCTATTCCAACACAGGTAAGTAATAATGACAAAGGCTGGACTCAAACATTTTTCATCAAGTATAGGCCCAAAATGGTAGTCTAGTAACAAGCTGAATGCTACAAGTGTTTTTTAGCAGTAAAACTAACCTTGAATAGATTGTCAAGGAACAGCTGAAATTTGGACAGTAAACTAGAAATGATCTTATAGATATTAACCTCGAGTGGCACTGTGCTCACTTCTTCCTTCACCTGAGGAGAACAACGCAATTTTGGGCTTGTCTCTGAAGACAGGCTGACTGCCTGTCAAGACAGATTTATTGCACAGAGTCTTGCCTTTATACAATATACATGTATTTGCATACTATATATGAAAAACTTATACTCCAGGCTTTTATCATGTTGCCTGTCAGTTCCAACAAGTATGCTAAGAACAGCAAAAACACAAAAGCAAATTATAAAAGGATTTCCATGGATGATCAAAAAAACTGACAACAGCTAAGCTACTGTCATAATTACTGCTTATCAAGATGACCAATATTATCTCATTGTTTTCCTGTGCTTCATCCATCTGCTTATACCCATCTGTCATTTTCTATAATCTTTTTCACAAAAACACTTTTTTTTTTTTTTGTTTAAACTCTGTCTGTACAGTGCCTAGCACAGTTGGGTCTCTGGCCCAGAACCTAGGACTTTAAGCCACTATATGAACAAACAAACAATGAAAAGGACAGCAGAAACATGTAAATGTGTCCGCAATATCCTCAACTCTGCAGATAACACAGTACAAAATAAAACAATGAGCTCCGCCATTTAGGGCGAGTAAATGGGAGAGATTTTTGGATTGGGATTTTTTGCTTATTGTGTTTCCTGTGTGTTGTACATGTGCTGGTTAATACAAGTCAATTAAAAGTTCTTAAGAGAAAAGGAAAATGCTACTGTTTGGAAAACTTAAGGACAACTACTGATATAAATATTCAAATATTATGGAACTAAAATGTCCCGCTGATCACTATAAAATTAATTTAATACTCTAGTCTAGCATCTCAAAAGTCTCAGGTCTCCCTACATTTTGGTTTTGTTCAAAGTCTCCATGTTTTTCTTTCTTCTTCAGCCTGCATTCTCTTTCTGTGGTTTTTCAAGGCATTTCCCTAGAGCTTCTTTCTCTGCAATCTCTTTCCTATTAATACCATAAAGAGAACCAGAATTTGGAGAGATGCTTACCTGCTTTAAAAGGGACTGAGAATATAGCAAAGGTAGTATATTCAGTCTATAAAAATAAGAACAGTGTACTCTAGCTGCATACAGGGGCCACTTCAGTAAGAATTAAAAATCCTTGTAAAAAAGATACAAACATACATAAGCAATGAAAAAGAAATTGAAAAGGAGTTCTGGCAATTTCAGAATGAACTGAACAACTGATTTCTTCATCAGTAACAATCTAAAAAGAACAATCCAGAACAAAAACCTGAATGATACTTCTCCCAGGTGTAAGAATGTTCAAAATCCAGTTCTGAGTGCTACAGCACTGGCTGTACCTTATTGTCACACTAAGAGTATACAATTCATGTTTAAGTGCTCCAGGACATCTCATCTAAGAAAAAAACGATGCAAAAATAAATTTCAAACTATTTAAATAAAAACTGTATTTCTACTTCTTCCATATTTATCATTTTTCCCCTCAACATTACAAAAGTTCAGGTGCTTGCACTAGTAATAATTTTGAGACTTTTTTTTTACACTTGAAATTCACAGAGCTCAGATTCTCTGTTCCAAGTCTGTACTTTTCCATTGACACCAAACAACGACTATTCTTAACTTGCATCTTAGAACAGATCTCCTCTTCTTCCTCTACATTTTTTCCCTCCATCTGTAGAGGTTTTCAAGTCACTTTTACTCACTACTTCTGTGCAAAATCCTTTCCCTTCAACCATTTTTACGGATTTACTTACAGAGCTGATGGAGCTGCTGCTCAATTAAAAAAACAGAAGAGCCTGCTGAGAAGCCTTAGCAATTAGGAGAAAAAGGAACTGGGGTGGGAGGGGAAAGGGGGTGTTCTTTTATGTAGTATGGGGTTTGTTTTTTAGTTTTTTGGGGTGGGGGGGTCAGTTTGTTTTGCTTTTTGGGGCAAGAGGGCAGTTGGGTGGGATACATATTATTTAAGAGATTGCAATCAAATGAGAGAGCAGCATACCTAGGATGAAGAAGGGAGGTACTGATATTTCCCTCTTGGGTTCATTTACAAGCCATTTTATACTCTGGTGGTGAGTGAGTAGCATACTTCAGGATAGACGGGGCTAGATAACGATAAAGAGATTGAGGAGAGAGAAGATAATTGGAAGAAAGACCTATTAAATGTTCATAGTTTATTAAATGGGCTTTTTAAAATGACTAATGAATAGGCATCTCAATTGCATGGGACCTAATTCTGAAATATATCATAAACATTTAAATGAAGACTTAATTTTTTTGCATTTTGCTTATAACACACTTTTTTAAAAAACTGAGGCTTGAGCATTAAGCCTAAATACAAAAACACATGGCATTGCACACATTTCACTAACTGCTATTAAACGGAACGATGACATCTTTGTATCACTTAACCAGGCTTTCTGCTAAAGCAGTCTGTGTAAATCCATTTGTACTTGTAAAGAATTCAGTAGAGTTTTGCCAGCACAAAAATCCTAGGATATGTACCTTACAACTGCATATGCATGTATTTGCATTCACTCTTTTAGCTGAGTAACAACACTCCTTTGAGCACAGGACCAACTTAGAGCTCTGAGGTGATTAAATTTAAACGATACTTACACAGATAGATGAAAAGGTGTGAGGATTTGCTTCTACATAGGCTCTACTGCACTTGCTATCTATTGCCATATGGTTAATTCTGTCTCATGCTTATTCTTCTGTTGCAGTTCGTATTACAGTATACTGTTTTACAGACCTGCAGCTTCCAACATCTGTAGAAAAGGTCCCAGAAATTGATTTAGAGGCCGAAATACAAGCATATCCAATCCTACTTCTGCACAAGGCTATATATCTTTGTTGGAAGACTGACACATGGTCCCCATATGCAGTGGTGATAACGCAAGCCTGCCAGGCACAGATGTACTTATAGCTCCAGAGAGATGCAATCTAATGATGGATAGGAATAACCCAATCATACTAACATTTGTATTTGTAAACCCTACCTAGTGCTGTAGACAATATGTCTACATTTCACTGCCACATTTCTTCAAGGGTATCAAGATGTTCCTAAGGTATGACAAGCATATGATGAAACTTAATGGCATATAAGATAGATAGACTGCTTTCTGAAGCTCAGCTTAATGGTCGGAAGTTTCAAAAATTAATTGGTCTTCTGGCAAACCCAAAGAAAATTAAATTAAATTAGCTACTGGAACTTTTTCATTAGAAGGTTCTGGCAAAATAAAGTTAATAGATGGAAGGCTTTCTGCAATTAAAAGTGACAGGTGCATTCCTTTCTCTAAGCTTTTAAATCAAAACTGCCAAAAGTCTACTAAAATGCATTTTTAAACCCCTTCCAATCTACTGAACTTTTATAAATTAAAATATTGTAAAATTACTGAAGATATATCATTTAAGAAAGTCATGGTTTTATGGCAGTAAAGAGCTAAAATTTCTACAGAGTTATACACCTAACATACTTAGGAAAATGTATTAAATCACAAAGTAACCTTGTATCCCATTCCTCATGCACTTCATTTGTCAGCATGATTTCCTGCTTTAATTCTTAACCAAAACACTAGAAATATGCAACTTGCTTTCCCTAATTTAAAGACAGATGTTTATGATAAATTCAGGTCAGTCACAGCTTCTGAATTATCTATTCTAGATACTTAAGTTTATTTGGAAGAGAGATGACCAGAGTAAGTAGTTTCTATATTCACCTACTATTTACCAACATTTACATCACCTCCTATCTACCAGTATTTACAGCTGCTTTGAAGGAACTTTTCAAGACAGAAGAGTGTCTGTCTTGAAAACAGGCAGAAAAGTTTAATGAGTTCAGCTTCTGCTGTGCCTCTTAAAGTGTGAAAAAGTGGTTTCAGTGAATACTTATTCCACTACTGTGATCAAAACTAAACTTATTTCACCTCTCCTTCCCCTCCCCAGCCATTTACCTCTTATCCCAGACTCAAAAAAACCCAGGGAGTATATTTGCATACAAACAGTGCTACTATTTTTTGACCTTAAAAAAAAAATACAATCTTTTCTGTTTTGGATTTTTTTTTGTTTGCTTTAACTAATCTATAATTATGATGGGATAGGAATGAAGTATATTCAGGAGAACACTCCTCATCCCCATTAATTCTGAAAATAAGCAAAATCATTACTCTTCAAAGCTCTCAGTTATCAGCTTCTACACATATTAAATGGAAGTCTAATACATGTTCTCAAAAGACAGACTGTGACAACATGAAGTCAAAGTGTGTGGGTTATGGTACAGCCAGCACCTTCAGAGATGTTGGATGGAAAGAAATGTGAAAAGTTACACTAATTCAGTTAAACGTAGCTCTCAAACTGTGAACATACAAATAATCTCATCCAGTTCAGGAAAGCACTGAAGCATGGACAATCAAGTATGTGCTTAAATCCCATTAATTTTAACAATTCACATACTTAGTGTTAAACACGTGATCAAACATTTTTTTGGATCACCAAATACTTACTAAATATAACACAACATACCGGAAAACAGGAGTCGAAACACTTTAATTATCTAGCTTTCTTTAATGAAGGATACATGAACAAACACAAAACCAGCCTCAGATGAATACATGGACATGAAAATAAGAAATATTTTCTTTCTCATAACTACTGCATAGTTTCATCTCACCCCATGATGAACTATCATATACCAGTTTTACATCGCAAGTCATATCCAAGGCACCTGGACCATGTAGGTGTCCTAATCAAAATTCTCCTTTATATTTGACAAAACTCGGCCAAAGTTTTTTGGTGCTGCTTTTTGCTTTTTATTTTGGGAGTTGTGAGTGTCTTGCCAAGTTCTTAGTTATCCCCACAGGGAAACGGAAATAGGTATTTCCATTCTGAAATTGGAAAGTCCTCACGTGCTTCTCCCTAGCGCTCCTAACAAAAATGTTTAAAGGATTTTTTTCAGACTGAAATACAGAAATCTCCTCCAACTCATGGCAAGGCAGAGGAAAGCTTCAGCTAGGAAGTTAATATTTCAGGAGGACTGCCAATCCAAAAATAATAATATACTTAAAAATTTTTTGCCTACATCTCAGCAGAAAAACACAGGAACTGTGATAACACGGACAGCATAATAGATGGCAGGTCTTCTGAGAAGAAGCAAAAATATATACTGGAAGAGCTAAAGGAAATGCAGCTACGGATTAGTCTGTGATTTACAATGGAGTTGGACTGCAGTGGTACCGAGTGCTTTAGACACATGCCCAAATTCCATTGAAATCAAAATAAACCTTTTCATTATGTTTGGTGGGATATGAATGGGACAGTTACTCCCAAAGAAGATACCATTTTTCTTTGAATTTATATTCTAAAAAAATTAATCAAAGAACTAAAAATAAGATAAAAATAGAGAAATCAAGGAGTCATGAGGATATGTCTATAAGTGTTTGCTGCAGACTCAGATAAAAATATTCAAATACTTTCCCTTGGTATCAAATTTAAGTAGACTGTGGGTGAGAATGAGAGGTTTGCAATCTGTGAAAAAGGAAAGATCATTCAGTAGGGATACAGAACATTAATTAAGTTCTGCATCTGTAAAATAAAAATTTCTTGTGGTTTCTTCTTCCTTGTCTTCTTTTGCCCTCAGCTAACCGTTTTCCCATCCACATCTATAAATAATGAAAACAAGCCAAATTTTTCTCTCCACTATCATGTATTACACAAATATCTGAAGGGAAAATATGTCCAAAAGTGTTTTGATGAGTGCTACTAATTGAACAATCTAACCAAACAAACATAACTAACCATACAGAATGATATTAAGTATACACTCAAAAAAAAGATAGTAGATAAACCTATTCCACACAAAAGTGGGAAGAAAGTCCTGGTATTCTGAGGAAAAGGACTTACCAGATTCAAAGCCAGTGTTCAAAACACTATGGAGATACGAACTAAACTCTAAGTATTTGCTTCCACCTTATTGACTTTATTCAGGTGTAAGTCCATGTTTAAAACTAAATGCTCTGTTGGACTTTGGTCTATGTTTAAGTATCCCCCTAAACTTGTGTTTTAACTTTCCTATTTCCTTTAATCTTGCTGAAATTTCATTACATCTACACTTATTATTTGTAATACTGATTAACACCACTTCTTGTATAGAACAGGAAGAAGATTCTTGCATGGATTTTTCCTGCATACTGATACCGTATACCCAATTGTGACTGTGTTATGGGTTTCTGTCTGTTTGGTTTTAAATTAGGAGCACATTTCACTTCCATCAGGAGATTACTCTCCAGGTATGTAAACATATGTTTTCATATATGGTACAATACCAGACTGGAAGATCTAGAAGAACCAGAGAATCTCTCCCAGGTTCTGTTTTCCACAATATTTTCAATATTAATGATTTCCTTTGTGGGATAATGGTCTGTGATTATCTGTGATCCTCCCTGCTGTGGGGTAAACAGTGGATACAGCAGGTGATTTGCGGCCTGATGCCCATGCCGGCGAGGGGTGAGACAACGCCCAGGGCGAGGCGGAGGTCTCGCCACTCGACACTGCTCAGCCCAAAACAACACCTGGGACACCTGGGGCGAGGCGGGAGTCTTGCAGCCTGGTGTTGTTGATAGGGGCAAAAGAAAATAAAGGCCAGCAGCCATTGACACCCGCTGCCGAGCTCCACAAGGCCCAAACATCCCACAGTGTTTGACTCAGCCCCTCCTCGCCAAGAGTATAAATTCAGTGCATAAACGATCCTCCATTTCGAGGGTGAGAACACCAACCTACGGACGGGTCGACGGGCCTGGACCTCTCTGCTCCCCAAAACAGGGACGCCTTTTTGGTAAGGTTTGCTCCTCCGACAACGTCGGACGTTACCCCGGGAAAAATACCATTGTTGAAAGCGCTTAATTATCAGTTTGAGCTCAGAAAAAGTAGAATTTGTTGCGGTAAGTGCACTTATCACTGGCAATCCTGAACCTGTTGATCTGTCGCTTTAATAAATTGTTCATTTTGATCAACTTTGCGAACCTGACTCAGTGAAAGTCCGTTTGAGGAGGGCTCTGGCAGGCAAACGCTGATTACTAAATTATTGTTCAGCTTTGTGAACCTGACTCAGTGAAAGCCCTTTTGAGGAGGGCTCTGGCAGGCAAATGTTGATTACCCCTTTCCCTCCCTTCACACCACAGTAACATCCTTTTTCAACCATACAATAATAAGGAACACAAAAATGAGAATCCCAGCTGAGGCAGAGATCACATTTTAGATTGTGGTTGAACACAGAACTGCAGAAGAAAATACTTAAATAATGAAGGAGGACTGTCATATATATATATATATATATATATATATATATATAAATAAAAGCAGGCTAAAAAGTCTGGGGTAAATGCACTTAATAGCAAAAATCACCACAGCAAGGATTACAATACAAGGATTATTTATTACAACCATATTTGTACATACCTAATAGTGAATGTCTTTGTCTTCTCTACATTTACAAGCAGATGAAGATTATAGTAACAAATCTCTATGATGAAATACAAAGTGAGCCTACTCTTAACTTGCAATATTTTTTCCTCAATGTTATGACGTCCTCTTGTTTTTAAACACATCAAATTAAAATGCTATTTTATATGATTATCAGATGCTTTCCTACTAAATTCCTACGAATAAATTTTTAAGTTTTTTTTTTGGAGATCAGAAATAAGAATATAGTCAGATATATAGTTAGATATAGTAAGAAAGATCAGAATAATTTAGTTATTTAAAATGAATGGTAGATGTATTCATTATAGACAATATGACATTCTGTATTATACAAAATGCACACTTCTGCACTACGTCAAAAGTATTTAAAACTTACAAAGTAGCACAAAAAGCAAGCAATTGAAGGGAGAATTTCCTCAAAAGAAAACAGAAAATCTCAGCAACCATCTTTGACTTCAAGATGAATTTTGGTCATCCAACTCCTTGATATTTCTCGCTTTGCTTTCCTAACTGGTTCCCTTACGGATTAACCTCTTCTCACCTCTGGTTGTATGTACACTGGCAAACTGACTTCTGCGGAGCTGCTGGACAGTTCATTAGAGCAGCTCCTGCTGTTTCTTCCAGCGAAGAGGAAGGAACTCTAAGTCACCATACAGGCAAGCCCAGGTCGACACGTTTCCTAACAACTTCTGGCAGCTTTGATCTGGCTGGTGGTTCATACAAGTTTCACAGGCATTGGCGGCGGGGGAGGCGGGAAGCCGGAACTTTGAAGTATTCCTGCTGCTCCTTCAGAAACCAAGTATCATCACTCAGTAATTCACACAATAGACTGATGTCGCAGAGTGGGGATAATGGGCGACTAGAGTTGGGGGCTTTTTCTGTGTTGCAAATCTTCAAACAAGAGAAGAGAATGTATTTAAATGGATCACTTCAAGCTGTTGCTAGAAAAATTACAAGCAAATTATCCTACAAGATAGTGATACAAGCACGATATTAAGCATAAAGTAACTTTGATGATTTGATAGTTCAACTGTATGTCTCATTCTGAGCACACAGTTTAGAAAAAGTTTGAAGAGAAGCCTTGTTTTCATAGCTGGCCCTCTGCTTTGTGAAATGCTCGAGGCTGCATGCTTTGATTTTTCAGCGTCGTTTGTGTATGTAACGTGGCAGCAAAGAACATGAAACTGCATTTAAGTACTTGAAACAGAATCCGTAGTGTCCAGGAATGCTTCCAACTGCTCAGCTAAGTCTCTTTCCTTGACACCTCTGGTGGCCAAGCCAAAAAAGTCAACAGTCGGCAGTAATGAATGAATACTCCAGGACTCTTTCATAATAGTCTAGCTGATTGAGGCTCTGTTTGAGAGGCCTTACCTCATTTCCCACACATTTTCTGACCCATTTTGTCTGCCTTTTCTTAGAGGGGTTTTGACTGTTATATTGTGGACTAAGCAGTAAATTAATTATCTTGTTCAAATCCCTTTGCAACGCCTCTAATCCTATTAGTTATAAGAATGTGTGAATACTGATTGCACAACTTAAAAAAGAGGGAAAGGGAAAAAGAGACAGAGATGGAGGGAAAAAGCCAAAAGGCACAATCCAGGAGAATCTTCTAGCCGCTTTGTTGATTCAAGACCTGACAGGACATTCAAAATTCCTGTCCATCAAAATATAGCATAATAAACAGGACAATTTGTAAGTTCTGTATTTCCATTTTCCATTTATCTGTTGTATCTGCTCAAGAGTCACTGCTGTTATCCAGGGAAGTCCTGAACCCTTTGCTCACAGCAGAACTTGCTGACCCTTGACTCCAGTTAACACTTACATTTTCTCTCTTTCCCCTTTCATAATGAACATTTTAATGAAGGTGATGACAATATTACAATGTGTCAAAGAAGCCATATGAAGTACAGGAAATGAATGAATGTTAGTGTAGGCATCTATAGGCCCTATGAGTCTTATTTCTTTTCTTCAAAGAAGCCTCACAAGTCATATTAAAGGGCCCTCTCACCCTCTCCCTTGGCTGAAGATACTGGAGCGGTTGCCTCCTGCTGTCCAGTACTGAGTGAACTTTAATCACTTTTCCTATTTTGTTCACACTGGGGAAGGAGCCAGGCTTGAGTGAAAAGCCTGCAGTCACAGTCGATGTTAAAGAGCATGAAATTTATCTGACTTCCATAAAAGATGAGTTCTGCCCTTCCATTCCTGCTTTTGCTAAGCTGGCTGCTCCGGGGACAGCCATTCTCTCCTCCAAAAACAAATATTTGCTTTTAGTTTGGATGGATGCTGCTGCCTAGGAGCGGCTTTTCCCTTGCCTTTTAAACTGTAAACGTAGTTGTTTCCACCTACAAAGAACACTTGTGGTCTTGGGAAAGAAATTTAACTTTATCATTTAGACATGCTGTTTTGCAAATGAAGGTTTTAAAAATGCAAACAGTTCCTGTTTTACATGAGTAATAAGCTCTGGCTAATTGGTTACCATAGAAGCAAATTCACCAGAATTCTGAGAGAGCAATAGAGAGATTTACCTTTCCCTCCCCCCGCCTTTAGTGAATAAATATCTATGTCAGTGAAAACCTACCTATTAAGGTAAACAAAAAGTTTTTCTTATATACCATACTTAGATGGGGTCTCCATTCTCTTCCCACTTAATGAAGAATGAAATAAATTGGATTGTTACATAGCATTACATTAATTCAGTTTAAAAACCTTACAATTTGGAATTAGCCCTACAATTTTTAGAAATTGTATTTCCATTATTTAGATAAATGCTCACTTCCACCACAATGGCTTATTAACAACAAGTTTGCACACAAGTTTAAAGGGTAAATCTTTAAATGCACATCCTTTTTGAAGATAGTACATCAGACATACGACTAGCATTTCCCAAACAGCAGTCTGTGTGTCATTTCCGGAATACATATTTTAGAAGTGATACAGCACTCTCTCACTTCATTACCTATGTGTCTCAAATACAGTAGAGAAACAGAATATAAAGATTCCCCAAAACAATTCTAGAAGCAAATAATCTCCCAAACTTTTCATAAATTATAAAAGAACCTGAAAAGCATTAACAAAATTGTATCAATGGTCTTGCTAATAAAAAGACTGTGTTAAAATGGAATGAAAAGTAGTACTTATTCAGTGACCATCCGCTCTGCATGCCATAACCCAGTCTAATCCCCAATTGATACTGACAACTGCAATGACAAGGGCTAAATTGGAGCCATAAGTGGGAGTAATGATAGACTGCCACTTCAGTATGTCAGCAATTTCCAGATTAAAATTAATACCACACAAACGCTCCTCTGCAAAGCAGAGACTTATCAAAGCAAGAGAAGCACTTGTTTAATAGTAATGCCTCCCAAAAATGTGCCACAGAGTCTGAGAGCAGTGACCAGGCCACTGCAAAGGTTAGCCATCCGTCAGGAGGAATGCGATAAACATGAGAAAATTGTTCACACTGTACTTTTAATTCTGACCACCTAGGGGCACTCGGTGCCCTAGAAATGTAGTGCAAATCTAGTATTTTGATCCAGCACCATTCTGATGTAGAGGACAAAACATATTCTCTGTCAAGCATCCTGCATTATATTCTATTTAAACAACAATGATGAGTATTGTTTATTGATATTTTATTACTGGCAGATAACCAACCAGACAGCCTTGTTCTCTATAAATGCTTCTAAAGAGCTTTTTCAGATAAAGGCTTTAATATACCATGAAGGTTTTCAATCAATAGGAAAAAATATACAGACCATGTCTTTTGAAAAAGTGACTTCACGTTTTAAGTCTGGACTTCTTCCAAATTGCAAAGCAACTATGGACTGCATAGAGAGCTCTCTTGAGGGAATTCTCTTAATTTATAATTCACTACAGCTTTGAAAAGAACATAGCAAAAATGGAAATGAATATAAAACTGAGAACGTGGCACAAGGTCAAGAGAAATGCAATTTTTTCTTCTTCAAATACATTCTTCTCTCTCTACTTAATATTTCATATATACAAAATATAGACATGGACAAACAGAACTGTACTCCTGAGCTTCAGGGTTCTCTGAATTCTTTCAGAAAAAAATAGTATAATTAGTCTTCCAAATTTTCTTTCTCAAAAAAAAGTATATATTCATTGAAACAATCAGCAAAATAAAGTTTTAGATTGAAGCAAATGGTTCTTAAATGCTAAACTGCACCACTGTACTAGCCAATCATATCTGATACTTTATGGTCAAATTTTATAGCATGAATATTCTGACTTTCTGCCACATTTTTTTTGTTCAAACAGGGTTCACTTAACAAGCAGAATGCAGACCTGCTGCTTTCCCTTGTGGCCAACTTCACTTGTTCAAAGTCTTTGAGAATCTTGGAACACGGCAATAGCTCTTAAAGGAACTTTGGCCTGCAGCTGTTATTAACTAGCTTTGGACGTATGGACCTCCGTTGACAAGCACCTCATGTAGAGAGGTTAAAAAATTGCTACCATATGCTTTCAGCTTTCTTAACCTACAATGTAAAGGCTCAGGAAAAAAAAAGAAAAGAAAAAAAGCAAGCAAAATCCCTTTCACTACTTTAAAAATACAAACCAATTTACACATAAACCAACATTTCTTTCTATCTTAGACTGCCTTACAGTTATGAAATATATATTTCATTTATATAGTGATACTATAGTGTTCCAACTTCAGGAGTGGACTTCAGTGAAAGGAACGACTGGTTATAGGTATAAAGATTTCAACAGGCTTTATTACTCGATACAAATTAAAAACCATCACACTGTTAAAACCAGCATTAAATAACAATAAAAATCTGCATCGTGAGAATGTTTCTATTGTAAGGAAAAGCGCTTTCTCCTTAATCAAAGCTAAAGCTAGGGCTACTTATCACACCTTTACTTTGACCTTATGTGCATATACATTATGTTAGCTTTCAATTATGTGATCTAGTTCAGATCTGAAGGACTGGGGCACCCAACACCTTGTCCACTTCTTCCAGATGCATCAGCTGGTCTAACAAAAGCTATTACCTTTCTCTACAAATATGGCCTCCTCATCTGAATAATACTTTCCAGAGAACACTTCTTACTCACTCACTGAAGTACTTGCACCATGTGTAGCCTGAAACGGATATTCAATATTTTTAACCTTGTTGAAATGAAGGAAACCAATTACTTGCTGAACACTCTTACATCTGTGTACTACAGATTCCTGCATGACTCACTAAAAATACCTTAACAACGGTTATGATGAAGATCTTAAAGACTCTCAGTTCAGTATACATCAGAAATAAGTTCACAGATTTCAGATATTACAGCTAATGTAGAAATTTCTTTAGTTACTGAAGGGATATCACAGCATATCACAAAAAGTTAATTTTTAAGTTGAAGTTACTGATGGTTAAAATGCCTATCCAAACTGGCAGATGCAAGAAATATTAGCATATAATCAATCACCTCATGCAAGATAGTTTTCCGATTTTAGCTGTGGCCAAATAGTCTAAGCAGCAATCAACAATAAACAAGAAATATGTTCACAAATCTATGCTTCTGTTCTAATGGACTACAAAAAAAGTGGAGAAGATTTAATTTCTCTTCTACCATAATGAGCTTTACATTCACTTATTTAAATCCAGACAACTTTTCCCAAAATCCACGGATATTCCATATGTCCAAATATATTACTTCTCAGATAACAGAATTTGTTTTTGGAATGCTATTATGAACTACCAAGAATCATAAACTAATAGCCAGAAAAGCAGCATTTCTGTCCAACCCCAACAAATTGTAGATGTAAAAGAAATGTAGCCACTATAGGAGTATTTGCTGTCTATCTTGAGCACCTATCCAAAATCCCTTTATCAAGGTACCTAAATATTATGAATATTTAATACTTTTATAATAAAATAATAATAAATAATATTTCACCCTTTAAAGCAGGTAAGTACAGTATAATTAACTCTACAAGCTGCTTGAAAATATCAAGTAGGACCACCTCTATTAAAGAAATAACTGTTCAACTGAGTCCTTGCCAGCTATCACAGTCTTACTTCCCCCTCCTCTAAGTCATTTAATTGAGAACTTTTAAATTACAACAAGCTCTATATGTCTTTAAGCTAAATGTTAGATGTGCTACCTAGCAGTTTCCCAGCAGGTTGCAGGAGTTAGCATCCTGTAACATTTGATACCATTCACCACTCCCAGCTGCTCTTCAGCCACCAAACCATGCAGACAGAATTTTCATTTAAACTCATAGCTGAATCAGCAGTTAGTCCTTGCAAAACTGTTTACTACTTCAGGCTCAGAAACACTCCTTTCTGTAAATTAATTCTACCCACATACTGATATAACAACAAATTGTGAAGACTTAGAATATACAATGATATTGAATGTCCAAGTAAACTTTCAGCTGAGCTTGGCCAGGAGGATTTCATAGTGAATAGAATCCAACTGGTAGCTGATATGTATAACATAACACTGCTCAGTTTATGGAAACACTTCATTCTGATGAAACTGAGCTAAAGCAGAGGTGGGGCGTGTGTTTACTTGGTTGCTTTTGTCTGTTTGCTTGTTAAGGTGTTTTTTTAAAACTTGTCTGGCTTTTGGATTAATTCCTCGGGAGCCCCCGCCTTCCAGGGTTATGCAGCCCTGCCACACAGGCTGCTCCAAGGGAGGCTGCCCCCATTCTCCCCTAACTGCCCAAAGACTGAGCCCCGGAGCTCCTGCAAGCGCCCCATCTCCGCAAATACAAAATTCCCTGGCGCAGAAGCAGGCGCCTGGCAGCCTGGTTTGGAGGGAGTGTCGGGGGAACTGCGGTCACCCCATCTCTGCCAGCGAGGGCTGCGGAGGACCCTGCTGGCAAACACCAGCATACAGGGACAGAGAATTACTCCACTGCCTTGCAGAAAAGTCTGTATCTTTTTCAATTTGAAAAAATGTTCAGAGTGGACTTCCCAGGAGTAATTTAAAACTTTTTGCTTTTGCTTCCCTTTTGAGAAAAAAACAAAATCCTTTCAAAATAAAAAAAAAATCAATTTGGATAAATAATCCTGAAGTGAACTTTCACGAGATTCAGAACAAGGGAAAAGTATCCAATAAATAAAATCCTATTTCGAACAATGTTCTCCCCTAATTTTGTTCAATGTTCTTCCCTAATTTTGTTCTATATACTATCAGCCCTTATAAAAATTAAAAACTTAATCAAGAAATAAAAAGATGCATTTTTATTTAAAACATTAAGTATTTAGAGTGTGTATAGGCAATTCTGATGGAGAACAGAGAGATACCTTTCAAACCCGTAAGTAAATCTCATGTCATTGTACAAAAGCAAGAGAGGACAATTAAAAAAGGTAATTAGAATATGGTTATGTTTGTTCTCTTGTTCCGATACATGCAGGTAACACCACAGTAAAAATAGTAATGGATATAAACTGAGTAAAGAGTATATGTAAGATGAATATTGATTGGCATTCTTTTCCATACTGTGTCAGGATTTAGTCAGTAGTACATGGTCTATATCATCGCCCTTTGATTTTCATTGGTATTGGAAGTCTACTGCTTTTGGACTGGGGAACTTCTCTTTTTATAAAATCAAAAAAAATGTATCTTTTCTACACTACTGTTTTCATTTGTTCCTCTATGTAACACAACTGAATGATTTAAAAAGTTATTTTAGTCTAAGAAGTAGTCAGTCTACTAGTAAGTCCTTTACAATTTTTTCAGTCTCTAAGTAAACCAAGCATTTTAATGAAGCTTAGTAAAAATAGGCCACAACATAAAATTCAAAGCATTTTGCCATTGGTAGTCAGAGTGGGAGAACCGCAGAAGGGCAAAAAAGTGTTCTGACTAGTTTTTACATTTTAACTGAAAGTGGGTTTTGACTCTATATTGCAAGTTTCACTAATAAAAGTTTTCTTTCAGCTTAGGCTAGAACTTTGTTTTAAACATACCTGCAGGCATGAAACTGAGTATTTAATAATTACATTGTACATCAAATATAATATACAATAAGAAAATAAGCCAGTCAGCTTCTATGGAGAACTGACTGTTTCTTTTTAATTGCAATGCCAAATATGACCTATTTCCTACTTATTATGGTAAAATGTATATCTGAATGGTTATAGAGCTAAATGGTTTAGGGGAAACATTCACTTTATCTGAAGTTATTAAAGACACCATGGGCTAGATACAGCTCTCTCCACTACTGAAATTCGGAGCAACTTGGAGTTCAGTTATTCCAAATTTATTATATAAAAATAACAGAAAAGAACCTGTTCCATTATCTTAAAATACAGTATTCTTTACAAGAGCAAGCATGTTATATTTTATGAAGTTATTTTGCCTATATCTACAAACATTTATAGTGTGGTGACATGTAGAAGGTTGGGGGCCCAATTCACTAGCTCCTGTAAATATCACAATCTTGACTGAGCACAATAAAAAGGTAATGAATAAAAGGACAGCAGGCATAGAATTGGGTTCTCAATCCAACAGGATTGTCAACCTATGTTATTTATTTAAACGTCTATCTTTTCATACACATTTTGAAGTACTAGTCCTGATGAAGAGAAAAATAACTATTTCTAATGAGCATATGATGAATGTTTTCTTTTAATTCTTTCATTCATGCATGATTTAACTTCAGTACAAATTTGAGGGGGACAGTATGAACAATTCTTGACTGAGATGAAAAAATATATTTATTCAAAGACTAGACATTCTTTAGCAGATTATTCCCCTGTGCTGTTTCCTGGGTTTAGATGTAAATCAGGGCAACTAATACAGCAGCACCTCCATTACCCAGGATGAGATTATAATTCCATCTTGTGCAGCTAACCACCATGCAGGCTTGGCCTATTTATCTGAATGTCAATAGCATCATACAGTGTCACATAACTGGCTAAGCAAAGATTGAAAATCCGCTGTTCAGCAATCACGGTTTCATGGTCACTTGTGCAAGCATTATGTTTCATGTCATAGATAGTATAAAACAATTGTGTGAATATACTTTATGGGTAACCAACAGCCTTTTAGAGTAAATGCAGTCCAATTTCCTGTTACAACAAACATCAGGAAATTATTTCACAGAGAGGTGATGAGTAAATATCATTAAGAAAATTTATGAGGGTTTTTCAATAATTATTGTTTTTCTATTATAATTCTTTTGTTGCTTATTACATCTAAGCAATCAACTTTTCAGGGATCCTGGCATGAAAGCTCTTTGGAGATTTCAGCAGTACTGCAAGGCATAATTATCCCTTGTATCTGCACAATGTTAAACTAATTGCCCTCACATTTGAAATGCAGTATCAGAAGCCACATGATTGTTTAAACTGAGCTTTGCCTTGTGACCAGAGCTCCGTCCCAAGAGGTCGGTAACAGTATGCATACATCTTTTGCCTTGAAACTTGCTTTCATAGCTCCATACTGAAGCATGTTGATTGAATATTTATGAGAGAGAAGAAAAAAGAAGGCAACACGCAGAGTCATACTGATATCTTCAACAACTGTCAGTGATATTCTGCTTCATAATAAAGAAAGTCTCATTTCGACATGTATATCCACCAAGTAATGTCTAGGGGAAAACATCAGGATTTTTAGAGAAATTATCATTCTTAAGTTAAATCAGAGAAATATGAATGACAAATATGCACATAGGAAAATAAGGAAACTCCTAATTCTGACTTCATCTTTTAGTACGTTCCACTGACAGCAGCAAGCTTTAATGGGTTACCATCAGCAAAATCCTAAAAACAATTTCTGCTGGATTCTTATAAGAGCGATCTGTCCTGCATCTGAAAACCTAAGCAATCATTACTTTTGAAATGAGAACAAAGATGTGTCATACATGCCACGAGGACACACCTAAGTTCTACCAAAACAGCCAAAGGAAAAGGAAATTATGCCAAAGGGAATTTCAGATCACTTAATATCAATTTCTCTCTGTGACAGATTTTGATATACTACATTACTGAATCACAAGACACTTATCAGCTTTAACCAGCTTTTCTCTTTCCTGTCCATGATGGAAAAATTAATCTAGGTGTCATTTTTATTTTTGAAACTTTTGAAAAAGTTACACAACTTGGAACAAATGAAAAGCTAAACAATCAACTGAAAATTAGTATTTCTTCTCAAAGAACTTAATATCTCTCTTCTGAAGTCTCAGAATAAAGGGTCACAAGCGTTCCTTTAGGCTAATGTAATTATAACCTTTTCACATGCAGGGACCTAGAGACAAACTCCAATGAGTACCAGCGTGTCTGATCTCACCTTTCTGTCTACTCTGTTGCAACCCTATTTCTTACATGCTTCCCACCTACCAAGAGCATGGTGGTTAAAAAGTTTTCAGCTGAAAACTTAGTTCACAGTTGAGCAGCAGCAGCTAGCCCAATACCAAGCACTGACCTAAAGAATTCAATCTGTAAAGAAGTTAAATACAGTTTAATCTGCTAGCAGGTAATAATAAAATTTTAAATTAAAATTATGTTTAGAGGTTTAATATTGTTTTCAAGGACAGCATGTAAGCATATGTAGAGAAGAAAAGTTTTTAAAATACTAAATAAAAGTAATTTCCAAACATTAATATCAAATTCATCAAATATTTGCAATTCTAAAGTATACTACATTTCAGCAACTGATCTTAGAGTTCAATTGCAAGCAGTGGTAATCTCAGATTCCCACTTACAGAGTCAGTTTAAATAATGAATATTAGGAGATACGATACAGACTGTATGCAAATAAATTCTAGATGTTTGTTACAAGTTACATGCTAATTCACAAATTTAGTAAATATTATAATTCATATGGTACTTCTATTTTAAAGGGCATCGAAACACCAAGAAACATGCAGGTTTTGAACTGTAGTTTGGAGGGGGAAAAAGGAATGCCACGTTTCTGCTTCTCTGACAAGGCAACTTTCATTCAAGCATTTCATTCTTGGGTCTCTGAAGTGTAACATGGCTAGAGTGTAAGTCACATGGGAATTTCTCCTGTATGATTTTGTGCTTAATTTGTAGTCATGAGGTACTATTTTACTGAACAAGAACTTAAAAAACAAAACAAACAAACAAAAAAAAACAAACAAAAAAACACTCTACTGCATGTAAACCCATTTATAATTAGCCTAGTTACTTATGTAGTACCCCTATTTGGTTGAATTATAATCATATCTTATGGCAGTATATGGATTAGCTTAATATTGACTGAACTTTGATGTTTTCCTCAGGTTCATAACAACTGGCTCAAAGAAAAGACATTAGACTGTAAAATACGTATTTCAAATGACAAAGATATAGTCCACCAGCACTGATAAGTAAGATGACTTTGAAGAAAACACAGTTGAATAGTGTTTTTAGAAGTTTCTAGTCTTTTAGTAACTGTTGTATAAGGTCTCAAATAGAGAAGATCCCCCCCTCTCTTTCACTGGCTATAAAGGCTGAGAAAAAATCTTGAAGGAAAAACAGAAGACTTAAGAGAACTCTCTGTTTGGGCATGTATCGTTAACGTTCGCCTGTTCCTACTATGTAAAATTCAGAAGCAGATCTGTCCCCCAAACTTATAGTCTACTAGTTCTAGTAGTTAAAGTCTCTTCTACCTTGCAAATGATTTTGAATGGAAAACATCTGAACTGCCAGCCACCACATAATTCTTAAAAGCACTAAATATCTAAATCAGAATCATATGGGCTCTCAGGGTTGAAATGAAACCAAGCCATGCCTGAATCTGGCACCCAGAATGGCAAAGGGATTAGACTATTATTGACTAACTCAGAGAGGCTGAGAAAAACATTGAACAAAGTATGACTATGTGTCAACATATGACCATAGTTAAACTGCCGACACATGTAATAAAAAGGGAACATACAGATCTTATTTGCATCAGCTATGAAACAGAGACCTGCCCAAACTTGAGCTCTTACGAGATGGAGATACTCAGAACATCGGGACATCACTGTCCCAATGAACCTTGGAGAAGCAATCTAATCCTCGTATTTTTATGCAGATGGAATCAAGATCATTCACCAAAATGTCATTTCCATAGAGCTTTAGGGCTCCACTGACACATTCTCCAGGAGCCCAAAGATTGCCAGGAAGAGGCAAATATACTACATTTTAGCACCTTCTCCGTGGAGCCTTAATTTCATCCATTGGATGCGGCTGACTGACAATAATATTGTTTCCTGTATTGTCTAAAGGAACCTTAAACGGGAAGCACGAGGAGCAAACTCACAAATGTGCTGGAGGGAGAAACCCTACAAAGGCTGCTAAGGGACTGCTGTGGGGTACAAAACACAGAGAAAAAGCAACCGTGGCCTTTGAACAGAGCTACGTTTTTTAAGGCCAACAGGAAACTCCAGTGGGTTAAGAGATGATCAGGAAGAAAATGCCAGGAACATGCCAAGGCCTTACAAGTAACAGCAGGTTGGAAGATGCTTAAAAGCTCATCACTCTCTTCAAAAGGCTGAAGACCTTAAGTGAAGAAAGTCTCCTAGATAATTCACATTGTTTCCTACAAAAAGCCACAATTTCAGGTTTTCACCATTCTATTGAAATTCTTCCCTTCCCCAGGGTGAATGAGGAGGAGGGAAAAATGGGGAAAAGCATATACCTTCCTTTACAAAACTTTCCATGGAAATCATGTAAGCATAGCTGTGAAAGTGGCTCTCCAAGCTGTTAGAATGCCTCCTCATAGATCAAAGTGGGAATGAAAGCAGGTAGCAAGGAAATCTGTAACAAATTCCTGCTGAGTCAAACTATAAATTTCCCTAGGATTACATAACATTTTCAGTATTATTTTCCCTATTACAAAGAGTTGTTCTTAAAAATAAATGGAAGACTTTTTAAAGTCTTTTCCTGGTCATTATGAGCAGTATTTACAGTTATTCTCCAAAAACAATATTCCACATGGATTTATTTTACTGTATAAAAGAAAAGTTTTCAATTCAAAAACAGAATGCTCATCAGATCCTACCTTAACTTAAACTAAAAAAAAAAAAAAAAAAAAATCAAGCCAGTGGAAAATGAAAATGAGGATTAATTTCCCCATATAAAATAATTAACATACATAAGATAGCTAATGGAAACAGAAATGCATTTAACATTATGATTACATATACATATGTTATTACTTCAAACTTACATAGTGCTCTTTATCTGATAATTTTCACATGTGTTTAAAACAATGAATTTATCCTAACAGAAGCCCTACAGTGTTGGAAATATTGTTTTCCTGTTGATCTGTTTCTCTCATGCGAGCTCTCTGAGCAGGAATGCACTGTATCTGTGTGGACAGTGCCTATCAATACCATGGAGAGACCATCATCAGCAACTGCAAAATAATAATTAAGAAGTCACCCTAGAATTGTGCACTGGGTACACACTGAGAGATTACTTACATGCCACAGCAATTATAAAAAATACCATACTCCTGTTTTTATCTACTTCTAATCCTTCATAACGCTAAATCAGAACTGTTTCTAGTGTTATACACCGCACAGAAAACTACTGTACAAAAACATACGGATGCAACCTCAGAAAATTTACAGCTGAATTTGAAACAAAAACAACAGGCAAGAGAAGGAGGGCAAACCAAAATCTGATTATATATCCACAGGTTAACGGAATTTATAATTAAAGCTATTAAGAGACTTGCAAGTTCTCCTCTACCCCACTTCCAAAAAAATCAGGTGTGTGTGATAGCCACTTATCTGAGCCAAAATAACTGACTGACTAACAACGGGGACCTTGAGCAGGATAATAAAACCATTCTTTTTGAAAGAAAAAAGCATGCTTTGGAATTACATAAATGGTTTAATGCTATACAGTCTATTTATATGAGCATTACATGGAAAAGGGTTTTACATATTAAAAACATTACATTCTAATTCCAGTCTACAAATAATGCTTTTCTATAAATGAGTAGAATATTTAAGATCTTCATTATGCCGAATACAGTATCTGCATAGCTGGAAGATGCTTGAAAATTTGGTATTAATGAAAATAAATTAATATTCCTAAAACAACCTGGGGTTTTGGCAGAAGTTAAAATAGCAAAAGAGACAGGATTCCTCTCAAACTGAAGAAAATAAGCTTTTTACAGACCTCCTATCAGCTATCCAATTAATAATACTTTGCCTGTGGTGTATCTAGTGGTGAACTCACAAAAGCCTCTCCTTTCCCCAATGATATACACACGTTGAGATCCAAATAAATAAAAATTCACTTTTAAAATGCTATTTATAGACCTGTCCTATAAAGTTAAGACAAAATTTTCATTTCATTAAGCGCCCCAATTGCAATATTTCATGTATTACTATAAACACAGATTTCCAAGTAGCTGTAAAGATCTCAGTCCTTTAGTTACCTGAGAAAAAATGTCACGTGATCTTATTTCACTTTTGTTTTGTACAATATGTTTCTATCTTTATCTCTACCAATATGTAGGCCAAGAGAAGATAAACAGCTATCTTATCACCCCCCCAAAATGTAAATCTCTGGCAGGTTATCTTACATCTGGCTTTCAGTTCACTTCTTGGAAACCGGACATAAATGATTTCAAGCAGTGCTTGGAAGACTTTGGTTGAGCTGCAGCTCTGGTCGGGCTTTGTAAAATAAGCCTTCATCATCCACTTCCAAAACCAGAGCGTTCATCTTCTGAATCCGAATGCCAAAATAATATAACAGAAGACTGAGAATCTTCAGATTATAATAGGTTTGCATTGCCACAGTTACCATGAGTATTGCTGTGCTTTCAAAGAACAGGAAATAGCATTATGCCAAGTATTCAAAGTAAGCTTTTCACTGCCAATCCCTGGAAGCTACAGCAGAGTTATTTCTCTGGCTCTGCAAACTTATATCACTTAGGCACATATGTGAATTAACAGCAGTACTGCTCACTATTTTACTTAGATTTGCAAGGGTGCACATGGGCATTTTTTGGAAGTAAGAAAGACCACGTCCTTGTATCCAGTTAAAGACTAGGTAAGTACTGTAGTTTCTAAAGGGAAAGTTCCTAATACTGTCTAATGTCTTGATTGTGTATTGCCTTTGTGCTTCCATACCAACTACTGCATTATATGAAAGAAGCCTGCATTTTTGGTTTCAAAATATCTTTTTCATTTCATATCCCATAGCCTGATGCTATAAGTTTCAGCAGAGAGTTTAACAGATTCGTAGTAGGTAGTTTAACAGATTTTAGTCAGATTACATTCCTTTTGCTATAAGCTTCAACAGTTTCTAAGATACAAATTAGGACATTGCACTTCTCAAACCATGACCATTTAACTAGATATCAAAGATCTTCCCTTGCTAAGACAGTGAATACATAATTAATGTGAGCTTATGGAGGCAATGGTATTGCTGTAAGTTGGAGGATGCCACCTTTGTATTTTCATAAATTGACCAAGCAATATCAGCAGACAAGGAAGTGACTAGGTGGAGAGAGAGAGAGAAAAAAAAAGGCACTCATTACTTAAGAATAAAGAAACGTCATTGTAAATTACAGTTTTTAAATTTTGTTACATTGTATATAAGATAAGCCTATACTGACAGCAGTTCCCAGACTAAATTATTACACTGTTTTTTCCACAAAGCAACAAATATGGTTTCTAAGTTAGTGTGGAAGGGCTGCACTTGTTGACTACTGAAGTAGACCCATGACCAACTACATCAGCTAATCATACAGAATATGTTGTGATATATGCAAATGCATCACTAGTTTCTGTGTATGTGACATACCTAAAAAATAGTTCTGATGTAACAAAAATATATTTTACTTTAGGATTTGGTTATTTAAAATTAGTTTCAGTAAAGAGAAACCCTCAACTGGCAGTGAAATGGGTTAGATGACTTAACAATCTCAATTGCTATTTTCTATTATTTTATAACATAGAATTATAGAATAATTTGGGTTGAAAGAGACATTCAGAAGTCACTAGTCCAACCCCCTGCTCAAAGCACGTCTAACCAGATTCGGTTGCTCAGGACTATGTCAGGTTGTGTCTCAGACACCTCCAAGGACAGAGATCCCACAGCCACTCTGGGCACCTCCTCCAGCATTTAACCACCCTCATGGTGAATATTTTTTTTCTAATATCTAATGAGAATTTCCTGTGCTCCAACTTGCGTGTGTTGCCTCTCATCCTATCCTCAGGCACCTCCGAGAAGAGTGTGGCTCCGTTGTCTCTGCATCCTCTGATCAGCTAGTTGCAGGGAGCAGGAAGGTTTCCCCTTCACTTTCACTTCTCTAGGCTGAACAGACCCAGTTCCTTCTGCCTCATGTGCCCCAGTTCCCAACCATCTTGGTGTAGTCTTTTGCTAACTGCAAGCCCAAAACTGGGTACAGTTTTGGGATTACTCAAGAATACACATTTAAAAAGACTGGTGACTGAAGTATAGTTTTAAAATATACCCTAAAAGGAAGACAGCACTAATAGTCTACAAAATTTTAAAAAATCTATTGTCTTTCAGATTACATTTTCAGAGTTAAGTATTTAAAAGCTTTAAAAGTAATCTAAAAAAAAATTGATTAGATTTTTTTTAATAAGCTGTTATTAATATTCATGAAGAATACCATTCCAAACCATCCTCTGGATGGTAATATGCCTTCACAATCTAAATAAACTGCAATTATGCCTCTGTTAGGAACAAGATAATAAGACAGGAACAAGAATATTCCATAAGGTATTATTAATGCCAAATAGAATCTCTATGGAGATCACTTAAAAGGCCAATTCCCTGCATCCATAAAATTGAGTTTAAGTATCTACTGTATGGCTCTTTTATTTGTGGTACTGTTACCATGAACAGCCAAATTCCATCACTGAACTATGAGCAATTGTTTTCAATTTTTTATGATAGTGAAAAAATACACCCTTAAATAGGTTTTATGTGTTTTTTTGATAAAATATTAACACCTATGGATGTTAAAGGTTAGCTGAAAAGAACTGATAGAGCATTTCTGTGCACTTTTATTTCACCTCAGATGTAGCACATGATCTTTAATTCTGGTACATACAAAACTTCCCTTGATGCAATCCGGTATTTTGTCTAGGAGCAAAAATTGCAGAATCTGATCTATTTTGCATGTCTCAACAATTTTCTCTCTTTTGCTATATCCAGTTTCATAAATGTGATAAATTGACTTTAAAGTGAACAGTGAAGGCAACTTGTCTGAGCTGTCTCTTCCTGGGAAGTCAGCTTACATATTAACAAAAGATAAATTAAACTTATTTCACTACCAATTGCAAATTACCATCATCTGGTTAAAAGAAAAATGAAGTAGTGCTCAAGGCCCATTTTTGTACATTTTGGGATTCATTTTCAACTGTGTTTCCTTTACCTATTATTCATCACAGGTCAGCTTAAATGGAAGCAACTTCTCAGAACCACACCTATCTATGTAATCAGACAGAAAAATAGAAAGCATGTGGAGCTTGCAAGGCATTTCCATTTGCAAAGAGCTCTGCTGAAGAAAACTAAGACTGGTCTTTGACAATGTTACTTTTTGTGAATTTACACCAGAATAGCCTCAAATATTCAACAAAATTGGCAAATTTTACCTCTTCTCAGGTAGGAGGTATGTCAACCCAGGGATTTTTCAGATGTCTTTGACCCCAAAATATGCATTTCTCCTATGCACCTGTAACTTGACCAAGTTTTGCAAACCAGATCTATGTTTTAATTTTCAAGGTTGTTTAAATTAGGCCAGATGAGAGTAAATCAAAAACATTTAACTCATTCATCTTCCACCATCAATGGCATGTGGCAATGGATTAAAGTATTTCCTGCATGTAGCAGTATAAACCACTCAATTTTTATAAAGGAAGAGGAGAAGGACTAGGCATTTCCAGTGAGTCTGGTAAAGTGAATGATACAGATGCCAGATTTGCCTGCCTACTGTCAGGCCTGCCTGAGAAGTGACATACTTTCCAAATGATCCTTAAGAGCATTTGCACGTAATGATGGCAAGTAGGAAAAACTTTGGTTCTCCTGCTCTTAACGGAATCATTTTAACACAGGTGTTCAGGAACCATTTAATAGTTCAAAGTAGTATTGTAGAAATCTTATAGAAAATTAATAATGTTTGTTCATGAATATGGAGTATTTCTTTTAACGCCAGCAACTTCAATAATTTAAAAGATTTTGCCCTTTTGGGAAAAATAAATGCATCAGAAAATGTTACAGGAAAAGAAACTTTAATGTGAGTTTAGATTTTGTTAACTTGGTTATTTCTTTACAAGGGTTTCCTCGAGAGCATGCTAGATGCAACAAATGATGCCAGTTATGGCATTCAACCACTCACAGAATATCTGAGACCTGCAGCTTTCACTGAAGTCAATGGGAAAAGCGAGTGCTCAGTGCTCTGAAAATCAGGAAAGGTTTCTCTCCTCATTGTTTGATTGTTTTAAAAGCACTTACTAGATGACAGATATATCTATGACCGCCCCCCCTCCCCCACATCTTCCTATACCATTCCTGAGTAAATCGGTAATTTCACTATGCAATTCTCAGATCTACAGAAAATTGTTAACTTCCTTGCAGTACTATGCTGAATATAAACTAGAGTGGAAGTGGACCGTGATACAGTAGAACAAAATATCTGCTTAATCTGAAGTTCAGCAAGCGTGTCATCAAATGAAACTTTACATATAGATGTTTGAATTTTCCAAATATTTTCTAAGTGTCCTGCAAGCCATTAATTGTATGCACTTTGAGTAAACTCAACAGGACATCTATTAATGACTTCAACAACCCAAGATTTCATCCTCTGATTGCAGCAGTGACACTGGATTAATCACAGCAGCTAATATTAGGCATCGACATACAATTTTGCAAGAGTCACACATTCATTAATATTTACTTATAGAACTTTCTCCAAAATTGTTCACTTTTTTTTTTTGTAAAAAGAGTTTAAAAACCACAACTTCAGATTCTTCTATTTTTATCTTCATCACTAATCTCTATCTTATGCATTAATGGAGTATTCTCCGGTGTACGCATTTTCACTTTTTTTTTTTTTTTTTAATTCACCCAAAACACTTTGAAAGGCCAGAGACAGAATGTTTTGCATCCTCATAGGAGTTGCTGGGCTAGTTTCAGTCACAGAAATAAACTGTTTTCAGCAATGCTTCTGTGAATGGATTTGTACAGGTGTAACTGAGGACATGACTTATAAACTCTTTTTTACTGGAAAGGATAAGAGAAGACAATTTACATCATTATTTTTGAAACTCAGTTTAAATTTTCTAATGCTTATGTTTTTGGAATCTGATCTAAAAATAATTAAAAAATAAGCACACAGGATTTTAAGTATCTCCCCCTCCAAACAGATTGACATTTTATTGTTTAATTTCCCTTTCAAAACTAATGGGGCAGTTGTTTTTCTACTTGATTGAGCTCTTTTCATCATAACATTTTGGCTACCTCTTCCCTATAATCCATCTTATTTTCCAGAAGAAAATTACTAACTCGTAAAACTACATTTGCTAATGTACTCAGATTAGTAAGTCTTAAAATGCAAGTACTTGTTTTACAAAGGTAATTTTCAGTCTTTCCAGCGACTGCTGTACAGTGCTTATTTTAAAATTTCAAAAATTTTTATTTCCTGAAATCTAATAACCTTATGGCGTTAGCATTCTCCTAGCCAATTCCTTGCAATGCCAATTTTCAGTTACTGGATCCACATTTTCCTATTCTCACATTCTCAGGGTTTAGTAGCATGAAGAACTAAACACTAACTTTTAGTTGCTGCAGATCATCTCACCAACTTTATCGTGAAGTCAGCCTGTCAGTGGGCATCACTACTGAACCCCTGCAGAATACAGATTTTAAGCACTATTTCAATTATAAATCCATTAATTTTGATACAAGTGGGCTATTCTTGTGCCAGCATTTGTGGTACACCCTCTCACTAAAATCTTTTGGTGTAGTCTTGAGGGCTTTCCACTCAACATGCAAATTTTGTTGCTCAACGTATTTTTTTCAATGTTCCTCCAAGCATTTGCTGCTCTCTCAGATGTCATTTTCAGGGCCAAATTTTTCTACCCCACTAGTACAAGAAGCAGGGACATCTTACTGCTGCTTTCCTTTAGCCTCTATGTACATGCGTAGACCTCAAACTGCTATTATACCCATTTGTGTCAAAACCATATTCCACATGAACTTTCCTGAATCTTCCTCCTGATCCTGTCTCCATTTCTAGCTGCAGGTTAAATTAACCTCTTCAGTATTAATATATGTTTCAGGAAAGAAGTTAGCAATAAGCAACCCTTTGAAAATCTGCATGAATATATGAATGTGACTTTCATCTATCTTCAGCTGAACAACTGAAAAGGAATTTCTAAAATGCATTGTCGGTAAACCTCTTTCTTGCACACACAATGATCTAGATGGCCATATTCTTCTGAAATCATAGTACTGTCATTTACAGGAGTAGATGCATATGAAAACTGTAATGGCAAAAATACAGGAATTTTTCCACAGAATTTAGTTTCTTGTTCATTTTTCCCTTTAAATTAATTAGCTGCTTTCAATTACAAGGAAACACCACCTTCTTACTATGGAAAGATACTTACTTTGGTAAAATATCAAGCAGAATAGATTTTTGAAAGTGTTGTAAATAACTCTTCTAAAAATAATGTTGGATGTGTTTATCTTGGATACAACTAAAAGCTTAAATGGACATTAAGCTAACATTCTCTGAAGAGTTACACCAAACTAAAATTTCTTTCAATACCTGTGGGAAGCAAGAAAATAAGCACTGTTATTTCTATTTTATGGCTAAAGAAACTCACGGAGAGAAGTTAAGTGACTTGCCCATAGCAAGGCTGTGAATCAGTGTCCGTGCCAGGACGAAATTTATGAGTGCCTTTTTCCTACCCAGAATGCTAGGACACACTGCTCTTTAAGCCATATACTATTTAACATTTATTACCATGAAAATATGTAGTGTGCACCTGGAATTGGATTAATACAAATATGAGTTAATCATTTATATTTCTTTGGTGTTACCTGAGCTGGTAGATGGATGGAAATACTAGTTTGACTACTGAATTACAGATTTATAATCAGGCTTCTTTAGGCCCACTTATTATTCTGCTAACTATGGTTTGTTTGTCTTCCCTTACAGCTCCTCCTTCCTTAGCTCAATCAGGTCCAGTGACAATCACTGGCATTTGAAAATGCTCTGCTGCTCTGGGTGGTCTTAATTCCTGGTGCGGCTATATCTATACCGTAGATTTCAAATGTAACTGTAAAATATCTCATTTCTGCCAAAATCAATAATAATATTTATTAATAATGTTATTTTTTCACCTGTATCAAATAGTAGCTGGGAGCCACAACTGAAATCAGAAAGGCGGAACTGCCTGGCAGTACTTAAACACACGACAAGAAACAGATTCAGAGGCAGACAGGTAAATGAAAAGAATAAAGGTAGAAGAGAAAACAAGGGCAAAGAAAATTGAGATCGTCTGTGCCAGAAGTCTCAAAGATGGTCATGAATTAAATCCTTTCCATTGCTAATACCATTTTTTAATAGACAACTTGGCCCCTCACTGGGCACACATGCTTCTCCCCTGAAGGTCCAGGTATCAAATTATCCCTTCAACCTAGGAAAATCCTCTCCATAATTTAACATGCAGGAGTCTGAACAGCCTATGCCAAAGCTATACTTGCATAAACTAAGTTTACTGACAGTCAGTAAACTAGTTTCTAGTGTGAAGTGTTAATACGAAAGAATAAAATACCTTTTGGTTTTGGCATCTGCTGCCAAAATGTGATGGCGAATTAGGCTAGTCAGGGAGACTGAAGGAAAGGTTCAAGGAGAACGTATTGTTTGGCCAGAAAAACAAACAAGCAAGCAAGCATTAAAAAAAGCCATAAAAACTGAACTAGCTAGCTTACAGTTTTATTTTTATTTTTGAATTGCTAAAAAAAATGGGTGGCAACTTAATAAAATCTTACTCCATTGTTGACTACCTTGCCCCTCATTTGACATCATCACTATTTCCAAAAATAAAGTTTTGCAATCAGGAAATGCCTGATTCATGTGGAAGAAGGGAAAGAAATTCTGAGCTGAGAAATAACATTCAATTAACAAGGAAAGAGTAATTAGTTGGGAATTCCCCTGACTTGAGAGATTTTCTTATCTCCTGTATCAAATACAGGAAGAAACAACTATAGGAACTATGCTAGCTCTGCATAAGATGATCCTCATTTGAGAATCACATAACTAAAGCATCAAGATATATTTTACTATTAATTCTCTCTTTCCAAATATGTAAGTATTTCCCAAGGCAATACACTGTAAATAGCAGAGACCAGTAATGATGAGCTGCATTGTATTGATGGCTGTTTAGCATGTTAAAAGTTCTCAGACACACTACCATTTACACAAAAATTCTTAAAAAAAATGAAATGTTACATCATAGCTTGCTTTTATCAGGAATGCAATCTTGTTTTACAGATGACCTGGTGAGGAATGTAACATTACATTAAAAAGACTGTGTAAGAGAAAGGAAGTCACAATTCTTAATACATATTTTATATGCATTATATAGGAACCTCTACAATTGCCTTCTCTTTTTCAAACTAGCAGCATAGCAATCCACAACAATGCAGTCAGAAAAATAGAGGAAAGAAATACTAAACATCTGAAACAGGAAAGAGTTGGCAACTTTTATCATCGACATTGACCTTACAGGAACACAAATACCTGCCAAAGATGGCAGTGCAAGTATGCCACAAATATGTGTACAATTCATTTCACAGAACCTCTTGTATACAAGTCTTCACCATGTTAACAGAGCTTCATATTTAATTATTTCATATTTTACTTTTTTTTTGTTATAAGATAAAAAGCTATTTGGCCATCAGCCTGCTTTGATCAAAGTATCTGATTTAAAAGAAAAATAAAATGAAGACCAAATATGAAATACTATGGCAACAAAACCTCCTGTGTGCATACACATACTGGATTTCTTAATAGCATTATTTACATTAATGTTTCTTCTTATACAATACCACCTATTTTCCTTTACTTTTCCGTTGTATTTTTTTAATCATCTTTATCCTGGTGCCTGGAAATAACTGGCATAAATTAAAACACAGTGACATCAGAACTTCAACAGCAGCTTCCTTCTAAGCCAGGGAAAAGAAAAAACAACTACAAAGAAAAGAAACAGTTTGGAAAATGCCATCTAATATGCAAACAATGTTACTACTTATCAAAACTCCTTACAAATAGGTTTGCTGTAGTTTAATAGATATTTTTCACCTCTATAAATCAACCATGCTGAATATACCATACCAAAGTGAATAAAATATCATAAAGAAAACTGTCTCTATGGCTCAGTCAGGGTATTGTAGAAGTAACACCCTTCAAGATTTTACCCCTACAAGACTTTAACTAGAAACAGTGCATTACTCCTAGTCATGTTCACAGTCTGAGTTAAGACTTT
Source organism: Apteryx rowi (assembly GCF_003343035.1). Classification (NCBI taxonomy): domain Eukaryota; kingdom Metazoa; phylum Chordata; class Aves; order Apterygiformes; family Apterygidae; genus Apteryx; species Apteryx rowi. The sequence goes on from NW_020450030.1 coordinate 733,952, forward strand.
GCCAGCACAAAGAAAGGAATTAGGAAAACAACTATTTGGGACAGAGGCACAGCCAACATAATTCTGATTGACACTACAACTTCTCTAACTTTCACCAAGATCAGTTGTGCCTCTGAGTATCCAGGATCAAGGATAAGTAAATACACTTTCAAGACATCATTCTTTATTCAAATGTATAATGGTTCTCCAAGAGACTGAGCGTGCAGATCTGCTGATCTCAAAGGGGTATTTTGGATTGCTAATCTATTTGCCTGGAAACCGGGATCATTTGTTTTATTTGGCAACACAAAAGCTAGAGATTATGAATCCTTTCTTGAAACTTATATGTAACTTGATATAGGCATAAAAATCTTTCTCCACACATTAAAAATGGTTCATTCTCTCTCTCTCATATATATATATATATACACGCACACACATGCACATACACCTTCTTCTCTGAGAAAAGTCTAGCAAGCAATCTCAGTGAATAAAAAGATTACCAGCCGTCATAAAATGAAGGAAATTCTCTGATACAAACACATTCTCAAACAGTCTAGGGCAGATCTGTAAATAGGTTTCTACAATGCTTGCTCGACTTTCCCAAAATTAAAACCTTAAAACATTGAATGAGTCTACCAACTGGGGACTCGCTCAGTTTTTAAGATGATGAGAAGGGAATGATAATGGGCTACCAATTTATAGGAGTGAAAACTCCTGTTAATATTTACAGATGAATGTAGTTATACAGGAGATCCACTGGCTTCAATAAGATTACAATTATGTGTAAAATTTTCTATATGCATAATTCATACAAGATCTATTCCCCACAAGGAAGCCACAGAAATGACATATTTTACATAAATTTCCATTCATACCTAAAGAAAATGATAGGATAATTTTTGTAAGTAGAGAACATGATTAACTTTCCAGATATGATTCTGTGGAAATTGGGCATAGAAGAACATGGTCAAAGATCACGTTCTTCAGACTTTTGTATCCTTTGAAAAGGATGATTGCCTGTTTGTTTTATTCTTAGATCTTGTATATACTATAAATAGGAGTAAAAACATGTTTAGCCAAAAGGTCCAAGTTTAGAGGAACTGGTGTAACACTAACTAAAAGATGCCCATTGCACGATTTATGAAGGTCTTTCGAGAGGCACAGTCACTGTCGCTTCAAGATTATGATCTTTATAAATATATGTTCACAGCCACAGACTTAAATGGGAGTCTTAGAAACATGCGACTCCACTATGTGATTCACTGTCAAACTGCTGTACTACTAGATACACCTGGAGCGACCAGCTGCAGCATGCTGTGGGCAGTCCAACAGGCAGCTCTACCTACAGGCAACGCACAAGGCTGTGCGCTCACAGCTGCTCAGCGACAACTCTTCTCAGCAGCCTACGCACATTCGATCACAATCATAAGCGGCGAAAATATCAAGCACCACGCACCACAGCAAAGAGCCAACACTGAACAACGCTCAACACAATTCTGATCCGGCCTTTTGCACTACAGGCAGTTTTCCAGGCTTTTCAACCAAAGGAAGCTTCTGATAGTACCCCTGCTTTGAAGTATCTCTACATTTTTTGGACTGGACCCAGGAATCCAAGGCAAAGAGAATGAGCATGAAACCAACAGAATGGCCAGCTACACATTTCCACAAATGGTACTCCTTGAGTTATAACATCCACACAGGCACATGATTTTGAGCCATGACCAATAAGGATGGCAAAATAATCACATGTTCCTTAAATCTTTGCTAACCTGTATCTTAATTCTTTGCCTTTGAAGAAAATTGTATTTTGTCTTCCCCAAGGAATATTCAAAAAATATTCCATTCACAGGCGTGAAAAGGAGGAGGCCTTGTTCACTATCCTGGCTATTCCTACCCTTTGGCTCTCCTGGACCAACACTGCTGCTTTGCCCCATTTCCTACCTCCCAGATCCATCCTCCTGGCTCCTTCCCCCAGCACAGCTACTGGCTGACCTTTAAGGTGAGGGACAGGTAAATTAAATGACCTTTGCGGGCATTTCGTGCTCCCCCCCCTCCCAAATCCAGCATTCAGAAATCATGTGGGAAGATCATAAAAACAAACACAGGGAGGTTAAATGGAAAAAGGAAGGGGACTTTGGAAGTGCTGTTTATGTTCTTTTTTTTTTCTAAGAAAAATGAAAGCATTATTTCCTTTCTGTATTCAACATAACAGTAGCAAAGACCGAATTCAGATACAGCAGCAAACATAAAATTAAGATGGCCGCTACTGCCTTTCCATTGATGGAACTAGATCTGTCCTCTTCTACGATGCCAAGGCTTTCCCTCAATGAGTAGCAGGGAGTATCTTGCTACTAACACTAGTCTCAGCCCCAGAACCTCTAAAAGTCAGCACAGAAGTCAAAAACAGAAGAGTAAGTTGTTTTTACTTTGTATGTACAGACACACAGCTAGTAGTATGAACTCGTGTCAAAGAGTTCAAACTGCAATGAAGTAAACAAAGCAGGAATTCTACTAAAAGTGGTCACGCGTGGCCAGTGAAATATATATTGACCTGGACCATTCTTTCTCCCTCTGACTTTCATACCAATCTGTCTTTACAATAAAATATCATGAATAAAGACTTGCTTTTTCCTGGGCCTTCAACTTCCTACAATAAATCTACAGCTATCACTATTTCAAAGCCATTATTATTTCAAAATGCTAAACTTCAGAACTGAGAATACAGAAAACATTTATGCTGAAGAAACTGCTTCTGCACAGAGCTAGCTTTCTGCATTATTATTTTTATTATGCTCTTTGCTTTGGAACTTGGCACCCTGAAAAGGCTTGTCTGCATTAAACTTTAAAAAGAACAACTTATTCACCTTTTTTCTTAAGAAAAAACTAGAAATTTTTCCTTTAGTGAACAGTTACAAAATCACTCTGTTTTCACCTCCTTGCACAAGTAAACTTGAAAAGGCTGGGAAAAAAATAAATAAATGGTTCAAAGAGAAAAATTTAACAGATTTATATTTGGCATTATTTTAACAGAACGGCATAAGGGGTATGAAAAGTAAGAGATGTGCAAATATGTGTCCTGTTAACAATAAGCACCAGGCAGCCCTTTTAATAAGATCACATCACTGTCTTATGATGTCATAGCACAGAAAACTCTAAGGGCTGTATCTTTTCACAGATAAGTACAAACGGCTCTTGGCAATTAACGTTAATTAATGTTACTAATTAAAAGTCTAGACAAGGCAGACCTCTCACCCTGGAGTGTTTTTGCTAAGTAGTTAATACCTGCAGACTTCAGCTTTGGTGATGGTCTAGTAACACTTGACAAGTTATCATGAATAAAGCACTTGCAGCTTGTTGAAGCTTTGTGTTAACTTTGCACCTGCACAGGGCCCCCAGCCTCCAGGAGGCCGTGTGGATCAAGTGCCTCTGTAACTGTGGTTAGTCATCTGTATCAGAATCACAGCAGACTCCCTCATAACAAAGTCTCTTTTTTGTTGTTAATTAAGACAGTACCAAAAAAATAAAGTTACTTATTCAGTCATGAGGACTGAATGCTCCCAGTAGGTAGCCTTTTCACAATTCAATTTCCCTGATGGGATTCAAAGAGGAAATGAAACAACAAATTGTACTCCTGATGATCTAAGCAGAAGCTGCAATTCCACGGGGAGTCCTGCTAGGTCAATTAGTTCATCATGCTAACAGAATAGCAATCTCGAAACAAGGGTCCCACCAACAAAGGTTTGAAATAGTGGAGTTCAGTGCCAGTTGTAAGACAGTCTCCAGTCGATATTATTGTTAGCTTCGGTAAAAGCGCATTTACTGAGAATAAAAATAGGGCAGCAATACTGAAAAGCTAGGGGATAGTGCCCTACAACTAGATTCATTCATGTGAATGGAGTAGAAGCAGTCCACCTTTTCAAAATCTCAAATGAACAGTGTTTGTACAAAAGAAGTTCATCTCATGAAAATGTTTCTTTCTTAAATTAGTTAAGAGGTAAGTACCTTTAAGAAAGCATTTAACTGAGAAGTCCAAGTGCAATGCTGCACCTGATTTATTTTTTATCATTTCAATATTCCATTTCATGTTCTGGTTTTTGCACTGTATTGTTTTACAAATGTGACAAAAACAATTAACAGTACTTTTTTCTTACAATGACTTCCAATTATACTGTAATACAATAGCCAGCATGTGAACTTCATTTTTTGCAGTATTTAGAATATATGTACCTGTGCCTACATGTTTTTTTCCTTTATACTGTGAATAAAGAATATCTTGATCCTTCAATGATAATTTTATAAATGATGAGCACTGTTTTTGATATCAGAAGAGTAAGTTTCAAAAGCAAAGATGGTCTATACTGTTTAACCCCAAAACTTTCACCTACAGTTCTGCGATCTTTAACAAAATATTCAGGCACCCATTTTGCTTTCTTCATCTGTAGAATCTGAATTACAGAACTCATTTATATCAACCTCACAGTGGGACTCTGGGATTAACAATTATATCGAGTTTTGGAATAGAAAGGATTACATAAATTTCAAGTAGCTGTACTCTTTTCATCTGCATTTATTGATGCAAAATAGTTGTTTTATCCAAACAGGTCAAACAGAAGGTACCTAAAGTAGTAGATTATCAGCCTAACAGGACTGATAATAAAAAACTGCATTTCCTCTTGCAAAGCCTCTTTAAATACGCCAAGGTTTTGCAAGGAAGGGAAAAAAAAAAGAAAAATGAAAAACACTCATTTTTTTTCCTATACACTGGTCACAGTTGTAAACTATGAAGGTGTATAAAGAAAAGCTGATTACTCTATTCTAGTTTAGTTTCTGCTATCAGCAGAACCTTGGTCCTTTATTTACAGAGCTTCCCACTGACAAAAGATAGCACTGCATAATGAGTACACAAATGCATTTCAAGAGCACATCTCGAAAGCTGTTTTTGCAAAACGACTTCTGGCTGCAATATTTGAATGTACTGTATGCTGACAGTCAGTAGGGACAACAACACAGATGTGCTTTGTTTGGCTTCTAATGGATTCAATCATGAAGAACATTAAAAAGAGAGAAAGGGAAGGGGGTGGGTGGGAAATTAAGCTTTACCTTTTTTTAATTTATTTTTTTCTTCTTCTCTCCTTCTCTCCCCTTCCTTCTTCTCCCAGATGGAACCCTGATCATGCACTCTCTCTCTGGCTATGTGGTAAAATAGTATGGAACAATAGTAGAGCCTATTTATGAGCAAATGGATTCTTGTTTGTTCCTTTTGAAAGAATGATTAAAGTTATTATTTTTATTCCATGAAAGAAATTATCTTTAGATTATATTTAACTTTTTTTCCTGTCCTTAAGAAGAGATTTAATTCAAATTTAATTAAAAAGCTTATGCTCTGTTTACATGAAGACTATTTGTGTTGTCTTTCTAGAAACAGCACTTTAATTGTTCATCAGTCCTGTAGAGGTTTTAGAATTCCTATTTTATTTAATTAGCTATTATAATTTAAAAAGTCATTACTTACCTGCAGCATTCTGAAATAATACCAGTTTTTCTACAGAATAAATACATGCAACTGTTTAAACAAAGTCACAGAAGATGATGTATCTTAAACTCTGCACTAGCAGTTACCAGAGTATTTATGGTAGTGCTGTTGCCAATAAGAATGCCATATAAAAGCTATTAAAACAGCACCTTCAGAAACATTTTACTCAGGAAAACTATATTTAGATCCAAACTCCACCAGAATATCACTGCACAATTTGATCAATGACACAGCTGCTCTGATACAGAACTGAAACTAAAATATAAGATAACCTAATGGAAGGAACGGTTATTATCATGTTCCATGAAAAACCCAGTCTAGTTTAAGCCCTATGAAGACATATGTTGTTTGGAACAACTCATATCTTTCAAAAAGGAAATTATGCTGACTTCAAGCCCTTTAGAGGGTGTTTTGACAAAACGAATCGTATGACAGCACAAGCAACACGATGAACAGAATGTAACCCAGAGCTTGACGACAAGGTTATCTCATAAACTTATATGTTTGAACAGTTTCTTTTACATTCCTAGGCACCAGGCATTTGCTGTCAACTGTAAGAAACAGTGTCAGGTGGGACTGAAAATACAAGCCAGGAGCACCTTATGTGGCTCAACAGAGAGAATGTAAATATAATACAAATGTCAAATGATCTCAAGCATAAAGTTTCCCAGATGCCAGCAAAGAAGTACAAATAACGCCATAGCAACTTGTGTGAAACATCTTGCAAATAGCAGGTGATACCAGCAATTCCTATCAGATGACAGTTTAGTTTAATTATGTAAATATTGATATCTGTTCTTTTTTCAGACACCTCAATAGAAAAGATGGAAAATAGAGTAGTAACTTGAGGGGTATATTTAGGTTGATTAAATAGATACTGATAGAACCAGTCTCTCCTTTGCAACTAAAAAAATTCTGCACACAAAACCACACATGAATTCTGTTCTCTACTAGTTCATCCACTAAACTATCTTAGAATAAAGAGAAGGTAAGATTCCAGGAACTATAAAAAGCCTGCTGTCATTATTGTAAAAACATGCAAGTGTCCTTCAGCTGATGATACTTCCATATGACAGCTGTCGGGGGCACTAATTATTGCCCTATAGTCTTCACATTTCTGTGCCCATTAAGAATTATTAGCTCACTGAACTTCAGATCACTGCTTTACTTCTATCTACAATAGCTTCCACACTCAAAAGCTTTGTTTGAGAACCATTTAAACAATGATCTGAAAACATTGCTCAAATTTTAGACCATCATTCATTTGTACTTGGCATCATTTTAAATGAAGTTAAACCATGCAAGTGGATAGTCGCTCTAAATATGGTCCAACAAGTTTGCTACTTAATCAAAAAATGCTTTAGGTTGTTGGTCCTCTGCTGTTTCATAATAACAATTTCACCTGATTGTGGACTTGGTCCAATCTCACATGAAAATTCAGTAAAAAATGAAAAGATGATGAAGACCTATCAATGGACTTCTCTGGAAAATAAGTCTCATCAAACATCATCTTTGATGGAATCATCAGATCTGTTGACAAAGATAACAGCATTGAGACAGACTTCTGTACACTACTTGACTTAGCTTCTTGCATTGTTCTAATTGTAAATAAAATACAAAATGAAAATCAGTGCAGACATAAAATTGATTAAACAACTAACAGTCTATTGAAAATATTTGTCCAATAGGCATTCTTGTTAGTGATATCCCACAAGGATTTCTTTTTCTTTGTTCAACATTACTCGTGATCTGGTTGAACACGTAAAAATTACTTCTAAAATATGCAGGGGACACAGGGAACATAAAACAACAGGGTGGTGCAATCAGTCACACAAATTTTCCTTGACCACTTTGTAAGATAAACAATACTTCATACAGTCAAACGCAAAAGCATAAATTAAAGAACAGATACAATAAAATGGAAAACATGCAAGGCACTTAAGATGAACTGGAGATCACAGTAATTTGCTCCTGTTGCCCAAAGCAAAGACAGCAAACACTGTAGGTAATACAGGCAGTGATATTACTTTGTCCTGAAGCATAAAAGAAACTCTTCTAAGAATACACTATTTCTGGTTCCAATTTCTAAATACCATGCTGAAAAACTGGAAAGAAAAAAAAAAGAAAAGAAAAAGAAAACTAAGAATAAAATGAGATCTAGAAAACATGTCCTGTATTGACACTTCAGATGTTCAAATAGGTTATTCAACAGAAGTTTTGAAGGTTAAATTTTTTATAGTGTCAATGTTCAATTAAAAGAAGATTCAATACTTGGAAGCTGAAGATAGGTAACCCATACAAAGCAAGGTACATTTTTAACATTAAACAATATATATAAAGTGGGAAAGCATACTGAGGAAAAAGCACCTTTTTATGAAGTTTTTACAAGAACAGTGCTTCCTCTCTATTAAATTTCCTTTTTAAAGTCCCTTTTGAAAACACTTTGAGAACCAGTTAGGTTCTTTTAAGAACACTATAGCATCTTATTCTGAAATTTTATGATTCTTGCCTAAAGTGTCCAGTAAAGTCCTAATTTTCTTTGAAAAATGTAAGCATTATGCCAAAATTTATCATATGTCATGTTATTAATTTCTGGAGCAATGAAGCTACTGGCATTTCACTTGGTGGTCTCAGCTCTTCTCTATTTTCCTGTCTGCTGCATGTTCACATCACACAGTGTTCCTATTGTTCACACCAGTCATTTCATGCATCAAGGATATTGTGATGGTTCCTGGATGAGTCAGTACATTGCAATGTTTTATTTTAAAAAAGGACTGAAGCATTGACCTAAATGACAGCTTGGAATACAGATATGATTTCATAATATATTATAGAATATATCTGCCTTTGTTACTAAGCAGTTGCAAATTATCTGATTCCCATGTTACTTATGTTCAGAACAGAAATTTCAAGTCAGGAGCCTAAATTAGATATTCTTTTGTATTTACATTGGTATTTTCAAACTTTGAGCTAAATGTACCTCTACTGCTTTTGGAATACAGAAATGTTTGTGGGTGAAGAATTGATGAACAGAACAGTACACTAGTTCTTTTATTCTATGCATAAGTATCCCCTGCAGTGCCATAGCAACTTTTTGATGTATTTTTCAAAAGGTTTTTCAACTCAACCTACCAGGTGGTTTTAGGAACTCAAATTCATGTGCTGAAGCCCTGTGCCAGCAGTTATCAAAGAACGCGTGGCATGCATCCTAATATTCGTACTGTGCAATCGGTCTGTTTCTATATTTGCGTGCATGTGTATGTGTATTTACATATTCATGGTCCAAATCTTGTGACACTGCAAACAAAATTATGTAGCATTTTATTACATTTATGTACACAGCAGTGCCTCACTGACTGAAGCTTTTAAAGGAAAAAAACATTAACTGAATTCATTCGAACGGTTCAAAAAGCAAGCTTTTCAGTTTCACCTAATAATGTAGGTCTTTTCTGGAGAAGATGTAAACTTTGATACAACATAATATAATATAATATATTATAATAATATAACATAATATAATATAATATAATATAATCATATCAGTTTATATAGTTAAACAGAATAATGTTCTCAGGTATCAGTCAAACTTCCCATAGTGGAAACAAAGTCTAACACATATTTACCTCAGGTATGCGATTTATTGAGAGAAGTGCCAGCAAACAAATAGTTGCATACAGAATTAAGAGTCTCTGAAACTGACTGGATTTTCTTTCTGTCAAGGAGTGGAAATGGAGAGAGAAGAAACTAAATTGTGTCTTTCCAGTAAGTGAAGATTCTCTCTGCTCTCTAGTTTTAGATGCCCTTTTCTTAAACAGAAATATAGTTAAATCTTTTCTTTCTCTGTATTTGAAGTAGTCCTGGCAGAGAACTGTCTAACTCAGTGCCTTTGGTTTAAAAGAAGAAATCCTGTAACTCATCTGAATCAGCTGGTCATTACCTACAATCCCAGAAGGGCTGCAAGAGAGCCAGCCGGTGATCCCAAAGCAGAGCTTCACTTGAGGTGATGTCATGAAACATAGGGAAGAATGGCGCTAATTTGTCCTCAGTGGGAATCCCCAAATAGAAATTTCAGCCAATACAAACCTCAAAATGTTTATCAATAAAATTTATATTTACTTTTAAGCCTGGTCACAGCATCATTAAGAAACAGAGGATTTTATTATTAACTAAGCCCTATGGAAAGTGCATCTTTATTTAAATTATTACAAGAAAACCATCAAGTAATTTAGTATTTTGTTCTTGAGTCCACATAGTTACCTGAGCTTCCTTCTACATATGAAACATTTTCTTTTAATAAATGCATCTAAAAAACTATTCAGCAAAGGAAACCTTGGTCTCTATGCTGTCTCACTGGATACTGATCTAGTTACAGCCAGTATTTATCACAGCTCAGTCAGATAATCTGGTTGCCACCCAGGTGGAACCAACAACCAAATCTCACACAACAAATGTCCAACTCTCCTAGATTTCAGTCTGTCTAGGGATGGGGGTGGTGGGGGGAAGCCCCCCAATGCCCCATCAGGGTAGTGAGGGTCAGAAGGATTCTTACTGCTCTCCCAACCCCCGGCACAGGAAAGCGAAGACCTTTAGTTAAATTCTGTAATATTGAAACTTATGGTACAAAAAACAGCACCTTTACAGAAGCAGCAACCAGATCAAGCAACTTTCTGGAAGGTCTTTCTGCAGCACAACTTCTTGAGTTTCTTAGAAAACACAACTCTTAGTGAAGGAAGCTCCATACTGCTGAGAACTGACAAGAGACTGCTCGGTAAAGCTCCCCTTGCCTTGACCTGAACAGGACTAGGTTACGCAGTGATATATTTGAAAATGAATGTGTTATATAGCTACAGTATAATACTTTTGTGTTTGCTCTTGGAGGTTTAACTGGTGAAAATTATGTCTAAGCATCTGGGATTAAAATTTATTGCAATGGTAATGTATCAGTATATGCCAACTGTATCTTTGCAGTTTATCAGTTGATACCACCATTATTCATTTCAATTTATTCAAGTAATTTAGTTCAATGACCAGCTCATCTGAGGCTGGGCAGTCAGATATGGCATCTTCCACTTCAAAATATGTGTAAGTTTGAAAAGTGAGAAGATAAGACTTACTAGCTACCTCTAAAAGTTGAAAAGACAGAGAGTGTTCAGAATCCAAACCACTATGAATAAAACATTACTTGTAAAATAAATCAAATTTTGAAAAATCTGTTTTGTTGACCTAGTATACAGGATTTTATTAATAAAAACAATTTTATAAAACTAGTTTCTGCATTTTAATGCAAGTAAAATTTAAATATTTTATTAGTGTATGTTGCATTCAGTATACTTATTTATATTAATACATGCTGAGATAATGTACCTTTGTTGACAAAATGTGTAAACATTTAAGGTACTAAATTCAATACTAAGTTTCAAATCAACAGGCTTGAATTACTACTAATGCATAGTTTCAAGGCAGACAGATGGAAAAAACTTTATTAGAGAATGAAGACTTCACCTGTATCTGCAAAATAACTCCACTCAATTCCATTCATCTGTCAACCTTACCCTCTGTTGTCTCTGGCAATTGCAAATATGTATTCTTCATCTTGCCAAAATTCATTAGTTGTCTCCAAATATTTTCTTCAGCCACTGAAAGATACATTGCAATTTTAGACTAAAGGCAAAGACTTTCTGAAATTGGCTGAAGGTTGCTGCAGCTATATGTAGCTGTTAAGGGAATTTCCACAACTAGCACATAAAGGAGTTCTCTTTCCACCATCAGTATTTTTGGCCTGTAAACAGCTCATAAAAGCTGCAAAGGAAGAAGGCAGTTTGTAGGTCATACTTAGTGTAAGAGTAATGATTTCTGGATAAATAATGATTCCAGGTACATGAGGGTGTGCTCCAGAGCCAGGCTCACTAATTAGATCCAAAAAACAACCTTTAAGTCTACTCTCAGTGTCCTTATCTGTGTACAATCATCATGGTTTATAAAGCAGCATAAAACAGGAAAAGCAAAATTTAATGAAAACAATGACTAATACAATTCTTATGAAAGAAATAAATGCATCTAGGCATGGTCAGCAGAAAGTATTCTGAAGCCCTGTGAGAAAGCCATGGGCAGAAATACAAAATTGAAACGTGTGTGTATGATCCTTCATACAATTAAGTATCTTAAAGTATAAAAGGAAGTTACCTTGTAAAAAAGCTCAGATAAGGTGTCAGACATTTTACTGCTTAGCTTCAACTTATAATGGGACAGAAACAGGACAAGTTTTTTCTTAATTCTAATGAGCAAATTTACTTAAGAAGATGAAGTACACAACCACATCTATATGCCACAGACTAAGAAAGTGAATTCAGTCTAAAAGTCTTCACAAGGGAGACCGTGTATACTTAAGCAAGCTTTTGGAAACTTATATAGAAAGAATGGACTACACGCTTTGACCTTTTGACAGTGTCTCAAAGTGAAAGCAATCATATGCTCCACAATAGCAAGAACTGCATCTGTGCAGTTCTGACTAAACTACTGCAGCCTCTCCATCTTACAGCTATACTAGCTTAACACCAGTTATGATGGACACTTTCCCAAGGACTCATTCAGTTCAAATATCATGGTGTAAAGCTGAAAGTGAAAAAAGACATATCCCACTTCCCTCCTCTGCTTATACATAAACTGAATACCTATAAATGTGCAACATTAATTAATGTCCAATTCTTATCCATTCAGAAGCGGCTCAGTGGCTCATCTCCTTCCAAATGTAATACGCTTTAGCTTGCTTTGGGGGGAGTCCAAAGAATGAAGCAAGCAGATTAGAAATTCTTGGTATGAAAAGCAAGTGTTCAAAAAACAATCTTTTAATATTTGTATAATACAAGTTTCGTTATTATGCTATAACAGACTGTAGAAATACACATACAGCTACAATAAAAATAAGAGTACATAAAAAATATTGCCAGAATTATATTCACCTCTGTTCAGAGGGTTGGCAAAAGGCCTTATGCTCCACTTCAGTCTTATTTATACAGCAGATTATAACAAGAATCATGCTTGTTTGAGCTCTCTGTATTAGATGAATTTCATATGTATACAGTCTTTTTAAGTATGAATCTTCAAACCCAATGCTTACCTAAATCATTGGAAATCTATATATAGATATATACAGTCTACATACACAGGTATATATAGATGTCCACAGTTACAATCATTTCAGGTTTTACATCATTAATGCAAAATTGCAGAAGCAATTATAGATATACAGATGCAGCAACAAATACTCATCTGTATGTTTACAGAATACTAATGAAGACAGCAATTGCTAAACTGGGATGAACTTATCTGCAGCTTTTGTTTAATAACAAACTAAGAGCCAAGCTTCACATTAGGCTTAATTTGAACACACTGTGGACTGCTGAAAGGACACTCACCCTGCACTCTCCACCCATGTACGTACAACTGTCTCCTGTGTGCCAGATCTGGCAAATGTGTGCTCAGTCAGATCAGACTGCTGATCCAGAGAAACACTAATCATGTCTTCTTTAGGACTGTTAGTGGATGCAGCCCACTCTGTGCCACCTTCTGCATGCCAGGGAAGTGAGAGGAATGACACCTGTTAGGAGCAACAAACACTCAGTGTGGATCCACCACGGCATGCAACTGCACCCCAAGTAAAACTGAACCAAACACCAGACCAAATCTGGCCAGTTTGGAGCAGTAAAGGCGGCAGTAAATCACACGATCACAGGATCAACTACAACGATGTGCTAATACATACTGTACTCGTAACCTTATCCAGCAAAATGCTGTTCACGAAAAACTTGCATTAGAACAGTATCCCTGTGCTTCAGGACCAGGCAAATGTGCATCCTTTGCTTTCCAAAGTCTATGGTAAACAGCAGGATTCAGCTAATGCTAGCAGATTTAATTCTCCAGTGAGTGCCTAACTTGATCCAGCTCTTGCCCTGCTCATGCCTACTGTCAGAATATCCAACAGGTACCCATTTCAGAAAGCTAAAAACTAAAATGTATGTTGTGAACTGTTAGTATCAGTAAGCTAGAACAAAATACCACATTATCTTTGACCCCTAAGTGTTTGGATTTAAGCCAGTATGCTCATGAGAAAGACTTTATAGAATAATCAATAAAGAAGTGAAAGACAGCACAGCATCTCCTCCAGAGGAGGAAAAGAGGGCACAGAACAATTTAAAAATCATGCCAATAACAAGAAAGGAAAAAATAAAGTGGAAAGGGGAACCAAAAACACATCCTCTCAACAGAGCTCCCAGTGGAGTAGGAGAAGACAAATCCACAAAGTCTAATTTCTGGCATCCAGCTGAGCTGCAGTAACTAGCTCCCTGTAATTGCCCCGTTCCCTCCATGAGCTACCCACAGAGCAAACATAGCTGTTCAGAATAATCTCCGATAGACCAAGTGAACAGTAACCAGGTATCCAGTGACCTGCAATTTGATCAGATAGCAGCCTGTTTTGCAGGAGGAGTAATCAGCGTGCCCTGTTCCTGACCCAGGCAGGGCAGCCCGGAAGAGCACAATGACTTTTCGCCTGCTTGACAAATTCCATAGGAATGCTTAAGACCTCGCTCTCTTACATGTCACGTTAGCCTGAATGGAGGCTGCTCCCAACTCTAACCCTTGCCCACACTGAAGGCACTGACTAAGTGTCCGCAAGAATGTAATCACATTACCGCTACCATCCTACCTCTCCACGACAGGGCAGACCAGAGAAAGGCCATCAAACAACCCATATAGTGTGCGCACAAACCAAATTTGTGAAATGACACTGAAGCTTATCAAATTATTCTGATTACAGAAATATACAAGGATGATATTAGCTATTAAGCATTTCTAAATATGGAAAGGCTCACACTGCTGTGAAATAACTGCAACTTCAGAAATGTTAGGCTTGTTAACACAGACTGTAACGAGCTTATTTGTTTGGCACTTGCAGAGAGCCATGATGAGCTGTCAGAATCCAACAACACACAGGCACGGGAGTATTGCGTCTGAGGCCTGATCCTTACTTCAGTTAAATTATGACAGAACAACATTGATTTTAATGGGCTCAGGATGGGATCCTGGTAAGGATTTCTATCACCATTGACCCAAATCAGGGTTCTGTTGCTTTGCTTGAAGCAAAAATCTGGTGTCCTCTTCCCCCCCCACAGTAAGGCATCTTCAGGCACATTTTCTACATGTATATATCTACTGTTCAAATTGCACTCCTATTCAGAAGTCTTTACAGAGACAGTCTTCCCATGCACTTTTAAAAATGAAAGTCTTATATACTGAAAGCATTTTGCAGGATTTAAACATGCATCATAAATTATTCAAGGAGAACCCAATTCTAAAAATAAATGCAACAACAAGACATTGCAGTCCATGTATACTTTAATATAATTTCTCTACAGTTAAACTTTCAATGCATGCAACACCTACTCAGGACTCCTGAATTAGATAAAAAAGCAATACTTAATTCTCTGATTTTGGCCATATGTTTAAAAAATCATTACCGATTTTAGTCATGTAAAGATCTAAACTCCTGAGGAGGTACAATGGAATACCTAGTACTCAAATGAAATCATCATTCAAGTAAGGATTTAACAAACTGTATTTCAATGATTTGAGGTCCCAGTACAACGAACAAACAAAATGAAATGATTAACGGAGATTTTCACAGTTATTTGTTAATTAATCATTGTATTCAGAGATAAAAAATAGTGCCACAGGACATTACCAGAATATTACATCTGATGCATATGCACCACTTTTTTCATAGATTCCTTGTGGCAATACTACCTTTTCCAATCCTGCTCATGTTTCATATCACCGCACACCAATGCACAACCACAATCATGCTATTCTTTGTACATAGTAAAGGACACAGAGTCTATACAGTAATCGTCTGATATTTTTTAATATTACAAATTGTAGAAGGAAAAAACCCACTGTGATCACTGAACCATGTCATGATCCTTCCTAGAAAATCTCTACAGAGATAAAGATAACACAAACTAACCTTTAGAAATCAGATGAGGGACACAGCTATCATAACAATGGTGGCTGAGTTCAAATGCTCAGTCTACTGGGAACTGGAATATATGATCACTCTACAAATAATTTCTATTTCCTTTTTTTATTTAATGCAAGTGGAAATGGTCTTTTCAAGGCTCTACTTAAAAGGCATTTGCTGGAGAAAAAAAGGTAAATATGCTCAAAGGCTTTTCTAACCTTTATATTTTCTGATTTTTTAGGAAAAATCATATATTGTTTTAAGACCTCCATCCAAATTAAGAGAGCATTGCTGTAGTAATACAGAGCAGGTTTGGTTTCATCACTGTCAACAGCAATTTAAGAGTAATTTATACATGAGAAACCTTATTATTCCTATGCAGGAGACTAGCAGCCTGCAGCAGAAGCATGGAATTCTGCCTTCAACATGTTTTGGGAGACCAGACAACACATTAGTCTGTGTTGTTGCTCTGCTTATCTGCTTTTTTAAGCACATGGGGGAATGGAAAAAGCAGTCAACTGATTGTGATTTCCAGAGACTGTTTTCTCCACAAGCTCATAATCTGAAAAGGCATGATCGATCGTCAGAGAAAACGTATAGAATTGGCAATCAGAAACGTTTATATGAAATGTCCAGGGGTGGTTCATTAAGTGACCATATAAATAAATATGCATATAATACATGTATAGACAGACAGAATGAGTATATGGATAAACATACAATGGATTGTTGCATCTATACTACTTCATGACGCGTACGTGTGTGCAAAGAATGCAGTCAGAGAAGATGTGATATGAGAAGATGCAAGTAGCGGAATAGTTTACTTGGCATAATATGCCAATAATATGACATTATCTTCCTGTAAATAAGCAAAAGTGCCTAACAATTATAATCTGTTTTTTGTTTATACATATTACCAGAAATTAGAAATGCTTCTCCTTGTCTTAGCTGTGATTACACTGGTCTTTGATTCCAATCCAAAAGCTACACAAAAAAACTATATTTAAATAGTCACTCTACGATCCTAGCCTTTTAACTTTATTAATATGGTATTTTAGCTTAGAGTGGTAAAAGATTATGTGTATGTCCATCAGCATATCTATATGTGCCTAAATATAAGTGGCCTGAGGGTTTTCTTTTTCATAGCACCAGGAAATTCCTGTCAGCAGCAATTCAGTGCTAAAACAAAACAAAAACTAAATTTGAGTTTGGAAATCACTTTCATGCATCAGATTGAAAAAGTTACGTTACTCTATTTAGAAGAATGCATTTGAAGAAAATTTTCCATACACTAACTAAAATGCCTCCCCTCCCCTACATTCCCCTAGTAAACGATATAAATAGACCATGAGTAAAAAGTGAGCTGCCTTTTATCTGCCAGGCACTCCTACTGACTGACTCATCAATGACTGTATCTGAAGGGACTCTTCAGAGACTGACAGGAGATTGCCTTCTTGGAGGGGGAAAAAAAAATCATTATCAGAGAGTGAAGTCAAGTTAGTACAAGTTTTAAGAACCTTTTGCCAAGGAGAAGTATACATGTTTACATAGCACATATGAATGCCTCCAAGAAAAAAGAAAAAACCCATCTCGAATTATATATGTGCAGGGTCTCTTAAACCAACATCTCTATTTTCCTTCTGTCCTCTTTCCTGAAGTGATGACGTCATGGATTTGAAAATTTTAATAGAATACCTTTCAAAGTGACTTATGAAATAGAGCAATATTGTAAACAAACACACAAACAAACAACTTATGAGAGTGTTTTTTTCCCCTTCATTTCTCTGCAAGAACCTCCGTACTCTGCACAAATTATAAGGGAGCTTTAGGAGTCTAAACATGCTCCAGAGTCAATGCTGTATTTAAGATGCGAGCAGATGATCCGAGGAGGGCTAAAACAAAGCATGAAGCAGGGAAAAAACAAATTATATTTGATGTTAGTGTGACACTGAAGAGGCCTCTTGGCTACCTGAAGTATTCTGTATATTATTAAATTTGAGGATGTTTTTTCAATATGGTTTGCTGATTATCTGTAAATTCAGTAGATGCCAGATGAAAAGACAGTGTGTTATGCTTTAAACAATATAACTGATGTCTCTCAGGAGTATTTCAAACAATGAAATTTTCACCAGTGAAAATGTGATGGGTTATTTTTCCTCATGTTAGGTAAGAGCCTCAACTCATATAAGAATTATCTTCATCTCATTGACTTTTCTGAAGCTATGTATGTCAATTCATACAATCTAAAGATCTGTTTTTTAAAATATTTTCTGTGGTGAAAGAGTTTTCAGATACAAAATTGCTGTTATCCCCAAACTATGTTTTGGGGGTAGAGCTTATCTCTTTCGCCAAGCTTTTCATCACATTGTTATAATGATTTGTAAGGCTGCCAGATCCACACAGACATGAAGATCAGACAAGCATCAGACAATTAAGCATTCTTTGAAATACCATTAAATAAATTAACTTAAATTGACTTCAAGATAGCTATAAGACAGTGATCCCCAAATTATTAGGAAGATAGTTTCAGATATCATAGAGGGACCCTTTCTAAATGTCCTGTTCACCCTTCATCAAAATGAAAGAGGTCAATAATTAGTTTAAGTGCCTTTATTAAAAAACAAAAAAAAGTCCATATTCCTTCTGGGATCCTGATATACACATTCAGAAACTCTAAAGCCAAAAGGACCACTGTTCTCATCACCTCTCATTCCTTTTCCTTAACTGGCCACAGAACACTCTTCAAGTAGCCTACTTGCAAACTGCAGAATCTCTTTTAATCTTCTTGATTTTAAGTGCAAATCCCTTTATTCTTTTAAAAATTAGCAAAACTTTCAATATAGTGCAACTTCCTAGGCTTTCATGACACGTCCAAAATCTACAGAAAGCTCTTCCACCAAGTATTAAAAACTTAGATGCAAGTCATCCATACTTGCAGATCAAAAATGTGTATTTTTAGCAGCTGTAGCTTACCACCATACTCAGTTATCAATGGAATGAAAACCAGGTTGTGATCATCACTGTCTTTTTGGTGTTTAATGAGCAAGGTAAGCTGTTCTCAACTGTGATTTGGTAGCCAGTAATAAACATTGACCATTATCTAATACTACCCTTAACTTTTTAGGACACAGATTCGTATACGTTTGAAATCATTTGCTTCTGAACTGTCAGTGACCAGCAAACATGCAATGTCATTTTAGATACAGAGAGCCACTTGCTGTTTCTTTTGCTAACTCTATTCTGGTTCTCTGTGAAGCACAAACATTAAATTTTGCCAAGACAGAAACAATACTTTCAGAGGAGTTGGGATGGGGGGAAAGAAGTGACATTCTCTTTTTCCTTCTTCCTAAACCAGTCTTCAAAGCAATAGGAGCTGAAAACTCTTGCAGAGCAAGCTCCCATGAAATAGGCTCCTGGCTTCATTACAGCGTTAAGAGGCGCAAAAGAATGAAATGAATGTGCCTAGCCTCTGTAAGCTCTTTAATCGACAGCATCGACCTGCTCGCTGTTGAGCAAGTCAATGACGACTCGGTGAAGATGTAACAAAAAGTCAATCATCACTCCAAAACCTTCCTCTCTCCCCAGAATTGCTGGCAAAGGGCTTTGTTAGTTAAATCGGATGACTCTCCTAACAAACTGTTTTTGAAAACATAAGAAAGAAAATTAACAAACAAAACTGCCAAAATGAAATAAAACAGAAATGACATTAGGGTTAAAGAAAACTGGTTTTTGCTGGCACAATATATAGAGTACAGAACTAAGAGCTGATTAACTAAATTAATCACTTATGCAACCAAGTGGAACTTTAACTATAGAGCAATAAAAACACCTCATATAAAGGCAAAGGCATTTGGGATATCCACTAACTCAAAAGACTGTTAATCTTCAAGCTTGATAGTTAGAACGAACCTCCCCTCTTTAAACCCTAGGGTTTAGATATAGCTCATATGAACCACTGAAATGAGAAAATGCAAGGCAAGTATTAAATATCCCAGAGGCAGCAGTACTTAGTCCTCTAACAGGCATTCAGACTGGCTCTTTATACCTGAATGCTCCAGTGAGCTCTTTGTGTGTGCTATACTAGATGGTATTTTTGCCATGACATCAACAACTATATATCACCCCCCCCTTTTCTCTTCCTAGGTGGACTCTAATTTTCTGCACTCAGGAAAGATTAATCTGTACAGCCTTTTTTTCTGAAGTGGTGTTTATTCTATTCAGGAAACAAAACAGGAAGTATTAACAGTGCATGCTTTCTGTACCTTCCAAAGAGGAAAGTTTAAAGCAAAACAACAAATTTCAAGCTAGTAATGAGCCTGAAAAGTAGTGTATCAAGTCAGAAAAAATTAACAAATTTCTAGAGGGAGATATGATATCTAAGTTCAATATGATGCTTAATTATGAAAACAAGGGAGCAGAAAAGCTAGATCCATCTCACTGAGCATCTGGTATCTATAATGTGGACTTCTACAGGGGAACTAATCTATGCCCCTTTTATAGTCAGAGAGCAACAGATGCAAATGATCAAAACAATTTTGGACTTTATCAGCAACAGACAAATTATACCTGATATTAATTCAAAAAAAATCTCCACATCAGGCGTTACCTACAGCTCATCTGGACTAAGTAGAACGAGTATACTTTGAAGGACAGGTGAAAGGATATCTAGAGTGCATTCATAACTAGAGATTCATGTTTAGAACCTGCAGATACAGAAATACCTTAGTTCCAATATGCTAATGATACAGAAATCCAAAGCAAGTTTAACATATTTAAGCACATAGAAATGTATTATTATTTTTAAATCACTAAAGAAAGCTAGGTCTCAATGCAATAAACTTTCACAGCTGTTTTAGCAGCAGTCAAATCCAAGAAGGAGCCAGAGAATAAAATAAAATACCCTAAAACTCTCCTAAAAGATGTTTTCTGTTTATCTCCTATATGGAAAAACAGGCTACAAATACTTAACAGAAATAAATGATCATATCAGTTGCTTCAAACAAAACAGTGTTAAGCAAGTTCTACAATAAGAATCTATCTATCAAAAGCAATTTCTAAAGTAACAGAAACACTAATACTGGAATATTTCAGGACTGAGTGGAGGGATACAGTCCTATATAACTTCCTGGCTAAAGACAACTCCTGTTCATATGAATACCAGTATACTGACCTCGCAGGAGGTCATTACCTCCCCCTCATTACCTTCGCAGGAGTTAGGACATTTCCTGTCATGTACAGCCTTCGGTACAAATAATCATTTATTGCCTAACAGCAGATAAAGATGTCTTATTGTCTAAATATAGTATGGCAGGGGCAACTGGATCTAGCCTTCCCACGTGCTATAACTGTTACCTCAACTACTTCTGTAAAATCCCCCTGGAAATTCACCAGAACATGTGAGAGGAAAACTATGGGAAGTGATAGTATTTCACCGAGAACCTCAAGAATTTCTAGTCACCAGTCGTACATAGATATATATCTGTAAGGATTAGTGAAACTAAAATTCCCTCTTCACCAACATTACTCATATTTCTTGCAATCCACAGATTAATCCATCAAATGCAATATTGGTTGACCTATTCTTCTCCCCATCAAAGAAAGTATATGCAGAATTAAAACTTATGCAAGTAAAGTCTGAATCCAAATTTTAAAGAAAATAGTGTGGTCATAAGTATCAATGAAAACAGATTTTTTTTAATTTTTTTCAATCCTAACATTCACTGAAGCAACTAAATTATAAATACCATTTAAGTATATTATCCCAAATGAGAGTTAGTATGGATGATATCATGATGTTAAAGATGACTGCAGCCTTCTGTGAACTGATGTTCCACTGTCATTTTCAAAAGCAAAAGTATATCTAAAAGGGCAACAAATGGGACAGTGATGTGCAAAACAGAACACTGCATGTTTTCAATACTGCAGAAAATTTTGGCATTTCAACATGTGTTTTATACATTCATATTCTTCTTTAGGAAGAATTTCAGAACAGAAAAAATCTGGAAAATATTCACAAATATGCTAACATTCCCATTTATTGAACATTTTCCAAGTGCTTCATTTCAACATACAGAGCTACATTTCTCCCCAATTTGTGATTATATCAGTTAATTTCAGCATCCAGTGCTACGGCCAGAGCCCTTCCTTCAACAAGCTACTCAACACCATTCTGAAGGACAGAGAAATGGTGTTATAAACTGAGTCAAATACACCAGCTGGCTGAAGCCAGTAGCTCAGATGTTTCTATTAGCCAGGCTGCAGCTGCCACAGTGTCCTAACATCCCATCTGAAGTAAAGACTAATCAACAGAAATTTCTACAACATTACAGAAACTATGATCCTCCAGGGAATGCCAATTGCAGGACAAGATGGCAACAAAAACTGCAAAAAATTATGAGTTTTAGTTTGAACTTAAAAATAATTTTCAAAAGGTTTTTTTTTTTTTGAATCAAAGACCTGAGATAAAATTTCAGTTGAAAGTAAAAAATAAATAAATAAATAAAAGCTGTTTCAGGTTAAAATATTAAGTCATACTCATGGGATTTTTTTTAGTAGGGAACTCAAATTTTCAGCAAAACTCATTTTCCTTGTAAAAATTCTTGTTTTTGCAGAAACCGTATTTTGCTATTGGAAGGTAGTTTGAATCTAAATTTTCCAATCATTTCAAACCATATGTAAGTAACAGCTGGAAGCCCTGTGTTTGATATATATGATTTGATTCCAAGTCCTACCAATATGAAGAAATTCTATTGTCAAAAGGCAAAACTCTACCTAAAATGGCATGTTAAAATATCTGCTTGGAAATGAGGAAGAAAGTGGGTGATGGGAAATCTGTAACTTCATATATGAAGGGCTACCAACTGGAGCTTTTCTGCAGTCAGTGATTTCATTACTTACAATGTTAAATTAGAACACTCCAGCTCAGAGGTCACAACTGTCCACCCAATGGTCAAGTAACTACCTTGAAAGGGAAACTCAGATCATATTCTACTGTAAGTGAAAAGTTCGAAAGCTACTTCAAAGACTATGATTTAAAGAAGTCTAAGATGAATATAGATGACAGATATTTGAGTCTGAAGGTCAAATGCTTCTCAAAATGATGTCAAAGCTTATCTTTTCCTATTAATATAATCTCTTAGCTGCACAGTATTAGTTCTAGCTAACTCTTCACGCAGCTATCTGGAGGCTCTTGCCCAGCACTAGAATAGGCAATATGATGCTGTGTGTACCAGATGTAAATGTAAAAGCAGAACCAGATCTTGTCAGTGTTCTCTGTTTGTAGCGTTTCTTTCTTTCGTTACACAAGGATGTTAACACCATGCGAGGAAAACAGCGAGCCTTGGAGCAAAACAAGAGACTTCCCTGAGACAACAGTTTGCCTGCTATAGGGTTTTTTGTTTTTGTTTTTTTAGAGACTATAAAGTAGATCTGAGAGTTGTCATCTCAGCATGTTTCTAGCAGTATTCTCTCTGTTAGAAAACAAACATACATAGATAAGAGGTTAACAAATCTCTGCACCTGAGTAACATTTTTCAAAACATCTGACTCACCTAGCTTCAGGGGACATCTGATAACGCAGTACTGAGTCGCATAACCTGAGACATGATCCACACAGCTGGGATAAGGAAAAGGAGGAAAGTTTCGTAGCCTAACAAGAATGCACTTCCAAGTTCTGTTTTGTATGCAATATGTGTTTTATTATCCCTTCTAAGTCCAGTAATAACAAAACTTTAAAAACATTGCCATTCCTTAAAATTGCTAGGAAAATATTCTCTCTCAACTCAATCATTTATATTTTTTCCACCTTTTACTCTTGCTGCCCCCCTTACATGCCTCTAAATTTGTCAATAAAGGGATGGTCCTACACAAATTCTTATACAGGTCATTTAAACTTACTGGAAGTAGATTAAGTTCTCTTTCCTTTCATGAGTGATTTTGTAGTACAGTCTCTTTTTTATGGGGACTTTGGGAGATGAGAAAATTGTTTCTTCACTGGATTGGACAGGAGGAGCCTATAATCCTTTCCACAGAGCGTAAAGGAGAGTCTTTCCCTACAACCACTTACAGCTTGGACATATCAGAGACCTGGACCCTGTAGCTAGGAAACAAACTCTACCACACGACATACCAGGAATCCTTTGAATGTTATTTGCTCAGCGTAACAGGATTTACAAATAGTCAACTATTTCTCCCCAACATGACACCAAAATATACCCCCTTGTCTTCGACTCAAATACCCAGTGGGAGATTTTGGATGGTGGATTCCAACCTTCCCTTCATGCAATATCCTGGTTCACATATCATTACAGCTTTGTCAGGTTATGGAGGCCGACAGCTTCAGATTACACCCTTGGCAACACAAAAACACAAGAATCCAGTTTAGTGAAATAGCATTCTTAGATATAATTGTTAAAACACCCTGAATCTTTTATATGCTACTGAACAAATTTCTTCTTGTTTTATTACAACTCCTGAAACATCACTGGTTTCCATCACAAAGTGGCTTTTTTTTCCTCTAGTGTTTTCTCTGTAACTTAGAAAGACTGGTTGTTTGTTTTCTTATTTCTTCTAATTTTTATTAACTCACAACAGATTTCCCAAATAACTCTGACAGAAATACTTGCATGTTATATTATGAACTTACAAAAACTAAAAAGGGTCCAGTGGAAAACAGGTGGTCCCAATTACGCATCACTCTGGGACAAAGCTAAAACTCAGGACAAAATCAACACAATTAACAAAAGCAGATACAAATTCTTCCAAGTTTATTTTCTTTGCTACCTTAAGAACTAAAGCAATGCTGATATATATACTTCTACAATTCTTTACCTCAACCCCCCCCATTTTTTTTTAAACAGACCAGCTGATTACATATTCTTTCTAGTATCTTTTTTAAGGCTACAGAGTATGCTATATATTATGCAAGTGTTTTACATTATGAAAAAAATACCACACATATTGAATTCTGTTTTATAGTATTGTAATTGCTTAGTCTTATAGCTAATAGTTCTCTAATATTTCTCTCTCTCACTTTATAAAAAACTTAATCTTAAAGATTTCCTTTTTGCTTTAAGCAGAACATTTCATACTCATATGAAACATTTGAGCACTAGCTATCCACAAAATTTCACTTCATTTCAATGTTCATAATATCCATTTTCTAGTTGTCTTACACTTACATACATTTAAAGAAAGACATTATTTCCAGCAAGTCTACACCACTTGTATTAATCCCCATTGGAAAGTTTCCTCACAGTAGCAAGGATGAAAATAACATAATAAAAAAATCCAGAAGTGTAAGATTAAAAAAAATTTAAATAGGCTCCAGCTAATGGAGCCAAAATCCAAGTTCAAAATTTTGACTTGTTTTATTTATTGCTATTTAGAGCCTACATGAATGTTTGTTCTAAAAAACCTTTTCTATATCTTTTTACAGATAAAAAGCCTTGCTTGCCACTATTTCAGTCAATGGAGACATAGAGAGCAGGAACATTTTCAAGGGATGGTGCACATACTATTTCCCAACCGCAATAGCACACACTGGCTTTTTTCTCTTCATTCCGACAAAAGGGCAAGGAAGCTAATTGAAAACTTTTATTTTGGTTCCCTTCTATTGTTTTATCTCAGTTAAGTATAAAAAGCCGTAAATAGACCTTTTAATGAGACATACAATGAATCTGTAACTATAAATATATTTGAGAAATGGAGCTTTAACATAACTTTATATATAATGATATAGTTTTTATTGCCTTCTTTTTTACTTGTCTTCTCACATAACAGTTGAGAAACTATTTTTTGGGTGCAGGATGACTCACTTATCTTGCACAAAGATTTAAAATTCATGATAAACAAATATGGCTTAGCAGTTTTTATATCTGATGTGAAATCCATGTATTATTCTATTTGAATTTTTTTAACATGATAGCTTGATATTTTCATATGTCATTATTTTTTCTCCATTGTGAGAAAAATGCCTATACTAATAAGATTGTATCTTGCAAGTATGTGAGCTGTATCCATTTAAAATTCAAATTAGCAGTGCAGGTCAAGCTCACTAGTAAATTCAACAGCAAGGAAAAAACAGAGATACTTTCTCCTTCATTTACCAACACTGTTAAGTATATACAAGGATGTGTGTGTATGGGAAGAAAAAATGTGCTAACTGCAGTTCTCTTTTTCCAGTGCTAATATATTCTGGCTTTTTTTCCTTAACTTAAAAAAAAAAAAAAAGCAGTTTACTTTTGTCAAATCAATGATTTCATTTCAGTTTTCAAAACTGTTTTGTTTTGAGCAGATTTTTTTTTCTCTATATAAGAAAATTAAGTGTCTTACTTAAGTATTGCTGTAGTTATTCTTGCCTGATTTTACTCTTTTGTTCTGGGTAATACCCTGGCATTTTCAGGTAATCCTAGTGGAATCAGCGGAATAAGAATTGTGCAACATTAGTGCAGCAGAACATTTACTGAAATGTTAGACTCCTACTGACAGACCTGTCCACTCAGGGCAAAGACCCTGCCGCTTGTCCAACCTTTGCTGAAGTTGAGGGCTGAAATCTGCTCGTGTCTACTTGTACTTCTTCACCTGAAAAGCATTACATACCTATTCCTGTTGGACTCTGAGCATGTCTGTGGATGCCATGAAGAACATATTACTTGAGAATTTCACAACTGTTAAAGTATGATTCAAGTCTCCTTGCACACTGTTAAAACTTTCCATCTGTATCTTGATAGATGATCAGAAGCAACAAGTTGGCTTCTAACTATTCACAGTACTGCTTAAATTTTGTATTTTGACAATAAAAGTCAATTGATCTAGGGACTATATGTCATTTAAGACCTAACGTCAGAGCACTAAAGAACCTTTATAGCAGGAAATTGTTAAAGAAACTCAGGAACAGAGCTATATATGATTCTATAATTCATTACTCACTGCCGTGAGAACTAGAGAGGAAAGTTTTAAAAATAAAAGACCTAGGTTATATGAGATCATAGCTGAAAACCACCCAATGCCAAGATGTGCTTTGGATAATGTCTGAAGAATTATGACTGCAAAAGACCACCTTAAAATACTGCTTTATCCTGTAAATGGGACTTCATTGATACTCTGTATGGGAGGCAAAAGAAAGGCCTTCCCTGCATTTGTACATGGATGTACTGCTTTTATACTTCTGTATTTATACATATGCATACAAAGCAATATGCAGAAGTAACATCCAAAGTGTGTCTCTGGTCACTGGAAACAGCAGTTTCCTTCTTTGCCCCAAACTTTCTCTGGGCAGTGACAATGAGCGACTCAATTCCCCTGTTTCCTGCCCGGCCTCCTGCGCTTGCCTCCTCCACTCTTCCCTAACTGTTCTGCAGCTGCTGTTTTTTTAAAATTGCATCTCGAAGCGAAAGGGATGTACCAGAGAGGGGGCAGAGAACAGGGCAGCATGATGGGAGGCAGGCAGAGCTCACAAGCGACTATTTTGTTTACTTGAGGGCCAAAGGAGGAGCAATGGTCCTCTGCAGTATTTAATCTCTAAGCTACAGCAGGAGAGAGATCTTCCTGGGCTAAATTACCTCCTTTCTCTTCATCAGTATCCTTGCTCTTATATTTACTGTCACTCTTCTTGAGACTCAGTCTTCTTTTGTTATGGTCTCCTGCACTCCCATATATAAATGTCCATGTCAGCTTTCCTCCTGTATCATCCCTTTCTCAACTGTACCATATTCTCAGTGCACCCTCCTGCCTCTCTTGCCATTCCTCTTGCACAAGGAACGTCCACCTCTTTTCGTCTGGGTGCATCACTAAATGCTGGCATGAAGTAAATCTATTGCTACAAAATGTATTTATCACAGGCACTTATACCATCAACTCCTCCCAGATATTCCTTTTCATAAAAAAGGAAATAAAATCCTGAACCCTAACAACTGGTCCAAAAATGAAAGCATACGTAATTGTTCAGGGTGAGTAAAGGTTTGCAGATTTTCTCCCCCTTCCATTTTTTTTTTCTTTCCTCTAAGAGTGAATTCTCTCAGAACAACAATACTTTATGTATGCATATATGTATGTATGTATGTATGTATGCATGCATGCAACACAATGTTTTGAGTGACGCTGGAGGGAAGAAATGCCTTTTGGATATGGAATGTCGCAAAAATATTGCTGGGTTTATACAGAAGTGCAAGTACAGTTCATTTCCTCTATTGTAGTCATTCCAAAAGTTAATTTGTTGTGAAAATCAGATGTACAGCTTGACTCCTCTCACAGACTGCCTTTTTTTGGGGAAAAAAGGAAAAATAAAAAAAATACACCAACCAAACACAAAGATAGAAAAGGCTGCTGTAAAAAATTGAAGCTATATTCTTCTACCAAGCTTTCCAAAAGCTTTTAAATACATTTGTATTAAAGATAAATAGTTGTGAAAATAAATTTCTTCTTAACAGAGATGGACTTAAGACAAAAAGCACATTTTTGAGGAAAAAGGTGTTTTGCAAGGCAGCCACCTATCTAGCCTTAAATATCTATTGCAAGAAATTGAAATGTATTTTCTATTTCTGCTTCTCCATAAAATTTTTTAACTCCCTCCAATTCAGCGGCATATTTAGCTAAGTCTTGAGATCAATAACCCTTCAATGGCTTCCTTGTCGAATCATGCAACCATTTGCATCAATATTTTCCAAGTTTCATGGCTTCTGTGTAGCTTTACATTATAGCGTTGTATCCTTTGACTAGTGCAAACACCATACATCCATTATCCTTACTGTTCCTTGACAATCTTTCAAAACTTTTTTCACTTTTCACAAAATTTTCTACTTTCAAGGCAACTAATGGTCCAAACCCCTTAACTGTATTGAACTACTAATCCTATTGGAGTGATATCCTCGCTAAAGTCTTTCTTCTGCACCCCCTCCAAAGTAGGGATACAAATACGGCAAATGGAGATTCCTTAAGGTACCTGCAACTCTTACTTTGTACACCCAACTTCCAGTAAGCCCCGTCAGTTCTACCTCTCATTAGCTATTCTTTTTTCTTCCTTTTTTCCTCTTAAGAATTAGCCCCTATTTCCCAATAATAGATTCCCCCCACCCTCACTGCCTTTAGCCTGGCTTCTCCATGATGGCTTCTTCACCCTAGAACTACTGTTTTATATTTTCTAAATTCAGCTGCATTTGGCATCTGTGCACCTAAGCAGCAGGAATGATTGAATCCTTCTGAGTATGGTCACACTGCTGCTTACTATCTTCCTGCACTCAAAGTATTATCCAATTAATTCAGAAATAATTTTTGTGATAGGCTAATTTAAATATTTCAGTAAACACTGCTATGTCCTGCAAATATACAAATAAGCAGAGAGAAATAGGTGACCTTTTAAGACTAACTGACACTTATAAAGAGCAAAGGTCCTAAGTTCTACAATGTGACATTTGCTGTTTCCAGCTGAGCATGACCTGCTCCATTCATGAATTTTTCTACTATACTCATCACAATTTACTATTTTCAAAGTGCCTAAATGAAGAGCCCCAGGACTTGATTTAAGATTTTATTTAATATGACCTTATCACTAGGAAAACGAAGTACTAGCCTGCTACCACAATTATATATTCTGATATCATTAAAATTTACAATCACAGTTAACTTAGCAGAATTTGAAAAAAAAACAGCAGTCTGGAGAATGGCATTATATCAATACACATTTACAGAAATTGCTAGTTATCTTGGTAACCTGGAGCTATGCTCCAGGCAATCTCCTGGACAGTAGATAACAAAATCACTTCGGGATTCTTCCTGACACAAAAGATGTTCTTACAAGACAGCCTTTTGATTTGAGAAGTTAGAAGCATTTGTTACAACAGCTCTGAACCTCACTGTGGAGCAAGCCTGAGGAGACCTGCTCTGCTTATGGACCTCCATATATCTTACTAAATTGTACTGATGAGAAGCGCAGAACAAAGTTTCAGCAAACTGAAGGGGGGACAGGTGGTTATGCCACATCCTTTTTAGGTCCACAGAGTATTTCCTGCAGTATGGCCACCACCTACCTTCACTGAAAGATATCTTGGAGGAGATCAGCTTCCTGGGGCCGGAGCTTGATGAAGTTACCTTTAAAGCTGAAGTATCCCATCTTCATTTTGTTTTCTCCCCTCAATATTATTCACTTTTATTAGTTAGCCTGCAGTTTAACACTTTTTTATTTTTTATTTTTTAAAGTAGAGACTATAAATCTGATTCACCCAGCAGTGGCTCTACTCTGAAAATTTCTAAAAGCTTTCTTGATTTAACTGAACTTGAAAATGGAGTATAAAAAAAAAAAAAGGAGAGAAAAAGGTCTAACTTATCAAGAGAGTAGAGGTATTTAAAAGGTCTTCCTGAATAAAATTTATACTTACCAGCAGATAAACAGACAATGAACTCAAGGCACCATGCTTCATTAAAGAAAAAAATTGAATTTTAAGATGTCTAAACATTATCTACCACGTTATTAAAATTCACAGCTATATTGTTAGGCTAGTGCTAACCTATACAAGTCTATTTTCTATTTTTCTTTTTTTTTAATCTTCTCTCTTATACAGTTACAGGCTTAAATATGACTAAACTTTACATATGACTATGTAAAGTGCCAGTTAGTTAATTAAGTCAACAACCAATCATCTCAGCTTCCTTTATGGCTGATGGAAAGCAACAGGCACATCCATAAGACTATTCACCTTTTTCATGTCACACTGAGCACATAATCCCAGTCATTTTGCTCTCTCTTCCTTCATATCCTGAACAAGTCCAGCTGTGTGTCAGTTCAGCTTGCTATCGTATGTTTACAACTGGACCTAACTTTTTAGGAAAAGACCCAATCCTTGTGCTTTCTCTGAATAAAAATGTTTGGGTGCAGGTGAAGAGAGGAAATAAATGTAATTTATATTTTATTCCCAACCCTCAAGTGTTATTCAGTTGTCTTTTTACTAATCCAGATCTCAAAGCACTAGAGTAAAGCACACACAGTACAATGAGGCCACAACCCAGAGGCAGTGTTCCTAAAAATATGAAGATTAGGGATGCATAATAAGCACGTATTTGCCAGTTAGTTCAGTCAAGCTTTATCCTTAACAGGAGAATAAAAGTTTGGGCATCAGAAGCAGTGAAAGGCACAGGCGCAAGCACATTCCCAAGCGACTGAGATGACCTGAGATCTATGCACAGCACGAAGTAATTCCTGAAATGTAGGAGCAACAAGTCGGCAGTGACATCCTGCTAGGTAGGACAACGTATACTTATAGCAAATACTTCAATCACTAACTAAACAATGGCAGAGAGAGAAGAGGAAACTATTACAACAGAAGACAGATTATCATATTATCATAAGAGTAGCAATATTAATTGTTTCTCCAGATTTTCGCTCTTGCTGCTTGGAGAACAGTGATGGCGCTATGCAGTTCCCCAGCGACAAAATACACTACTAGCTAGTGTTTCACCTAACAATGTTATAAGAGACTGCTTCAGTTGCATCCTTTGTATTAAGGAGATACCTGCCACCAAGAAACCATGCAGTCCATGCTCAGGCGGCAGGGGTCAGGCCCCAGCATTTATCGCACATATAAATAACCTGCTTATAAATCAATTGAAAAGATTGAGTGCACTAGTTGCTTAAAATAGTCATTGATTTATTATAACAAACAGCAATTGAGAGTATGATCACTTTTTTAGAAAGATGGGTCAAATTAAACATGTAATAAATGAGCATGGATTTTATCTGACCTGTTGACCAACTTGCTCAAAATAATAATAATTGATTCACTTTGAAATGCTGTATGAAATACAGCTTGATTTCTACAAAGTTAGAAAAGGAAGCTTGATAAATGTATGATAAAAGGAAGGGCATGTTAGGGAAAACATAGTTATATTGAGTATCAGTGCTGGACTAGGTTGTTTTAGTATTATCTACATAACACAAACCTTCTCAGTACTGGTTATAGAAAATGCTTTTCTTAATAGTATAATCTAAATCAGATCATATTAGTTGTGCTTTTTCTTTACTCCAGGATTTTTTAAATCATCAGCTAATTGACTTTGCGGGTATCCAGTGAAATTACTGGATGGCAGGCTGTTTGTTTTTTAGCTAGACAGGCACACTACAGTATGCAGCTACACTGCTGCATTTTAGAGGTCATTGGTTCAGCATCAAAAAGGTCATAATAAGCAACCACAGTGAGTGTGATCCTCCTCTGAATCTCTAAGTACTCCAACGGTATGACTTGGGAGGTAGAGGAGAGTGACTGGAAGGTTTTACTCGGTTGAAGGTTTCCAAGCAACCTTGCACAGTTGAGCAGCCTCAAGCAGTCGGAACAATGGCTATCGCTGGCAAGGCTCCATTAAAGGGAAGCCTGCGGCAGCACCATTGTCTTCCTACCACCAGTGGCTATAAATACAGGCTACATTAAATAGGATAAGAAATAGAAGAAAAACAAACCTGGGTATGGGGTGAGCAGAGGGTTTGCAGACTGAATCATTTTTGGCATTGTTTTAACTCCAATTCTTGCAGAATATATTAGAAGGATTTTTTAAAATCATTGCCTAAAACACAAAACTTTGTAGTGGCAAAATTAATATTTTGAATAGATTTGGAGTTTTGGTCTGAGCACAGTCCAGAAATACAATAAAGATAACTAGTTGCTGTGAAATTGTCAGTCTCATGATCAATTACCAGTTCAACCCTTTATAACTATAATTTAGATCCTTTTGCTGGGACATTTTAAGGGAGGTCAGATGGGGACTTTTCACGTTCTTATCTTGTGCTTACACAGGATTTGTCAAAATCTAAGAAGTCTAGGTAACACATCTGAATGAATTGGTGGTGGTTCTGCAAAGACACAACTTGGATGCCAGACAGCTACTTAGTGCTTTTTATATACTGCAAATTACAACATAGGTAGAAGAATCGAGAATATGGTAAAATAATGTTTTTCTTTTATTTTTTACAGCAATCTTTTTAACAAAACAGTTGAAAATGCATTTTCTTATAATCAATGCATTTAAATTATTTACAGCATGTGTGAAAACCTGGAATGAAACTCCATAATTTTCTAACACTAACATTTGTGATCAATTTGCATAAGCCTTAAAACTTGCTTCTTTCTTTTTAAAAAGAAGCCTAAGGTTTTAATTTCCTTGAAAACATCTCAATTAAGTATGTAAAGACATAATAATTCAGAGCTTTTCACTCAATAACTTAATCTAACAAGTCCTTCTCTAAACTCTTGCAAGTTCTATGCACTGGTTTTCTCTCAGCAAATATTCACACATGATTAAGATTTTTTTTTTAGCTTTGTAAAAACACAGAATCTTGTATTACCAAACAAATAAATGAAAATTCACATTATGTTTAGTCCTACCATTAGTTTCTTCTTTAACATTAAACAGTACAGTTTATTTCCTACAATGTCAATGAAACTACTTTTGTTAGAATAGAACATCAATAAAACATAAAATATTCCTATTTTCTGAAAATATTTTCATGGTACAACTTATCAGATGCTAAAATATCTTGTAAGAAAAGAAGATCTGGGAATAGTAGAGATCCTAAAATTAAATATATCACCGGTTCTCCTTTGAAAATAAAATACTGGCCTGTCTTTCATTCTCTGATAGATTTAGAAAAAAAACAGAAAGGAACAAATTAGTTTAGTCAGCTGTGGCGCAGTAAAAATAATCTATAGATAATCAAGACCAATTTACAGGTCATGGCTAAAGTATTGTTCTTGTACCAGAAGAGAAGCTGTTAAGCAGTACAATTTAATATTCATTCAGCCAAAATCAGTAGACAACCTCAAGACATACATAATGCTGATAATTACACCTGTTGTCATATAATCATTTGGAAGTTTTAATACATTTTAAGTTTTCTGGAAAAGTCATTTTAACCCAAATTTTCTTATTTTAATAAAATCAGAATAAGAGTTTATCAAATATTTGCCTCAGAGCTTTAGAACTATATTGATAAGTGAAGAGCCTACTTTCAGATGTGTTTGCAGTTACGCAAACCAGTGCTCCTTGCATATGGAAAGTAAGATAGTGGTTTTTTGCCCTATCCCAAATAAAGGTACCTATATCTTTGTTAGCATATTACAGCAGGCAGTGATGATGCATAATTAGATGTAAAAATCTCACTCAGATCAATTTCTGTATTTTCTACCATCATTTAACCATTTAGATTGTTTGCAAACCCTCTTTAATATACAGAAGAGACATTTGCATCAAGCTGTGCTCATTCAGGCACACACAGAAAAGCTTTATACATATCAAAGTTATTGCACAGTGAGTCATTTAAATTATTATATTTGAAAACTTAACTTGCATAAGTTTGTGTATAGTATAGCAGATAGATAAAATCTTTAGACTAAACTTAGGATACAAGGCTTTTCAGTGTGTCTTTCATCAGTGTAAATGGCTATTGCACAATTGGATTTTTCTTCTTCTCTGAAGCTCTTAGCCATCTAATCAGCCCAGAACCCAGACTAGGACTGTCACGTTGCGTCAGGAGTTTACAGCGAGTGCTCACTAGAGTGCCTTTAATCCTCCAAGGGTTACTCAAATGTCACAACCATCTGGAGGAAAAGGAGGCTCCTTGCTGGGTTCTTCTGACCACAAATTATTTGGGGGGAGGGGGGGCAGGGAGAGGAGACACAATAGAAAGTAAAGCCATTGCTAAATATTTTCTTTTCCCCTCTCCCCCTCCCCAAAAGAAAGAACCCCCAGAACTACTTTTGATATCTTGAACAAACCCAGGAACAACTTTACTATGACTACTAAAATTTACTAGAATGCCATGAGTAAGGCCATTTTTTGTGATACCAGCCCCAGAAGGGCAGATAAGGTAACCTAATGAGAATACTTCAATAAGAACCTCATCTTAATTGTTTGCAATTATTCTCACAGCATGTAAACATCTTGTTTGGGCTAGAGACCCATTATACTGTGTTGTTTGTCAAACACTGTAAAGATATATTCCATGTCTGGAAAAAATTACAGATTCCTTACTCTGTAAGAGTTTTTATTCCTTTGTAATTCACAGACACTCATAAAATCACTGTGACAGACTTAGAATAAATAAATAAATAAATAAATCACATATTTATGTTAAGCAAAAGGGAGCTCATATTTTCTTAATTAAATCCATAATGGCAGCTTTACCACAGCTTTCAGCAGAAAGAGGAAATCTGGCAAAGAATAAGTAATAGAGCATTACAGCTTTTCTCAGAGCTGTTTTTCACTTCAGAGCAGTGAGGCTTTTTCCTGTACACCCAGTGCAAGTTCCTGCCGCCTATAAGAAAGAAATCTGGATCTAGTTTTCCTCTCTCTTTTAGGAATTACATTCCTAATCCTCTTCTGCAAGGAAAGTCACTTCCTCATCTGGCATGGGCAAGATGGGGAAGCAGGCTGCATCCTATTAATAAATAACTGCATCTGCAGCTGGACTTACTTTCTATGCTATATTTAGAAATTCTTACTTGTGTCTAGTGTTAATCTTCCATTTTTAAAAAACAGCAAAAACCAAGGAAAGAAATAGGTATTGTAGGCACTTCTATTCCAGATAAAAATTTGCGCTATACTTGTCAAAATGTCTGGCATTCCTGTCATTACTTCCTGCTTCTTGACTACACAAGATTTCATGGCTTAAAAGTTGTTGGGGGAGTATGAAAACACTTAACAGAACTGGGGAGCTTCACATGACCATTATCAGAACTGGAAGGGAACTTTCCAGTTAACAAGTATCCCTCCAAATGTTGCTTTTTCATCCCATTAATGAGTTACCTAGAAAAAGTAGTTTTCATAAGTAAATGCTTTATTGCTTACAAAACATATGCCAACCACATCTTTGACCTTTCATTTTCACCTTCAAGATCACCTTCATGATTGCTCATTTGCCACGGTATTGTTTCAGCTCAGAATTGACTGGCTGAACGTTAAGGGTAACCACTCGGAGCATTGCTGCTTTGCTTGTAATTGCAATGGAATGCCCCTGTCTCCTATTAATATAGCTGTTTACCAAAACTTAAGCTGCTTCTGAATTGTATACATATTTGCAATATACAGAAAGATTTATTACCATGATATGCAAAGGCAGAAAAGAAAAAGCACTCATCAGAACTTTGAAAAGTATTTTAAGTTTATTCCTGTAGTCACTTAAACTTTTACCATCTTAAATGGCACCCTTGATCTCCAGTATATCATGATCTCAAAAGTACCTCATTGAAAGTTACAGGAGAAACAACTCATTTCACAAATAACAACTACTAAATCTTACAAATTCTATATCTGCTTTTGCTTCACAGCTATAGACATTACTTGGAATTAATTTCCAATCCATCATCATAAACAGTCGTTATGTGCTGTGCAGGATAGAATGCACTATTTCTTTTCTCATAGATACATGACATACTCAGTTTTTATTATGAAATAAAACATGACATTTTCTTCCGTCTCAATACTATATTACTTTATTTACTCATACAGAAGTATTACCTTTAGAACTGAATTTGAATTAATCATTAAAGCCAAAAAATGTTTTGTTGCAAGAAATATGAATACATCAGCTCAATTCAAAAAAAATCAGGAAAAAACAGGCTAGTGTTTTCAATGATATTATTTGAACTGAAAATGGGAAGAAGACATATTTATCCTCAGATTGTTCAAAATAAGTAAAACATAAGTTTATGTTGGTGAGTTTTAAATTCTGCTTCCTAAGTCTGTTTCATTTATTTTCATTCTTTCTCAACAAAATAAGTCCAATCCTCACTCCCTTCCCTACATCTACATATCAAATGTTAGGTAGCAATATAATCCTGAGCTAATAAGACATACTATATTATCAAAAGCATTCCAAAATCTAAAGCTCTGAAAATGCACTAATGTCATTTTTGCTAATTATTTACAAAAGAGAAGGAAGACAGTATTTGTTGTAATGGCTCTCCTGACACTCTGCTACTTGCACCTTTGGGTGACACAGGCTGGCAGAGGTTACTTGAGTGTGGTTAGAAGCCAGAGTCAAGTAATGAAAACTAGATTACATTTACTTATCTGTATTCTCTCAAATTTACTTTCTAAAATTGAATCGTTACTGAGAGAAGATACCATAGCTCCCGGAATTCAGTAAAGGTATTAGATGTTATCAGAAAGCTTTTAAACAGTCACAAAACACAGAAGTGGATTAAGTTTATATATAATCTTTCATGGGAACCATTTATTTTACTAAAAATTTTCTTTTTCTAATTTGGCACATTGTATAGCCATAATCTTTAGGTACATTAATTACAACTCATTCTACGTATTAACAAACCCACACAAGTGCTTTCAATTTCTAGCTAGAAAAATCTTAACTATTAAAAAAAAAAGGATTTTTTTTTCCAGAGAATAAACGTGTTAAATAATCCTTAAACCACTAAAAAGGTAAAAGGAATATGAAAAAATGTCATTTTGATTTCAATTTAGGACAAAATCTTTCTGTGGCAATACTAGACTTCAGACCACCTCCATGGCACTGAGAAAGTGACAGGACTTCCAGTCTTTCTGCACTGAGTCCACAAGCAGCGGACACGAAGATCACATTTTATACCACGTCCAAGTTCTGATGCTCCACTACTGCCTTTAGATGTTTGACAAAAGGGTGATGTTGAAGGAGAAGGCTGTGTTTGCATGGAGTAATAAGCAAACAACTAGCAACAAATCCTATGGTTATTTTTTATGAGACAGATGATGTTGTCAACTGCCTTAAAGTAAATTTAAAATTTCAATATAGAGACATGATTCAGATGAAACACAAACTGACCTTGTCTGTGGAAGTCACAAGGCAACACTGACAGAGAGCTACCAAAATAGAAAGATTAAAAGGTGGGTGTGGGTGTTTTTAATAGGTCAACAAAGCAGTTGAGGAATTTAGAAAAGATATGAACTGAATCCTGGAAAAAAGCTTGTTGGGTTCAGGGAGAAGGGGTTCTAATTTGAATTACTGGATTCAATTTAGGAAGCTTTATAAAACTCCCTTAAAATGTTTCCTGACAGACATGCAGTGTTCCTACCAAGCGACGTTAATAAAATTGGAATCTGACCTTTGAAATCTGTTCCTGAGACTGCCTTTATTCCTGCATATCCTGGGTAAAACGTCATGTTTCTATTGAAAATTTTTGAATTTCTCAACTTCAACAGTTGTTCTTTAATGACTTATATGCATAACTTCTAGGGAATAAGCTGCATCTATGGCATGATTAAGCTATTATGCCTTCATACAGTACGATAAGCAGATGATAAAAGAACAGAACAGCGCACACACATCTTAGTATTTAAGATAATACATAATATTGCATTATATTTTTGAAAATGCTTAGTGTCAGAAATGTTAAAACATTTTGGTAATTCATCCCATTGGCTTTGAAAACATCTGGGCTTACTTTTTTTATTCTTTGAAAATACGTGCCTGATACAAATGAATATGCATCTTAAACATAATATATTCATATCACATGAATGGTATAATTAGCATATTTTACAAGTCTCTTGAAAAAAATTGCAGAACAACATATCAGATTCATATCATTACAGCATGAAGATTTAAGTCTGCTTAGTCATCATATTCATTACACAAGCTTTCTGCTTCTTCAAATGTACAATAAAACATGCAATCATGTTAACTCCAGTAAAAGGCAGTGTTCTCTTCCAGGTGTCTAACTTCATATAAATTGAAAATATTTTTAAATAAAGTCAAACTATATATATCAGCATGAAGATATTTCTGCAGATCTCTATAAAATGACAAAAAAAAAAGCAATTAAGACAAATAAGAATAAATATGCTTAAGGACTGCAGAAATGTAGAAATAAAATAGTGGGCAAATGTACCAATAGACCAGATACTATGTACTGCAACCAGCACCTCAAAGAAAACAGTTTAGGATTCAAAGGTTCTTCAATCTTTTCCACACTGCAATGAAAAATTTCTAGCACAGGCTTAGTACTGTTTTTCTGACAAAATGAAAAGAGTCTTTTCACAGTAAATTCTGTGGATATTTCCTATTTCCATCCCATTTATATGTATAAAAAATGTAAAATATATTAAAGAAGGATGTTCTCAGAAGAGACATTACAATGTTTAAAAACAAATAAATCTCTTTTTGTAAACAAAAAATTGGGAAAGAAAACCAAGCAAAGAGATTGAGTAAAGGGAACCCAATTCTCTAGGCTCCTCATGTGGCCCATGGAGAGATGCAGTTGGGGGGCATTTTGGAGAACAAAAAGGTTCCCCCCAGAGTTTCTCCCAGAAAGAGCCTTCTGCTCTCCCCTAACTGCTAACATGCTTTGTCAGTCAACTCTACCTATTTAAACTGAATTATATAGATGCTTCCTTTACACTTTACCTATAAGCATTCTGAATTTATAACCACCCTTTAGTGTAATCTACTTCAAATCACGGAAATGTACACTTGTCATTTATCAAGGCTTTTAAATGTGGAAAAAAGCCTCATGGTCCAGAAAGACAGGCAAAATTTCCATCCACCTGTTATTTTTAGGAGAACAATTTCAAGTGATTTTTATCCATCACCGTTTAACCAGATCAGCAGTGATTACTCCTCACAATGCATGATGGCACTCAGACACAAAAGGGAATTATTTCATCTTATCATTCTTGAGCCTGTGAAAAGTTCAGGAATTAAGGAGTATCTGCAAAGTTCTTTTCTTCTAAATGCAATTTAGCTGACTAAATTCACATCTTAACATACAAAAGGCATTAAAAATAAATTGTGTTATTTTTGTAATCTAGAGTGCATTTCCTCACTGTGTACACTTCTTTTCTCTGTTTTGCACCAAAATAATCAGCTTTCACAACAAAGAACCTCCTTCAATGTAAGTTTTCTTCCTCATTGAATACAAAAAGGAGAATACAAAAATGTATGGAGAAAAAAAGATATAAATTGACTTGAATGATTTTTTTTTTAAGCATTATTTTCTTGCAACAAGAAGAGTAAGTAATGAATTCACTGATGTTACCTCCTTCTCGTATCACTTCACAGGTGCTAAATTCCTTCTGCGTTTTGATTTCAGGAAATAGACGGATACTACCGTGCAAACTGGCCAAAAGACATATTATGCTGGGCTAAAATTAAGGCAGCCCAGATGGGTAAACATTATCAACACCAAAGATCGCAATACAACAGGTACTCATAAATCATGCAACAAAAAACAGATATTGGTTGGAAGGGGAGAGGGAACAAAATAATGGCACAATTGGTGGTCTTTTGGTTAAAATGTAAAAATCCTGAAAATTCTGGGTGTTCTACACACAGGCACACTTTTACAAATCTATATGACATTAGTTGCTATAAAACATAGTAGTTGCCTAGCGAGTATTAGATTACATTAAGAGCTTCACTTTTATTTTTAGACTCCTACAATGCAGAGAGGGCCTGATCTTTGCAACAGCAATCAACAAACCTTTATTTTACAGCAGTGTGGCAGAAAGAAACAATATGCCTTCCCTAAATATAATTGGTAACCCTGTCAAGTAAATATGATCAGCAGTGTTCTGCAAGATTAAACTTTTAACTGGATGAAAACAGCTCACTTTATCCACTTGCTATTCCACTGAAGCTAGTTCATGTCTAAATAAAGAATAACAAACACCAAGAACATTTCTTATTTTCCAAACTCATGCAAACAAATATACTAAAATACAGACAAATCCAAAAAAGGGAAGATAATAACCGATTGGACGAAAGTTCAAGATGCTAAATCTGAAGGTGAATAATGAATCTTAATGGGCAACATATTGATGTGAGGGGGAGTTAAAGTCCTGGAATTAGGCAAAAAAGCTGCAAGATCATGAACTGTAAAAGGACAGTTATTAGCCCAATTTTGAATGCATTGCTTTGAGTATAAACTATAAATTTGGTATTAAATTATAAGGAAATTTAAGTGTAATTTAACTTATAGGGAGACAGTAAGAAGAGTCAAGATAGACTGTCGTTATCCTTTATTTATAG
This sequence comes from Apteryx rowi, assembly GCF_003343035.1. Taxonomy (NCBI): domain Eukaryota; kingdom Metazoa; phylum Chordata; class Aves; order Apterygiformes; family Apterygidae; genus Apteryx; species Apteryx rowi. The sequence goes on from NW_020450030.1 coordinate 774,485, forward strand.
TTGATATATTATTTATATGTGGTGAACTAGGCTGATGGCAAGCATCTAACTTCATGTCCTCCTTCTCTATAGAAGTTGATATTAAAATACAATTCTGATGACAGAATTTGCTATGCGAGTACAATTAGCCAGTGGCTGGCAGGAGAAACACTTCAGTGAAAGCAAGTTTTAAAACATTCTATGGAATACAGCATTAAAAATCCAACTGCATAAAAAGAAATCAAAATACAACATAATTAAGTTATAAGTGTCAACAGTTTCCACGGGGGCTGGAGACAATAAATTGGATGGTAGCCTTTCAGAAGGTATCCAGATGATGTTTAAATAACCTATGTGGAAAATGGAAACTTTTGAAACCAATTAAGAACATTCACAACTAACAGGGTAGACTTAGGTGCCCAAAGCAGCCATTCTCATTCCAGATACACTACTCAAACACTACAGTGCAGTTATTTAACACCTATTTACACTTTTTTTTATTTATTATAGTTTTACACCTTTGATTTTAATTGCATTTTAAAGGCACAGACCTGCTTTATAAGGTGAAGTATATTGGAACCAAGAACCCAGAAGGAATTAACATTATGCAATTCCCAAGGAGCTTATTTTGTAGAAATAACTCTGCTATCCTTTAAATTGGGCTAGTAGGCAGCTATGCCAGAAGCTGATGTTTGAAAGCATTAGTCTGTGATCAATACAAGAAAAGAGACTGCTGGCTGAGCTGAACCAGCTAATAATTTTGCCTGTTTTTCACACAATTTTTACAAGCAACAGGTAAGTGCTGGTATGATGGCGAAAGTGAGAGTAAGCATTGGCATTCAAGACAGATAAAGCCCCATGTTATGCCTTACTCCACAGTCAACATCAAGGTAGTGTGCACTACCTCTACAATCTGCTATACAAAGCTTCTAAGCTAATTTACCAGAAGACTCTTCTACTTCACTAAAAAAACCAAAAATATTAATTTATTGAAAAAAAAATACTATGCTTGATTCTTTTGTTGTCATAGATTTTCTACCCTATGAAGCAATAACGAACATTTGATCAAAAGAGAGAAAGTTAAGGTAGTTCAGACAGAGTCAATATTAACCTTGGTAGGAGAACCTCACTCTTCTTACAGGCCAGGTGATCTTATAAAGCAAGAGTGCAAATGAAGATTGTTAAAAGAAAGAAAATAAAAATAAAGAATACAGTTGGGTACAAAATTGACATTGCTTGGCTAGGAGCGAGAAGGCTGAAGGGAAAGTTACAAACTTAATCCCTCCTACTGGCAGTTTCAAAATCCCACGAGTTTTGTGAGAAAACAAGGGTCATTCTGACCAATTATTTTGTATTTAGAATTGATAATATTTATAGCTTGAATTTTGTTCCCTAAGTAAGAGCAATTGAAGTGATAAAGCCACTATTAGCATTTGTCTAATTTAAACAGCAGTAGAAAGTTTTTTGTCCATCTCTGGAAGTCTACTTCAAAAGATTACCTTAAAAAAATTCACCTGCTGAGATACACTCACTACTATTTCCATCTCCTAATCATTTTTCCTCATTCAAAAATGCAAACATTTAGATCCATTAAGAATGGCAAGCCTATCTGTTAAGCACTCTGTTGCTAAAAGCAGAGAGTACAAAACTGCCCAAAAGGCAATTACAAATTATAAGCATGTGCATTTTCTTTAGGCCGAGGATTAAAACCTAATGTCTGAATTCTGTCATATAACACCTTTTCAGTAGAAGCCTGCTAATTTAGCGCTCACCTCCTGGAAAAAAAGCAAAATTTTTTCAGCTTTTTTTTTCTTCTTGTAATGAAGACTGATTATGATCACTTTTTCCCCTGAAAATTCATGGGCAAACATACCCGAAACTTCATGGTCAAACATACCAAACATGAAAGCCTTGTTGAACAGGTGTGCTGGTCAAGTAAGTTTTCTCAAGAAAAAGGGTATCCACAGTCAAAATTTAATCACAACCATCAGGTTTTATCTGATTAATAAACTGGAAGTTTCATGAACTTTCCTTCAGAAAGGAAAGAAACATTCAAGAAATAGTACAACTGATAAATTCCTAAATATGTGTTCAGAAAAATTCTGATTTGCAAGAGGTAAAATGCTTACTTCTCTAAAAAGCAAGGCATAGTTTTGTGTAAGCTAGATTTTCCCATGTCCTGGTTCCTTCACTGATTTTAAATTGATGAAATTTCGATGCACCTGTTACAGCCCAGAGCTGTATAAACAAATTAAGGCAATGATATAGTCCAACTATAGCATTCAAATCTTACTTCAGGTAGGCAAATTCAAACTCTTTGGATTGTTGTAACAGCCAATGTGAACATTAGCCTTAAATGGGCAGTAAAGACTAACATCATTTAAACAGACAAAAAAAATAGTCATTTCTATGACACTTTAAATCACAGTAACTCAAATCATCAGTAATGTTTTTATATTAGCTTCTTCCATCTTTCAGTGATTAGACCATTAGTATAACCAAGTCTGGTTTTGAGCTCCTTAGAAGATCTTGCAAAATCTTTTGTCCTCAACATAAGCACAGTGGAAGATTAGAACAAAAGAACATCATATTGTTTTAAAAATGTATTATGAAAATATTTTTAGCATATTTCATATTTATGCTCACTGTCAAAAGTAAACCAGAGAACTATATCAGAACAAAACAGAACACATAGATTATTGTCTTACAAGTCTATACTTCCTAATAAACAGTCCCAATTTATTTTTTTATTAAGATTTATAAATGAACAAAATGTCCTAGTTAAATAATGATTTTTCTTCAGGCACACATATGCACATACCATGTAAGTGCACCCCCACCCTGACAGATATTAAAGAATTCATGTGCACTCTTAAGAGAATCATTCTCTCTTATTTTTTCTGAAATGTCTTTGGTAGACATATTATATTTCTGTTTAAAAACATTACTAGGCAAGTCAGTTTTGGCAAACATTTGATGCTTATGCCTGTCTCTTCACTGTGTATCAGGTACATATGCCACACATCTGATAAGGCTTTTCCTCATTTGCGTGCCCAGAAAATCTGCTTGAAATTTATGACATGAAACTAATTAATGCTGGGAGAAACTGTAGTAACAAGTAGTTATTCTGTGGTCTACTAGCATTTATTTCTTCTTCAAGAAAAATCATAAGCAGCAGCATCTTAGATTGAATTTATTGTGCTTCTGTATTTCCCTGTATAATCTCAATTCCCTCCCATGCGTTCATCCTCTAAATAATGAGTGCTGATACAGAATAGTTCATCCAACTGTATGTTTTTGCTATATCAGATAACTGCTACATGAGCTGCACTGATTCTTTGTCTAAATTAGCTAGCTTGGTTTGGACAGAGATTATAAAAGTGATCAAAAACTGTTCCTGTTGGATGAAAAACAAACTAAGCAATTTGGGACTCCTCCAAAATTGTTCAATTTCCAATAAAAAAGAAGTGTGAAGTAGGTATGATTGTTTCCAGTAATGTCATTTGCCAATTCAGAAGAAAGGGTAGTAACTAAAAGTCTTAAAGTATAATCAGTGAGATGCCACATGCCTCCCTTGAGCTCATGCCACCCAAAGAAATAACTCTATCAAGCTGTCACAGAAAAGACCTTGCAACTTTACTAAAAGTTTGTTTTAGTATTTTTGTTCAGACAATTTGAACTAAAATGATGATCATCCTTCCTTAATAGGTTTCTAGTTTACAAGTAGAGGAAGCCCATTTTATTGATTGAACTGTATTTTTCATATTTCAGTGTATTAATCACTCACAGACAATACTTTAACACAGGAAGCACAGAGGAAAACATCTTCTTTTAATCTTGACAATCTGTAGTGTATAAAAAAATCCAAGAAAGTGCACAGAAAAGACAAGACTTCAATGCATTGAAAGTTTCTCCAAACCAAGCTAAGGAACACTGTAAATAAGAGTTCTCATTATAATGCTTTACCAAGATCAACTACCTCACCCATGTACATTCCACTCCACTCATACCTAGCCCAAGATAAAGAACAAGTGAAACAAAACAGCAGCTTGCTAGTTTTTGACAAAAACAGAATATATAAATATGTCCTTCAAGCACTGAGTAAGCTACGTATCTTTTTTTTTTTTTTTAACTAATGCAATCTTATCTAGTCCATTCATTATTTGACTTTGTACAAGAATGGTGGATATATAATCCAATACCAGTGGCACATCAATATTTCCAGCCAACCTAAATTCCTATCAGTAGCATACAATGATGGACTAATACGTTGAACTGCTACAGTTCCCTATCCTGCCTACTGGAATATTGATCTGTACAGCATGTGAAGAAAAATCTATACTCAGTTAATGAACAGAGTAGCACCACAGAATAAAGAGGACTTAACTAAATTTACAGCTTCTGTACTCTGCAATAAAACTTGAAAAGAAGCAGGGTGATAGCAGAGAGGATCACAGGGTAGCCAAACAGACTGCAGCAACAATAGGAACAGAAAAGAAAAGGAATAAAAAAGCAGAGGGGGACGAAATTAATTTGAGAGGACAAAGAATGAGAAAGTTCTAAAAATCTCAGGCCAAAATATCCAGCCCATTACGTGATTCCTGTTCACTCAAACAGAGTTAACAGCATCAGATCTGTTCACAATCTTTCAACCTCTACCTGTTCTTCAAGGTGACAGTATTCCTCTGCTTCTTTTTCATAGTGCTCCATTCAGTGAAGAGAAAGGGCACTGCAGATCAGCAGCCACCTCCAGATCACAGCCTGCAGACCTCCGGATCATGCAAGGGGGAACAGTCCAAGGCAAGTGTGCCAAGCTCCCAGCTGGACAAACACTCGACATGTTGAATCCATATGTTCTGTAGCAGAGCGCTTTGCAAATGTTTCTAATACGATAATTCTACTTCAGCGGTAGCTTGGAGGGCTTCATTCCAATTTTCTCTAAAAACTCTCAGATCCTTCCTGTGTAATATCTTTAAAACTTGATCTTTCCTACATAGGCACATAATACGTATTCACATAATTAAAATTCATCATTTGAAAACATTACTGTAACAGCATCCTGCTCATCCTGCTCTTTGACTTTAAGTCATCAACTCAACGACGAACGAGTATACAAATAAAGGTCTTGGAGGGAACTCGAAAGGCATTCTAGTATGTCTACCAAATCTAGGTAATTCCTGTTTTTCTAACCCATCTTCTGAACTCAGTTGAGAAGGATCCACCTTAAGTAGTCCTCACTAGCCACTCCTCAAGCAGCTTATTTCAGTACTCAACTGCCACGTACTTAGGAAGCTCTTACACCTTCCTACTCCCTCTCCTTAAACGACCAGCCTTCCCCCAAACTTTCACATATTTGGAAGCCGATATGTAACCACTGAATCTTCTCTTTTCCAAACTGGGCAAAACTAATTCCTCCAAATTTACCTCATAGACTGTGTTTACTAAACCTACAATAAATTATTTTGTTCTCCATCAGACTTATTTCATCCAGATCTTTCTGCGAGAGAGGTGCACAGAAACTTGCTATGGTGCTTTTACTGACATCTCTCCAATACCAAACTGACCAGAGTAGATCACCTGTGTCTACTGTATGTCTGAAATGCACATACTGTATATTATACTCATAAAATGAAATTTATAGAAAAAAAACTCAAAACACTGTTGAATAACATCCTGGCTGAATATTGAACAAATATCCAGTGATGCTGCTTAGGTTGTTATTCCCTATTTTAAATGTATTTGATAGTTCCCTCTTAAACATAGCATTTGGCTCTGAACATCTTTCTTAATTGTAGTATTTCCCTTGCACACGGTTTTACATATACAAAACTAGAAGTGATCCACAACTCACCTTGAAACCCCTCAGCTGCAATTTGCAGACACATCCCTATCTGCACCCTTCACCAAAGGTAAGTCCTGTAACAGCTTGTGCGAGTTAATGAGAGTTACAAATAGTTAACCCATTTGGAGAGGCTTTATGCAGAATTAGTACAGGTTTCACACACACAGAATAGAGCATCTAGAGACAAACATACATCAAAATTTAGGGGACAGTAAAGACGCACAAATTTAAAGTTTCAAATCTTTCTCAGATTCAAAGTGATTCCTGGCCAATGTCACACAGCTCTGAAGCTCTTCAGTACTTCTTCCAGCTACTGGCAAGATTCCCATAACCTATGTCCTTCTAGGTAGTATTTTAAAACAGGCTTGGCACCTTTATCTTCCTGGCACTCAAATAACATCTTCTCTAGTTCAAAAATAAGCTTTTTAAGACAAAGGGTTTTTTTAAAACCAAAAAATGAAGAATACTAAACATTTTGGTAGCATGTTTTCTCAAGTTAAATCATGAAGCTCAAACTACTCAAAACTACCTGTCAACTTTAAATACTACCTTAGGCTAACAGCATCAGGTTCTGACATATAATCCAGTGACATTTCCTTTGACTATTTGGTTTTCTTAGAACTAACAACTTTTTAAAAATAAATGAAAACCAAATGATTTACTGAGACTTACATTGTAAGGATTCTTCCTTTCCCATAATACCAGAATATGTTTTAAATTTTCACACAAGTGTGAAAGTATACACCATCCTTAACAAAACAATAACAAAAACACAGAACTAATTTTGGAGGGAGCAATCCTTCATTAAATCCTAATTGTTTCCCATTGTATTTTTAAGGAAATAATGTATTTTTTCAATGGTGAGAATTTAGAAATAATTAAAAATAAGGTATTTAATGATACCAGTGTTGTTAATTTAAATCACTACTCCATGAAAAATATACAGTGCGCGTACACTACCCCATGAGGTACAGCATTCTCAAACCAGCATTCTCAAAGTCCAGAAGTCCTAAACAAATTTTATCTTAAACATTTCATTTAAAACTACTTTTTATATCAGTAATAAAAGAGCAGAAGCAGCATTTTCTCTCCTTTTTTCCCCTCAACTCTTGACAATAACCTCCCCAACTTCAAACACCACATTTGTAATACTACCTCTCAACTTCAGTTTCCTTTAAAGGACTTTATTAATCCTGTTCATTTGCCACGGGCAACCATTTTATTTCACCACTCGGAGCTAGCTAATTCAGCAAAACTTTCTGTTAAGCTAACACAGCAGCTTTTTTATACCTTTGCAGCTTCTACAACATAAGATAGTAGCTGAATAATTAAATTATCTTGACCAGGTATCCAATATTAGAAATGAAATGCATCCTGACACTACAAATAAGAAATATATATCTGGAAAATACAATTCATACCATGTTTTAACTTTTAGTATGTTGTTGAACTAGTTCTGAAAACCATTTAAATGCAATGTGCATGTTAGTCAGATTTGTTGCTTTCAGAGTTGAATTCTGAAGATGCTGCTCCAAAGCATTAGGCCACCATTGCTTCTCTTTGCAAAGCCATCATCTACTGTTTCAATATGTACCAAAGCCTAGGCACTAAAGACAACAGTCAAAATTTGGATATAGTAGCATACAATACTTAGCTACTTTCTGTACAGTTTCTCTTCCAAAGCTCCATCAGCTATATTAACCCTATAAAGTCTGCAGTGACCTTAGTAAACCAAAGATCTTCTGGTACCTTCACCTAAAGTAGGTCTTCTTAAGTTATTTTTATCTGAATTATATGAATAAGTATATAATCATAATATTATAATTCTATTAATAGCACTTTACTAAAAAAAGGAAGTGTTTGTTACTATAACAGACAAAATGAACCCATTTATAAAAGAGAGGCAGTTACTGTAATTTTTATTCTGCAGTTCAGATTATTTCAGAGTAATCTGCACATAACAGCCAATCGTTAGCAAGTGAAACTACAACTTTTCGGAGAGAACTGAAAGAGAACCTTACTACTTTGCCTAGTCATAAAGTTAAACATTTGTTTATTTTTAATTCACAGAATAGTTGAGATGGAAAGGGACCTCTGGAGATCATCTGGTCCAACCCCCCCTGCTCCAGCAGGATCAGCTGGAGCAGGCTGCCTAGGACCCTGTCCAGTTCGGTTTTGAATGTCTCCAAGGATGGAGACTCCACAACCTCTCTGGGAAACCTGTTGCAGGGCCTGACCACCCTCACAGTAAAGAAGTTTTTCTTACATTTAAATGGAATCTCTTGTATTTCATTTTGTGCCCATTTTGTTCCCTTTAAAAAATTCCTTTCTGTTCATAAGTTTATCATAAACTAAAAGCTTTTCTCATTATGCAATAAAGAAAGAATAGGGAACAAAATTTTCAAAACATACCATATGTTTTGCTATTTACACTTTTTTTTTCATTCGATTTACTATTCTATTATTTCTGAAACTGAGCAAAGTATATACTATTTTCACAGGTTCTAAGACATAAACACTATGATTAAGATATAAATGTAGGTACATACACATACAAGAATTAGTTTTATGAAGCACTTGAAAGATAAAATAGAAAAACATTGAAGTATGTTATTTTCTAGCATCTGTAAGAAATCAATAACTAACAGATTTATGTTCTTAGATTACTTTAAATTGTTTAGTAACCTGAAGCATCACAGCTAGAATGAATATTTTACTAGGACCATTTGCTTCTTATACTTTGAGCAAAATTAAGAATATAGGTTCCCCCCCCCCCAAAAAAATTTGACCTTTTATTTTATGATTAGATGCATCTTAACTACACTAAATAGTAAGAAACTTAGGAATGCACAGCTAGGCAACTCCAAATATATCATTTGTGTAATATATCTTTGGATTTATGAAAAAGTGTTTGCAAGGTTTAACTTCTCTCTACAAAACACACATTTCAAACCACTGAAGCAATGGCATACTTAAGTAAAAAATGTTTCCTCTTAGAATTTACATTCTATGGTGATCCTCAAACTCATTTGTAGAGTAGATAACAAGACCGGAACATCTAACCAACTAATTTCTACACAGCATACTCCCAGTACTCCCTATAGCTTTTTTTTTTCTTTCTTTTTTTTTTTAATTAAAGGCTAACCTGTAAGGGAACTTAAGCTTTTTATAACCAAAAGTAGTAAATAATCAACCCACTTCATGTAGAAATAGCTATTTGAGGATAAGAAATTTCCAGTAAAGCACATTTCTTAATGAAGCAGGATACGCTACAACTTCACGAAGTACTGTAGAGAGTTATATTTAAAAACAGCACATTTTCCCAAAGCTTTTTGAAAATATCAGCCTCCAAGTTCAACAGTAGCAAAACTTACTGAAGAGACAAAACTCACAGATTGGCTGGGGGGGGGGGGAATCCCCCACCCCCCAACCCCCCCAACTATTTAAAAAGAAACTGCAGCCAGTTTACAGAGTCATTTTTTCTCTTTCACCAAGAATCAACTTATCTAGCAAGGCCATAACCTATTCTCTTGAAATTTGGGCAAGAAACATTCTTTGCTGGACACTAACAAGCTAAAGCGGAGGAGAAAATTTGCCAAAATGAAGGAGGTAAGCAGGCTGTAGGGCTCCCCTTCCCCCAGGCGGCAATCCAACTGGTGTATACTCCTGCATCACAGAGCAGTTTTATAGCCTTCCCTCTCTCTGCCTTTGGCTTCTCCATTTACATAGGCTGTAAAATAAAGCTTATTGGTTAACCCTACTATAGACTCTGATTTTGTTCCATTATCCCATGCTGACTGTTCTTTTTGGTGTAATCCACAACAGAAAATCTTGATTTGTTGCATGTCTTGTGCATCTTCTCAACTGTCTAGCTGCTTCCAGGTACTATAAGATTATAGCTGCTTGGTCTGGCAGTGTCCTAGCTAAGGAGCTATGCTCATTTATAAAAACAATATGATGATGTTTTTTCTTACAGAGGTGAAGATGTATGTTGTCTGTGAGTTACCCTTTACACTATAAGACTGCAATGAAAATCTACACTTGTGTGATCTTCCTTGCTGAATGAGTTTTTGCTTTTGTGCAGTACTGATCCCAACACTTTGCCCATACCTTCCAAAACAGAACAAAACAAAAAATATCCTTCTTTCTGAGACCTTCAACCAAGCCAGGCAGCTTTTCTAGGTTGTGAGATAGTTCATCTCACAAAGTTGAGCTATTCATTTTGCAATAAGGATGGAAGCCAGGTTACTGGGACAGTTAATATTCCTTCAGCAATTTCTCATAATTCCCAGGTCTCAAAATACATGGAGTAGTTTTTCCCCAGTGCACTAAAACAGATAACAGCTCTTCATTTCACTGCATCATGAAAGAGGTATGCAAAATAGTCCAGGTGGAGGCAGTAAGCTCATAGTAAGATACTGGGTAGATCTTTACAGTGTGACTATGTACGCAAGGTAGTTACCCTGGGTGCTGTGACAAAATCAAGTCACCCACGTTGTTTCCATAATATGAAACACTCACTGTCATCAGATCAGTTTGCAATTTGTTGATGAGACTTCTCAAACAAGAGCAGAAGTACGGAAAACAGTCAGATAATAAGAATGCTATCACACTCCATTTTTTATTTTAAATAATCTGACCCGCTCCCACAAACTAAGAAAAATGTGGTCACAAATTCTGAACCCCATCTGTGATCTGCAGATCAAGATCATGGAGTATTTTAGGGTTGACAAAACTGACTGAACAGCTTTTAGTCTATTATCAATTCATTATCCTGGAGTAAACTAACACAGAACCCTTTTACAACAATTCTAGCAACCACTTTGAGACAGAATTTTGACATATATGGAAGTATTACATGGGAAAAAAATTGAAGAGTGAAGTCAAGTCACAGAAGGAAATTAGTTACTGAAAAAAATACTGGTAGATACAGCATATTGTATTTTTCAGAGTAAATCTGACTATAAGTGCTGAAATCTGAGAACAAAACTATTCTGTTCCTTTAAAAAATAGATTACAGATGTATTTCTCTTACTAGCAGTGTATGTTCGCACACTAGTAGGCATCAAAAAAATTTGTGATGTTCTGCTACTAAGATGTCACAGGACTAATTTAAAAGGAAAAGATGCCTTAAATATTTTTCCTATTAAAGAAAAATCTCAAATATCTTGAGAAATAAAAATATGACAGAATGCATCTTGCATATCCTTATTGGAGCAGATGTTTGAGTATATCTAGTTTAAAGAAAGAACAAGCACTCAAAGAACAGTATAGTACCAACTACTTAAATAATGAACAAAAGCAAGAACAGAAGACTCTAAGTAGCATTTAATTGAAAATGAGCTTTTGAGTAATTTTTCATATTTTCCCAAAGCAATCCCCTGCAAAGTTGTATTTCAGCATCAAATTCACAATCAACCATTTTATACTGAATACAGTACCAATCAAGTTCAACATCAGCTCTGCAATTCATTGCGACTAGACTAAGGAATGTAAATGCCGCTAAGTGTCCTTCAAGTCTTATGTTAAGCTTGGGCACCAAATGCCTTTGTAGTTCTTCTGGGGTATTACCATTAGTATAGAAGGGTTAATAGCAAAGGCTGATGATTGTTTAGAAATTCACATTGCCAAAGTGGATTACATTGCATCTACTGAGGGGATCAACAATGTAAGCCTACACTAAGCCATTATTGCAGAAACAAAGCTTTCATTTTAAGCCTTTGGAAACAAGCATAAAATGGACAAAAGAAAAAATTCTTCTGATGTAAGAACAAGGCAAACACTACATGCTTTTCATACAGACTCACATTTTCAGAGCCATTCAGAACACATGAAAATGGACAAATAGTCTCCCCAAAAAGCTCATCATGAACACCCGACAAGATTAGCAAGCTTAGAGGAAATGACAAAGCAGATAAGTTATCAAATGGTATAAAGGAAGTCTTTTTTATTCAGGACACAACCAATTTAATTATCTTGATTTAGGACTGAAAACTGAAAGAGTCAAATGTGTTTGTAAAAGGTTGGGCTCCTACATCCTCAGTGAAGTGCTTGATTTTCAAAGCCACCAAATGCTCCAAATGTCCATTAAAGTCAGTGGAAACTGAAGTTGCTCAACACATATGAAAATGACTCCATTTACTTGGCCAGTCAGACTCAAACTTCATTAATTCAAATTTGAAATTAGTAACTGAATTGCTTTAACACTTTCTCTGATGCTCCCTGAATCCATCACTAAAATCTGTCTTGTTGTCCCAAATCAAAAACTGACAAATTAAAAAATAAAATAAACCTCAGATAATCCAGACCAAGCCTGCTTTGTGATTTGGACCGCTATAGCAGCTTGTTTATAAACACCTCTTCTCAAGCAGTTTGCCATGGATGAAGGTCTTTGTTATTATTTCTGTGAAGAAATAGTAGTCAGAAGTCAGTAGTCAGAAGTTCAAGTCTTCTGATGAAATGTTTGGCACAATGGAAAACTAATGTTTTGAAAGTAACAGAATATAACCACTCAAATTAGTACTTGAAGTCATAAGTAAACCATCTCACATGCTAACTACATCACAAAAATGAACAAAAAAACCAGCCTTCTTCAGGAATCCTGTCCTCCACTGAAGATTATTTTATATTAAAAACACAAACCAACACATTTTAAACACCATGCTAAGCTTCTCCAATACACAACCAAACAGGAAAGTATCATTCCATATTTCTACAATTTAGGTTTTTAGATATAATCTTGCTTTTGTTTTAGTTTTGTCCTGATGAATTTAAACTGGACAAGCTACTGAAATTGTGCAAGTCTAAGAATTCAGATTAATTGTACCTGAAGCAAGCTATTGCAGACAGGTTCAACACACTACTGTTTTTCCTGAAGTGTTTTAAAACTGTTAACAGGAGCAGGCTTTAAGAGATTTGTCTTCTGTGTTTACTTTAACAAGGGTATCATTATCTAAATGATGCTTTTATGACTGCAAGAGTAATGAAGTTCACATGTGGAACAGTAATTTTCCTAATATAGGAAAAATGAATCCAATGAGTTTTGTTACTTTTTAAAGGTTGGTTCTGCAAGATTCTCAGACAGTGAGTATTGAAAATTCACTGCATTTTCACAAAGTGAGCTATTAACTTAAACAGAGCTAGAAAATTGTAACCTTTGATTCCCAGACTTTTATAGTTAGGATCCTTCTAGTCTCTCCTATAACATTTTACCTCTCAGACTTCTGATCGTTTGAAAGATGAAAGGGATGAGGCAGGACAGGTTGAATCCTTCCTCAGTGTCCCACTACTCCCTCACAAGATACCTCTAAGGTGGCATGCCCTCATTTTCAGCCCAAAACCGGCTGAGATGCACTTGCTGATATTTCAAGATATATAACAAGGTTTCTCCTCTTTCTCCAGGTGAACTGCCTGAGGTGTGTTGCCTCCCTACCCCCTCCTTGAGGGACAGGGATGGATACAAATTCACTTACAAGCCTGTCTTATTCTCAGTAAAGATGTTCCAGTATTTTCATAATAAGGTAGCTCCTTCATAGTTTTTAAAAAGTATTAATTAGAACAAGCAAACAAAAGCTGTGCAGACGGATCACAAGAAGTTGTATTTCTTTGAAACTGCCTCAATCTTTGACGGATAAATTATGTGTTTAGTCATTGTATCATCTATTGATGAGATAAATATTAACTGAGAGAAGAATCTACTTAAAATTGCAAAGTCATAGCAGTACCTCTTCCAACTAGCTACACCTCAGTGGCTTAAATTTTACAGCTCAGAACATAGTCTTTTTTCTAGCATTTGCAATACTAAGCAACATTGAAGACAGAAGTTTAAAAACAAAAATTTTAAGTTTTGCTTCCAATTGGAAAAAACAGAAGGAGAAAAAATAAACTATTTCTCAAATGTCAAAGTTTTCAAAAAACTACATGAAAATCTTTGTTTAGACTGCATTTTCCTTTAATTTTGCTACATCTTCTCAAAAGCTGATTGGAATAGAGCAAACTGGTTGCTGTAATCGAAAACATTTTTACTGGCATGTAATCAATTCTTCGCCCTGTGCACTACTTTGACATCTCATAGGCAGTATAGACATAAAGAGGCCAAGATATGTCAGTGGCACTGACCTAATACCCTCATTTTTTTTGATCATAGATGTACCCACTCTCTTCTCTAGAGCTACACAGCAGTCTTCCCAGGCAAGCAATTCAGAAGAGCGACATGGAGACAGGAATGGTAAGGTTGTATATTCCAGTGAGTAGAAGCTGAAAAGCAGTAACACGTTACTGCTCCAAAAGAAGAATACTTATATCTGGTATTTTCCTTTTTTCAGAATTAACATATTAAACAACAATAATCACAATAACAACATTTTCCCCAGGCAACCGTTATGAAGCTACAAGCTGACATCAAGAAATCTTCAACTGCCCCCAGCCTTTTGCTGCACTTTCTCTACGAAAAAGAAGAGTGAGAACTTCAGTCCTTTAAGTATTAACTATAGCCATTACCCAGGATGCAAGAGCATCTGTGGAGCCCTGCTCTTTTGTCTTTGAGCACTATACTGTCTCTGTTTAGTATGGTGATCTCTGAAGGATGTGTAGGAAAGTACACTGAACTTGCATACTAGAAAGGTGTATAGGAAATGTGCTTCTGCTGGAAAACACATAACTGCATGTTACTTTGGATGGCTCTCAAATACTTTCTCTACTTCAAAGATTTCTTATGAAGACCTGTACCCTAAAGACTAAAAGTAACATGAAGAGGAAGCTACTCCAGCTTTGCTAAATACTCAAAACAATAACATACCGCTGACAACAGGAGAAAGAGCAATAAGCTCCTCCAGAGGTCCTGGCATAGTGAAATGCAAGAAGTTATACATGAGAAAGTGTTTTTGAAATGAAAAAAACTGAATTGCAGAGAGAATAAATGATATGGACACAAACCAGCTGAGATGCATGAACTCTGGAGAGTGATTACACTCATTCTGAAGGGATAGGCTTATAAAAGCCTCAAAACCCTAAGGAGGAGTTTTGCTTTCCCTCCTCCCCTCACCATTCCCTCCCTCAAAGTGGGCTGGTCATGCAGGACAGAGGAGCAAAATTCCCTTGTAGCACTGATATATCCTTTAGCATAAACTACTAAGCTAGCTCAGTACAGATACAGAACGGAAACAACTACTGCATCGCTCTTCCTGTTACCCAGGGAGTTAAGTGACATGTTGGTACTGGAAGGAACAGGACAGAAATTACCACAGTATCCTGAAGTCTAAGGGATCACATCTGTGGGTGCCAGCTGGCACCTGATCATAAGTACAAGAAATTGGAGCACATCATCTTGGATGAACACGAATCAAGAAGCTGTCACCAAGTTAACAAAGGAGATTTTCTCTGCTCCAAGTCAAGAATTTTGTTAAATGAAGACTTCAGCCCCACCCTGGCTTTTTCCTGTCTGAAAAACTTCCTATAAAGACAGCTTAAAAAGTAGAAAGTGATGCTTTCCCTTACTGCCCTCCTCAAATTCTGGTTATATGTGCATGAGTTTGGAATTTTGTTTCATGGTATGTGTCAATATATCATTATTTCAAAACATAAGTGCACTATAGCAAGTAATGCAATAAATGCAATTGATAACCAAGTAATGCAATGAAACAATGATATCGGATTTAATCATAGATAAGGAATCCACTGTCATATCTGTGTGGTGAATCTGAATGAATTTATTTCAATATGCAAATGAAAGCAAAGAGAACAATCCTAAGATAAATGTACAAAGCAGGTAACAATTTTCAGTTTATAACAAGTTTTTGTGTTTGAACTTTGTATCAGAAGTCAAGTTAACAGCCTAAAACCTTAAATGAACAAAACCTGAAGTCATGCGGTTCCATAACAAGGAGTAAGAAAAACAGCATGAGAAAAATTCTTAGTTGATTTCATCCTCTCAGTTCATGTTTATTAAACTCACCAGTATTTCAAAGTGAGTGATATATAGATCAATAAATATAAATTCATGAATAATGACATACTGCTGCTATAAAGAAGGAAACAGGTTCCCTCGGCATAGTATAGTAACTGATTTTACTGAATTATTATAATGTGAAATCAAACACAGAAATTAATAACTAGGCAGATGAAATTAGGGCAAGTCTTAAATGGTATATCACTCATGCACTATGATTTTCAAAGTATAAGCAGTTTCCTTAAAATCCTGTCTAGATCCTCTTCAGTTTTATTTATTTATTTCCCACCTGGCTTTATGTGAACCTCCTCCTAAAGTAGGTGCTACTGTGCACACCTTCCTCTTTCCCCACACTCTTTTCCAAAAGTTTCTGCGATCTGCTGTCATATGGCCTGCCAAGTGTATTATTGTCTGATAACTGCTGATACCAATTCTCCTGCCACATCCACACTTCATATTTTATGCTCTACCATCTTCTCTTTCTTTCATGCATCTCTCTCTTTCGCCACTACCTATCCTTGTATTTTTTTAAACACAAAATTGTATTCTTTGTTCCAAAACAACACATTCCCATAAATCCTTTTTTCCTCCATGTCTTTCAATAACTGCTCAGCTAGCCTACCACACCAATATCGTATACCAAAAATAATTAACTTTTTTGAAGTTTATGCCTCCGCCCCCCCAGCAAACCCATCAAGATGTTCTCAATTACCTTGCCTATCTTAGGATGATTTCCACTAGAACTGTCTTATGTCATTTTGTTTTAATGGTGGTTTTAACTACCATAAAAATCTGAAAAAA
Organism: Apteryx rowi; assembly: GCF_003343035.1. Classification (NCBI taxonomy): domain Eukaryota; kingdom Metazoa; phylum Chordata; class Aves; order Apterygiformes; family Apterygidae; genus Apteryx; species Apteryx rowi. Next base: position 791,053 of record NW_020450030.1, read on the forward strand.
AATCCAAATTATTTCCTTGGAAGTTAGAAAGAAAAAAAAAAAGGCTTAGGATATGAAGATTAATTGCTCGTTAAGAAGATAATTCATTGTAGTTTCTTTTCTGAAAAAAATTTATGATAATTCTGTCTCAATAAGAGGTACTCAATGTTATAATCTTTAATATATTATCACAGTCTACAAGCATATATTTTGCATTAGAAACTTTTTATATTTGAGCAACTGCTTTTTTTTTTTTTCCTGAATTCATGATATACTACATAACTTCGAATCTATTATTATGAAAAACATTTTAAGTGCATCTGTTTTTCATATGCTATACCCTGCAAGTACTTGGCAATTTTTGACAGCTTAGCACGTGAAAAACAACACATATACACATTCAGTTATATGCAGCAGAAAAAGTGAATATTAAGTCAGCTCACTTCTTTTTTACTGATGAACTTACAAGTCATCCTGGAAAAATCTGCACTAGCAATTCTGTTTCTTCACTTAATCCAGTTTAATGGCAAAGTTGTAAACTCAGGGAGTTATTTGAATCTGACTTGATTCATGAAAACAACCTCAAAATTTATCTGTGCCACACTACAAATTCCTGGATGAAAAATCCTACCGTAAAGCAAGGAGTCATTTGCCGCAGTGCAGAGCCTCTGGGGAGGTGGGTGGCCAAGCAGGGGCACAGGCTGCCCCGGGAGGCTGCGGGATCTCCATCCCTGGAGATCCACCTGGAGAAAGCCGCAAGCCACCTGGGCTGAATTCAGTGTTCACCCTGCTTTGAGCGGGAGTCTGGACTAGAGACCTGCTGAGGCCCCAGCCCAAACTATCCTCTAAATTCTCCGATTCCTCTTGGTCACTTGAGGGCAGGACTCAGAGTTGTAACAGTTAATAAACTTATGTGAAGAAGTCTGCTTGACAACAAAAGAAAGTTATGCAGAAAAGCGCATAATACAGAGATTAAGTACAAAGAAAGATTTGGAAGATGTGTCTATGATTAGAACAGATATGAGTAAATTATAACTTATTTCACTATAATATCTTTATTCTAATTATGCTGTTCGCTTCCTTCCTAAATGGCTATAATATCAAAATATGATTATATTTCCTTTCATTTAACGGCCAATGGCTTATGGAAAACGTTTTCCTATAAAATAAGTCAAAGCATTACTCCCAAAACATGGCTCTTGTCTGAATAACTGATGGTACTTAGAGCACTCCACAGTAAGGCTGAGGGAACACAGTTATCCTGCTTGTTACATTGCCTTCATAAAACAAGTCTTTATTACAAATGTACTTTATAATGACTATGTATAAGCCACAAATCAAATGTAGTTTAGCTTGATAAAAATGTAAACACAATTATAATTGATAATGAGTTAATCACAAAACAGGATTGCTTATCTTGTAAGGTAAAAAAGAAAGTAAATCATTTCTCTATGAATAAATGTGCATAAATTCATTCACATATTTTATTCCCAGTAATTTCCATTTTAATGTTCATGTGCTAGGATTGATTCAATAAAAAAGAAATTGTTCCATCTTCAACATTTACTACTATAAGACATTATACAAAATAAAATGAATAGTTTAATATTTTAAAGTCCCTCTTTTCTTACATTTAAACTTCTCTACTTCCAATCCATTTCAATGATGCACCTGCAATTTAATATTAAAGAATATGAACTTCAAATAGAGATATCTACAAAGAGAAATCGGATGATATTAAAATGAGCAAACTGTCTTCAAGTATTATTGCTTCTGGAGCACTGCTTAGATGATGACAAACAAAATGCCCTTGTGTTAGACTTAGAAACTTAGAATTAATTATTTTTTATTTACTCTCCTTTATTTTTTCGTACTTGTTTGAGCTGCTTAGTCTGATGTTCAAAACATGACCTCATAACATCCCCCCTTCCTATTCAATGTGTGCTGCATTCAGTGTTATGCTATATGCACTGACTAGATACAGTGACTTGTGGCAATATATCCAAGTCACTATCACTCCTAAAAATTAAGCAAAAATATGCATTAAATTATAAAATCTAGTATTGGAAGATTGGAGCCAAGATACAGTATCTCAGACTGCGTGGGTCCAATGAAAGGAAGAATCTCAGAAGATGGCTGCTCAACAACTACTAAAATAAGTCCCTGAAAAAGACCCCCACATTGAAGTTATTAAAAAAAATCTGTAGTCTGCTTATTTTTTTAATCTCTTGACCAGTATATTTATTTCAGAAGAGAAGATTTATAATGATGAACACTAGGAATCGTCACTTACAGCACTCAACAGTCCTACTACACAGCAAAAAAAACAAACAAACCAAAAAACAAAAAAAACCCAAGCCCATAACATCTTTCCTTGGGGGAAAAAAAAGTGTTGCACCTATCACTTAAACATTAACTTCTACTCTCAATTCATACTACTAATCATACAAGTCTGTAAAGGTGTTTTTGTCATACTATAATTCTGCATTAATACAAAAATGCCCTCTATGCAGCATATTACAATAGAATATGTGTTTAAATTGTTTATTAAAATAACCCCACTAAGGATACATCCACATGCCTTCTGTCCACTCATCACTTCACAGTTAAAACATCCTTGATATTACGATTTGTCCTAATAGGTAAGCCAAGTCAATCCTGAATAAGAAATTCTGGTAAGAAACATCGCAACAGCATTTCTTTATCATACTGCTTTATGGCTATCTTTTCCTAGGGACAGATCTGTAAAACTGTCTATCGAGATGCAGCCTCCATCTCAGTGATACTAGATTTTTTTCTTCTTCTTTTTTATAGATTTCAACAGTGTAGTATACAACAAAAGAATATGGAATAAATAGATGGTTTCATAACATAGGAAATGACTAACTGGCTCAGCATGCCCTGCTTGATAGTGACTGCTGTTCAAGGGAGGATCAAGGAATCCCTTTGCAAACAAAATGGTGTGCTTGTAACAAAAAACAAAACACACACACAAAAACCAACCAAAAGAAACCCTCCAAAACTTTACCACATCCTTTTTAACAGCAGAGAGTATGACAGTGAAATAACAGTAGCAGCCAAGACTACAACATATTTTAAGAACAGTTTTGAGACTCAACTCAAAGCCAAGTTTGCCACTTTATGTACTGTTTATCCTCAGAAGCACACACAGCTCACAGTCTAGTTCCTTTATTAGACCAGTGTTAATTTTCAGAACTGAAATGCAAAAATGTATTTAAAATATTAAGGAGCAAAATTAACTAAAAGCTTTAGGAAAAAAGCTGATCATGAATATGTTGTGTTTTGACCTTCTTCCACGGAAGTGAAAGTATGACAGGCAGTTCTTCTGTCTGTTCAGAAACAGTAAGCTAGATCAAAGCTCACCAGAAATATTCAGAGATGGTGCAGATTTTCTAATACAACAATACAAGAAAGTGTTTTCCACGTGAATTTAGGTTTCTATATATTATTTTTAAGACTGAATCAGAAAGCTAAAATCATGTTCTTCCTAGTTTAGAACTTCAACTTTCTCATCTACTTTTTTTGATGTCAGCAACAGTAGTTCACACAGGATTTAATAGTTTTTGATCACGTTAACTGACTCAAATGTAAAAAAGCATGTAAAAATACATTCAGTGTTAAAGAAGCTGTGCTTTGTAGAACATAATAAACATTGTGTGTAGATACAGACATATGCATATGATTGTGAAGACATGATTTTGATTTTATCTGATTTTAGTGATGCAATGAGCACTACAATTATCTTTTAAGTTTTCAACCCAGTGTGAAAAATTATCTGACTCTTTCAAGTAATTATACACTACAACTGAGTCAACACCTTATCTGGCTGCTGGCCACACAGCCCAAAAGAATGATTCTTATCTCAAAGCCACAGCAATTATCACTCTGCATTGCAAAGGATCTTCCACTGCGCCTGCATATCTACTGCGTATACAACAGCGTACACAGAGCCAAAAGAAAAGATTCAAGAACACACATCCAGCAAGAATCTGGCCCTGAATACGCCAGTGATAAATTGCATTACTGTGTTGTGTATGCAGATTAGCTCATCCTACAAATGCTCAAAGGGAAATTTCTCGATTACAACTCTGCAAAAATTTCCTTTTATAAACCAAATCTACGAGTTACAAGTATAAAGGAAGGCTTCTGTTCCGATTACCTAATGTCCAAATAGCTCTTCAATATTTATGACTGTACAATCAAGAACACTACAAATAACTTGCAATCATGTGGATAACCCATTGGAGGAAGAAGGATTGGAGCAAAAGATAATCATACATAAATCACACACTGCTCATCTAGATAGTATTTATATATTTTTAAAAGAACTCCAACAGTCACAGATTTGACACAACACTACTTGGCAAGGATATATATTCATTTACAAGTTTCAACACTAAAATGTTAAAACTTCCACAGTTGTTCTGAGAAACACAAGTAATGCATTCTCACCTAAAACAATAGAAAAAAATAAATTTAAGATTAAGAGTGACAGAGGGAAAGATGATTGCTTTTTCCAATCTCTTAACAAAACTTTTTCGTAAATGCACATTACTGTTCATCTATGTCCTTATTTGTATTGCGCTCTTAACAATACTAGAAGTGAGAATTTTGAAGCAGAGTAATTTGAAGGCAGCACATTTCAAAAATTTTGAATTACAAATCCAAAAAACACACAAATTTCTGGAGAAGGCGGTACTGAGTCTACCGCATCCAGCAGAGCAGTGAGCTGGAAACCAGACCAGAAATGTAACTTGCTCTCAGAAAAGCTTACTCGTAAACTTTGGTATGGCTCACCTTGCTCATACTGAAAACAGGTACAGACCAACAACTCAGCTGGCAAAGAAAGGGCAAGTACTTACTGAGATCTACAAATATTCATCTACTTTCATAAATGATCTGAAATAAAGTGGGGGGGAGGGAGAGGGGGTTGGGTGGAGGCACACATTTCAGTAAAAGAAAATATTTACATTAAGACTATAAAATATTTATTACGTGAGCTAGAATTTCTATAATTCTCAGACTTCTCTTACACTAAAACAAGATTTTATTAAAAGACTAGTACAACTATGTTTGTTTTTCATTGGCAAATACAAGCTAAGGTGATTTCTGAATGGTAAATGCATCTCTGTTACATTTCCTTTAAATTAGGTTCTATCATGTCACGCTGAGAAGTTATGAACACCTGAAAAAAAATGTGATGACATTTTTAATAAAGTAGTATCAATAAAAAATTCTGGGCTATTTTTCCTTAGGAAAAGAGGAAATAAGGCAAGTTCTCATTGTATGGAAGACACTTGCAACTTCACCTTTGACTAGAACCAGTTACAGGTGTTTTCTCATAGGACTGTCTATGTTCATGACTCTAGATTTGTAGCACATCATCTTTTCTACCTACTGTAATTTTAGGCTTCAGCCCCTCATTATCCCCAGAAGTGCCCCAGGTTTTATGGCAAAGAAAACTTTTTTCTTCATCTCATGTTCTAGAGAAAGAAACAGAATCAGGCTCACTGTGGTCCCAACCAAAACTTAACCACCATCCTATCAGTATATCACTTCAGTCTGCATCTTTGTATTATTCTGCTAAAGCAAAAGCAACCTTTTTTTTTTGGACAAAGGATGAAGTTGAAAGCATTTCCAGCAAGGATGGACACATTACTTAAGCCAAACTGCCACACCTACAAAAGACAACAAAATCAGGTAATACCTTAAGATAATAGTAGGGAAACAGCAAAATGCTAAGGAGGACTATCCTCAACTTTTCTATTTGCCAGTGTCTTTTTCTACACTAACATCATTACCAATATACCTAAGAACTGCAAGATTGAGTTGTGTAGTACTGAACCATGAGCCGTGCAGAGCACTGAACACAACTTCATGGATCAGGCCAGAGTCCGTTTTCTGCATAATGCGGTTTTCTGGATAAAAAAAGTCTCTTAATATGTGCCATTCTACACTCTGATAGCATTGAGAGTGGAATGATGTCAGTTATTGAAAGTGGCATTTATACTACATCTTTGCTGGCATAGAAACATCCAAATAATACCAAAATATACATCCATATTAATTATATATCACCTGTAAAATTTCTACTAAGATACCAAAATATGTTCAAACTCTAGTCAATGCATCACATCCAGAAATATCTATGTGAAACACTAATTTTACCTAGAAAATAAAATAAGTCACTGAGCTAAATTAATTCTGAGTTTTCATGTGTGGCCCTACCTACCACCTACTCATAGCAAACCTCAGTTTTAGCAGGACCAATCTAGAGAATCAATATTAAGACAAGCTACCATTCATCAAGTCTTGCTAAGGGACACACCCTTTCTCAGGCATAAGCCCACTGAGACTACTTGTTAAAGATGCTAAGTCTGGTTATTCAAGCAGGCAACCTTGTCAACTGGCTTATTTCTTAAATGGGTTACTGTTTTCTAACAAAGGCTTCTATTAAAAAAAATTTCAAGCAGACAAAAATCAATGTATCAGTGTACAGTCTAATAGGATTTTCCCATCCCTGGAAACTGAAGTACTTCCAAAAAATGTATTTTCTACACCCAAGAAGCAGAGATACTCACATTTTCTTTTAGAACACAAAATATGAAGTCAGACAGCCTCTGGAAATGTCAAAATCATTCTTTGAAAACATGTATTTTATGATGTTTCACAAATGGGAGCTGAGAATCAGCACTCTGGATGCAATTCTTGATCAAATGCTTGACGTAAGTAGTTACTTTGGACAAGCCAATTTACCTACTTCACAAAAACGTAAACCAAGCCCTCAGAGTGGCTTACTACTCTTACCTACAACAATGACATGGATGCTGTGAGGCTAATGTTGCTTCTGTGCTTGAAAATCCTAGGATGAAAGGCACAGTGTAAGTCCAAAGTAGTGGCAGCATAATTAACTGTTCAGTATAAAAGCTATCTAAGGCTTTGAAAAGCTATCTTGGGCTTTGAAACCACATAAATATCAACCCATTTCTGGATTAACAGGCTCTGCAGGGTCATCCTGCACTGCCATAAAAATTCCAGAGGTGATACAGTACTTACATTCAGAAACACTATCCTTTGTCAAGAGAATGGTATTTCTAATATTGGAAAGAAAAATTTACGCAGCATTGGATAGGATTACTTGCATTAATAAAGTAAGTTACGATGCATGAAGGTGGACACATATGAACCAACTCACTCACATGAGCAGAGGAAACTTCAATTTTTTTAAGTACAAAACTCAATGGAGAGAGCTATACTAAGAGAACAGTCTGTGCTGACTGAGGTAAGGAGTTGCTGCCTATTTTGAAAGTCCCTCCAGATCAGGCTGCTTGTGAAATTCATAAATCAAGTGTCAGGATTGGTCCTTGTTTTCTTTGCGCCTCTTTAGTGATGCTATTTAAAGGCACTTAAAAGTTGGGATGTGGGAAAATGGGGGAAACCTTTATGCCTTTCCTACAGGTCTTCATACACTGTAGAAAACTTCAGACACTTAATTTTATACAAAGTTTCAGATACTGAAAATATATCTGATGTCTTCAAAAAACTGCTTTCAATTCCTGAAAGTACTCTGGCTCCAAGACACCTTTACCAGTGGTTCTACTTCTAACACCGCATCACAGATATTACATATTGGCTGAACTACAACAAATTTCTCCTCATAAAATTCAAAATGGCCTTCCTCCAAAAACAGCCTTAAAAAAATAGAAAGAAAAAAAGTTCTTAATAAATCTAGCTCCTGAAAGCCTTCTGTCGAATACCAGCATTTTATTAGTATTATAAAAAATGCACAGTGAACTGTTGTTATGTAAAAGTTCTATATGTTTTCTTTGAGAAGAGCTCTTATTAAATATGGGGGGGGGAAACTGTTATTCTAGTACAACAAATCTAGCTCTAAATTATTAGATCACAAGATTTTTCTTTTAGAACCACATTCTTTCAAGAGGTGATGCACTTATGATAACATTTTAAGTAGTCGCGAACTCCATAGATAACCACGCATCTCAATAGATGAACATGTGTGTGACAAATCTGGACGGTTTAAAACTATCACATATCTTTCAGGTCAACCATTTAAAGCTTTCAACACTACAAACTGCAAAAGTTCTTTTAATATTAATAATTAAATAACAAAGACTCCTAGATTCAAAGGGACTACACCTACTGTGCCACAAAGCATAAAGCCAGGTGGTAGGAAAGGCCAAGAGCTATATCCACAAAATGACTCAGCTGCAGAAGCCAGCATTCAGATGTCACTGATAGCCTTGAATTTCCTGTTCAACTGCAGCCTGACCCAGTAAGTAACTAAAACCTCTACGATAGGGACATTTATGCTATTTTGTCAAGTATGTACAAGGCTACCTAAGTTCTAATATTCATACACATGCGTCCTTACTAAATCCTGACAAAATTAAGCACCTCCCTCCCTAAACTTATTTTGTGCAAAATATAGCTGGGCATAAGCAGATCACTGTTTAAAAAACAAAAAAAACCCCCCCAAAACAGCTCAGTATCTAGGGTGATTTCAATGTCTGCAGAGGACATGCAATTGTCTTCACATTACCATTTTTGAAGAGGTATTTAAACTTAGATGTTCTGCATCCCAGAAGATGGCCCTAACCACCAGGCTGCATCTGAGCTACATCTCAGGCCACAAAGCACTCTGCTCTGTCTAAATAACCAAATATTCAGTAGAAGGGATAGAGAGAAGAGGAAGAGGAGTGACTGATACTATGGCAGTGTCAGAGAGCAGGATTAAATCCACACTGCGCTCAATTTGTTTTTTGCTGCAAAGTGGAACCTTTTCAATACCAAAGATTGAGAGAACAATTCATTCAGTCCCCTGAGTAGAACTGTCTTCTGGGACAGATGATGTACAGTCCTTTTCTTCAAGGCATGGGTGGCACTTGAAAATAAGCCTGCAAAATGAACATCCTCTTTGTCTATCTAGTAAGTCTAAGTAGTCTTCTCTTAACTGTTAAGAGCTTTTGTTTAGCTTTTTCTTCTTTCTTGCGAAAAAGGCCTGGCTATTCCAACATGAAAAAAAGTACACCAGTAAGAATGCAAAGGAGAGAGAGTCATCCAAGCTCATGTGGGGGGAGAAGGCTTAAGCCACACTGCTGTTCCCAGCATTTCCTACCATTTTGCTTAAATCACTCCCTGACAGCTTGCAAGTTCCTATGAAACCTTTTCTTAGATACCTAAGAAGGGACCTGGGCACCAATTCAAGACTTAGAAGTTAAATCCATAAAAATCATAGATTTCTCAAGCAAAATTTAGGCATGTAGGTTCAAACTACAAACCTAAACCATTCTCTCACTTCATTATTCTCTCAGTTCAACTTTGTAAGCACCACACTACCTGTAAAGTAACTTATGCAGCCAGACTTCTGCCTGTATTCACACCAAGAACTATCCTCATCTTGAAAAAAGCTGATGAGCATATACTTAGTCTTGTTGGCTACACACTAAAACATCTTACATGTTCTTTCTTTGACCAAATTAGTTTTAGATTCTTTTGAAGTAGTGAAACAACTTCAAGGGTGTCATGAAGCCTGACCCATCTCAGAAAAGCCTATAACTTGACTGTTACGGACAGTCTTCAAAAAGTTAAGAAGTATTTAATCTTAGTCTCCTAGCCTCCAGAAAGACTTAAAAAGATACTTCACGGCTAAGAAAATCCTGTGATCAATGAACAATGTATCATATAAATGGTAAACTCTTTCCTGGTCATTTTAGACTAGAAACACATGAGCCTAACTCAGGGTATTCTGCTTCAGTTCTCCGATATCACCTCTGGTCTCTTTATATCAAATGACCACAAATTCTCTCCCACACTTCTACACTCTTCAGAAAAACACATTTAAAACTCCAGAAGTATACTATAGTTACATATATTCTACCAATAGATGACTGTTTGACTAAAAAACAAGACAACCCCTCCTAATAGAGCACTCTTGTGTGCTCTCTCTCAAACAAAAAAGTTGCTCAGACAAGGTGCCAGGGAGATTACTTTCTTATCTTTTCAGATACCCTATAGACTAAATGTAATGACAAGACCACATCCACAATTAATAAGAATAGAAAACATGATAATTTCATAATAACACAAGGAAATATACTTGAGATGAACATAAAAGTTAAAACACAAGAAAGACACGACAATGACAGCCTTAAGTTATGCCATGGTTTCTGTCAAAGGATGCTACTTGAAGTCCACATGAGATAGGTATCATATGCCTCTGTTTCAGCATCCTAAAAGCTTAAAAATCAAAGCAGAGAAAATGAAACTAGTCAGAAGGTTGGAAAAAAAAGAGTTGTAAAAGTGCTACAGAAAAGAGGAAATGAATGCACTTGTCAGAAAACAGATGAAATTAATGGGAGAACACTGAATACTTTGCTCATCTGAAAATATTCCTACATTTTGATGCATAAATAATCTAAAACAAATAACCAGTGATATGAAATATATTTCAAGCACTTGGGGAGAACATAATAGATTGGTTTGTCTTACAATGAAATATATTGAAGAATGGAAATAGAATGCTCTAGACATAAATGAATTTTTTTTCTTTATTATAGAAACTGCCAGATCCTTCAGCTAACTAGCAACAGCTTGAAAACTACTGGCAAGTCTTCAGTGAAATACAGTATGTTATTTGGGAGTGAGGATTTTAAAAATGAGGGCCAGTAGATATTGAAACAACTGTGTAATTTTTAATTTATTTTTCAGTTTTAATGCCAATTTAAGTGGCTCATTTTTTCAGTCATAATAAAATGTAAAAAGAACAGTGAGAGAAAAGCTAAACTTCAGTAGAATTTTTTAAATTAGGAAGAATTTTAGGAAAAAAATCTGAGCCTCTAAAAAAATCCTTCTTTCAATCTTCATCCTCTTTTTTTTACTATTAAAATATTTCTGATGGCTTACATTTCTGATAAGCACTACTCTGAATACAAAGGCATTTTACTTTGTTAATTATGTTTTCTCTGTCAAAACCAGGAACTTGACGAATAGTTTGAAAGGCTGTCTAACTTCACTGCTGCTGCTGGAACACTGCCTTTAAAAGCTTTTGTTAAAGGACATTCTATAGCTTCTCATAGTAATGATCAATGAAAAAGGTTATTCCACTACTAAAACAATTACTACCTCAGGAAGGTTATAGTTTATGCATTTAACAACAGAATTAAGATATGACAGATGAGAGCACCTGCTATACTGACACTGTAACTTATATGCAGATCAAAAAAAGAATAGTCTCTTGAGGAGGGAAAAGAAATGTTGGTTGATACCCTTTCTTTAACAGCTCAAGGAATAAGTTTGTGTTCTTCTGTTACGTTATTAACATGAATAACAATGACGTCACAATTCTGTTAATAATTTAGTTTTTTTTCTATAACCTAGTTTGTGGTTCAACAAAATAAATCTATAACAATAAAGAAGTGATTTTATCATCTAAAAGATATCTTCATCTTTGAATAAATCGTGTTCGCAAAAATAAGTATTTAATATTGTGACATCAATGATTATTAAAATAGCTACACTTTTCTTACAGTTACAGAAACATAGATTGAAAAGTATTCTCCTAAGGAACATTTTTGGAAAGCACACTGATGCAGGTTTGATTTACAGCAAAACCATCCACTGACAGATGCTTATTAACATGTTCTTTAAAACATCCACTGAAGGATATTCACCCATGTCCCTAGCAGTCTTTCACTAGTTCAACCACTAGAAAGGGTTTCCTCGTGTTCAGCCTAAATGCATCATTCCAAATTAAGTGCATTTCATTTCTTTGGAGGAAAATGAAAAACAGTTAGTTGCTACCCTCTTCATAACAATCTTCTTACCATCCAGTCTTCTCTCCTCTAGGATAAACACAATATTCTCTCTGCTAAGAAAAAAACAATTATTTTGAATTTTTCCTCACATTTTTCTATATCTTTAAACAGTACCCCAAGGTAGACAATACAGAAAAGGATTATCACATTCAGTGTCTTATATGCAGCAGAATTTTTGTAGTCCCTGGATAGTACATACCTTTTTTTGAAACAGCAAAGTAGCTCATACTTTACCTTATGACCACCAAACAACTCACAGGTTATATTCTGCCACGCTACTTGTCTATACTTTGGGCATTTTCATTTCTCCTTCCTCAGCTTAATACTCTGCATTTGTCTTCACTGTATCTAAAGAGTTGATTTTTGATCATCTATTCCCATTTGCCACAGACATTATGAACTCTGATTTTGGCCAAAGCGTTTGCAGCATGCACTCATCACCCACACAGAATCATCCTTACAGGCTACAGAGATTGGCAAAGTCCATTACTCAGGTAGCTAAGACATAAGGGGATCTGGGGCTGCACTGGAGATGCCCTCTCAGCTTAACAATGAACTGTTGATAAGTATTCCTAAGAGAGGAGTTTCAAGCAACTGGAGAGCTGATAATGATTTGTCTAATCATATTTCCTTACATCATTTATGAGACTGTCATGGGAAACAGAACTCATAACAAACGGTGCATATATCACATCCTTTGTTCTGTCTTTATCCAGAAGGCCAGTTTTCCTGTTTCATTTCTTTTTCCCACTTACATGGGGCATAAACTATTGATGCTAATGAATGTGTGTCAATTTACCAGCATGCAACATGGCCTTATGCTTTTAAGACTTAAACATGTGATAAAAATGTTATGCTTCATCTCAGTGGGATAAAAGCTGAGCAGCAACAGAATTTCTCAGCTGCCTTACCCTCATCATGAACGCACTGACCTTTAAGCAGATAGACATAAACATTAGCAGACTGAAGCTACCAGACTCACTTGAAGTCAGTATGTGAGTTCTCCGAGTTATTTGAAAAATATGCCATCATTTAGATAGACGGTGTCAAATATAGCTTGATCATGCTGAAGTACTGTAGAGGATAGCCCATTTGAATCAGCTTCCACCTCCTTAAATCCATTTAAGGAGTCACCAAGAAGCTTTTATGATACAGCCCTTCTAGCATTGCTATTTTCATCTGGATCTCTCTGAGAACAGAGAGACAGCCTGCAGATATGACCAGATTCAGCAAATATATAGAGGGAGAATAGCTTAGGTTAGCTAACTGAGAGCGCAGACTAGGAGAAGGAGCATACCCAGCAGTAGATCAGAAAACAGGAGCAGGGAAGGCTGAATCCAGAGGTAGAAGGTCTGCAGAGACAGCTTCTGCTGCCAGGAAAGCCCTAGAGGCTTCCAGGCACGTGGCACGTGTATTAGCCTCTGAAATAGGTAAGAGGAAATGGGGAACCTTGAAGGCAGAAGCAGACGCAATGCCTGGTGTACAGAGGCATAGCAGTAGACACTGCAAAGTGAAATGGGTATTGACCTTGGAGTGCAGAAAGAGAATGGCAACAGTGGCTAGAGCAGCAAGTATGAGAAGTCTACAGAAAAACATACAGCTCAGTCCAAATTACTGCACCGTTTTTGTCAGACTTTTTTCCTCCCAAAGCAATTACACCCAGGTTCTAGACCAGCAAATCTTTGTTAATAGTGAGGTGGTATTTCTTGCAAAACAACAGTAAAACAAACAAAACCAGAAGTTTGTGTTCGTATTTCTGAAGGGATACATGACATAATTGCCACTCAATTAACAGTTTTGAGGAAAAAATAATTGTCTGTTTTAACTTTTATTATCCACATCCCTTTAGAATTCAGGGCATTTTTTCCTTAAAACCTGTGACCTGTCATAGCAAAAGAATCTCAAGACATTCCAATGGAAAAAACGACTAAAGTCATGTTTTAAAGGTATTTTTCCCCTACAAAGAATAAACTGCAAAGCAGAGTAACAAGTCATCATAAAGATTTCACACTGTTGTAATTACAGCTAGCTTCCCACAAAACTACTGAAGTGTGCATTGCACAACAAAGAAACACTCTTTCACTAGAAATCAGGCAGGTATTTACCAGAAATTTAAGAGGCAACAGCATTTTAAATTAACACGTACAATTAACAGGATTGGAAAGAAAGCACTAGGACAATTTTCTTACTGCTTTAGAATAGATAGAAAACACCAGTTACTACCTACTAGATCTTCTTCATAGGCAAAAAGAGACTACAAAAATATCACTGAACAGAATGAAGGAATGAAGCCCTCAATAACACTTTTTAAATTTACAAATAGTAGCACTAAAATACAGTGCAATTTATAAGATTAAAGCTAATGATTTCACTCAGAGATCAGCTTGTGGTGACAGTATCAGATAACCTAATTCCACTAACTCTCATAAAGTCATTTCTTAATAAAATATTTTTAAATTCCATGCAGTTTATGAATTTGGAATGCATTTACCAATTAAATGCCCACCTTAACCAATGCTATCAGAATCAGTGTCAATAATTAGTAATCTTTTCAGCACTGTTCTGAAGTGCAAGAAATTACTCATACAAATTTTATGTTCTACATTTTTTTTAAAACATTGCTGGGACTTATCTTTGTAAGTCAGGTTATTAGAGGAAGCACAGTAATTTTGTAATTAAACTGCTTGGGTTCTTTTATGAATGATTCAAATAAAACAGTTCTTTAAAAATTCACCCACTACCTATTGGCAACATAAAAGCTACTGAAGATGCTACAATTCTTACAGAAGAGTGAAAAAATACACCTTACATTTAACTAATACATACATCAGCCAATTTTAAATTGAATAATTTCTCCTTTTTATTTATATAGTTTCATTGATCTCTTCTATTTTATACCCCTCATGAAAAGTCCCTTACCCTATCAGTGAATTTATTCATTCATTCACCCTCCTCCTTCTTGCTTTTACTTCTAGTTCAACCTTATATCTAAAGAAGCAGGAACAGTGAATCAACAACATCTGGAGAAAAGGAACCTGACATGTCCAAAAGGCAACACAAGTGAAAAAGCTGTTTTTCCCAAAAATGACCATAAGAAAGGGAGCTACTATGTCTCCTCAGCTCTCTCTCCAGAACAATCTTCTCTAAAAACTATTTGTGAGATGGTAAACTATTTCTACCTGAGGAGTAACTGAAAAGAGGTGACCCGCAGTTGCCAGAAGCATCCTTGCTGGTTGGAAAGTGGAAGAGGCACGAATGCCAGCGTACTCATCCTCCAGCTTCCACGTGGGTCACCCATCTTGCTCAGCAGCTCCAGACATCCCTGGTGCTGCGCAGCAGTTTCCTGAGAAAGAGCCTGACCCAATCCTGTAAGTTTTGTGGCTACTTGAAAAGGACCAGGGAAGAAAGGGAACTGGTTCAGTGGAAGGTAGTAGCATATACTATATAAAGAAACAGCTTAGCAACAGTATCTACAGCTGTAAGTTCTCCTATAAGCCCAGAGTTCACTAGCGCATGCTGGCTCCTTTAATACTTACAACCACAAAAGTTGTATTTTTTTTCACAGCAAGATATACTATCCAAGTCACTAATATAATCCACAATCAAAATCTTAAGTTATATGAGCACTTAGAGCAGAACGCTAATGTTTTATGAAGAAGCAGAGTGAAAATATTCATTAAAATTAACAGAGAGAAGGTAAAGGGTAAAACCTAAAGATACTACTCTGTCTTTGTTTGTTTGTTTTAACCTATTGAACACTGAGAAGGCTGTATTCATTTACTTGACATTTTGGACATATTTGCACTAATAAAAGTGAAAAGAATTTTTCACCCTGACCCTACAATACTTCTTCAGATAAGGGTTAGCTGGCCAAGGCCCATCCCAATCAGATTCAATAGGAAGCAAAAAGGAAGCAGTCAAACTGGAAGAAATCTCCAGGCAATATGGAGAAAACAAACAAACAAGCAAAAAACCCTTCTTATATAAAAGCAGGGTTCAGTGTAACAACTCAGGCAGACTCTAATTCACAGCAAAAGGTTGATACAGCAAGATAAGACCACCAGCCCCCTAACTTGGGATATGAAAGGTGTGCATCTGATCTACATGTGACACCTCAAGAATAAGTTATAACATTGCCTAAAATTTACAATAGATGCCTTCTGGCTCCCTAGAAGAAATGTATGTATTAAGTTAAAACTCTAAAGCCTTCAGTATCCAAGAGAGCTTTTTTTGCTCGAGTGTCAGGTATCACCTTCAGCTGCGAAACAAGGCGTTTGCCATGAGGATCCTTGAATTCTGGAATTTGCCTATCTTGTCTTCATGATACAAAGCAGCAAAGACCTTCAGGATGAACCAAAGCATCCATCTCATTTTCTATAGGGTGGGTTGCTTCTTTTTTTGTTTTCCTGGGTGTGGGTGGGAGGAAAGAGGAGGAAGGGAAGGGGTCGTTAAGGAGAAGGTGAAACTGTACCTGGCTCTTCCAGAGGATATTAAGAGCTATCCAGATTTGACAGTTATTTTCTAGGTGTTTCTTGCTTGGAAGGCAGGTGAGGACAACAGATTTTACTGTACTATTATTATTCAAATAACTTTTGTCATATATAATGATGTAATGATTTTTCACATGATGAGAAGAGGAAAATGAAGTAATCAGAAGCAAATATCAAAAAGTACGATATCTAAGTTTCTCTTGCCAAAACTGCTGTTATTAATAGATGAACGTATCACTATTAAGTTATGTCATACTTTCATACCAAAACATTACAGGAGTGCAACCTAGTAGTGAAGCTTTAAAAGGAAAAGAAGAAAGAGGACAGTGGTACTTCTAGTTTGCTAATTAACAATAACATCAGGATACACTGGCACTAATAGTTTAATAAAAATTGGATTGTGGCTACTGCCTGAGGCTTATGTGGTATCTGTAGCATTGCATCACAGCATGGGATATCAGAGCACAGGGGGACTGTTTACCCTGTCAATCATTTGTCAATCTGTCCAGTTTTCTACAAATAGCCCTTGTATTTGGGAGCAGTTTCACAAACTGTAGTAATTAATTTTTAACACAATGATAGACACATTTAGCAAATCAACTGAATTAAAGCCACTAACATGCACAAGGAACAGAAAGTAATGTCATGGTTACTTTTGTGCAACTGGAAAAATTACATGCGAAAAATCTCCTCTAGTTATTTAAACTATATATTTACTTCTCAAAGATTATTTCCATTTGTTAAAAAACAAACAGATAGATAAAGTATATATTAATAATTGGGTTTTTTGTTTTTTAAAGAAAGTTGGGTAATTTTATTCTCCTCCACTTCATGCTTCCCACAGAAAAATGACTACACAGTCTTTTAGGCAAAGCATCTTAGAAATCATTTATGGCAAAGAAAGCTAGAGTAACCAGATTTTCTGCTAAGAATGCAGAAGAGAGAAAACTGTTGAGGAGAAAGGCAACATTCTTCTCCAGAGGAGATAAAAACAACAGACATCACAATGTTTATCACTGTAGAGCACAATGAAAGTCACCAACAAGTAAGGTCACACCATGGTTCAGGACAGTACAGAAAAGGAAAGATGACAAAGATGAGAAATATTATGCTGAAGAAGCCAAGATGACAAAAAGCTTTCACTGCACCCAAGAATCTGATAAAGGTGATAACTGAAGAATGGAAGAAGCATGACTAAACATGATATCCCCTGAGCTCTGACAAGTTATACAAGAAGAAAGAGTCATCAGAAATTATTGCTGATATCTTATCCATTAAACTGTCCTCTATCTCCTTGCACAGAAATTTCTTTCATTGATCCATGACATTAAAAACAGGATTCCACTAGCATAATGTTCCTTCTTGCTGCTCAGGAAACTTAAGAATCTGAAACACTCTGCTAAATTATGGGTTTCACTGCAATACACACTGCGAGAGTTTGTATCAATAAGGAAATACATGTTTCAGTACTGACGTATTCCCTGTCCTATGACTCTGGGTTTAGGTTTGGCAAGCTAGTGTTTGCTGGAGGGGAAAGAGGGGCAGGGGGCAAACCTGCAACCTTAAGAGCTGGCAGAAGCCAAAATATCTGTTCATGAAAACAGAAGACAACCATAGCATCTTTCTTCAAATATAAACAGGATGATGACCCCATAATTCTGAATGTGTCCAAATACTGGGATATTGTGTTGATCAGTGTATCAGCCCAATTAACTGAAGGTAATAAAGAAATCTTCTGAGCTAGAGCTGGCATTAATGGAAGTGGAAAGGTGGGGAAGATTGATTTCTTTGTCATTATGGAAAATACAAAACATTTTTTATCTCCAGACATATCACTATTTTTCAAGATTCACATTCAATTTACAGTATTGTTTCCTACATTTTCATATGCTTCCCTTGGCATCAGATTTCATTAAGATGCTGGCAGTGCCATCTGCAGCTCCAAAAGCATCTCCTCTGTCAACTGCTTGATCTCAAATGAGTCATTCAGGTTGGGCTAGCGAGCAAGGAGAAAAGCCTCCATATAAATAAGTCACTCAACCAAGCAACATTAAACACCTTGCAAGAACCAGTCAGCCATGAGAAGAGACTGGAAAAAATATCTTTAATACAGTTTGAAAGTCTAAGCTTGAAATTCTAAGTTTTTAAATTATGGAATTCTAAATTTCAATTTCTGGTTATTGATCAAATTTCACTGCAGAATCCTTCATAATAATGGAAAGGAAAAGAAAGACACCTCATATTCTATCCAGATCAATACAGTTCTCCCTCACCTTTGGCAGAGGAAGCCAGAGAACGTGATGGAAAGCAATCTGCCAGCCGCCACTGGCCAATACTCACCATGGATATCGGTACCACATGGTAGACGTCCACTATGGAACACAAACCCATTTAGCAGAGAAGCTGAGCAGGACATTAAAACAAAGCTAATATACTGAGTTTATGCAGGAATTGTTTATATGCAAAAGCAGTGAAGGGGTTGCATTACAAAAAACAGGAACACCAAAAAAGCTAGGATCTGTGTGCTCTGGCAATAATTTTCCTTTTCTACGAATTTGCCTTCTGAGTAAGTTTTCAGGTCAGTCAGGCCTGACAATTACTTGAGGATGCAAAAAAATTACTTTGGAAAGATACAAACAAAAAAAGAGGGAGAGGAAGTAGGTTAAACTGGTGCAGCACTAGGAAGTGCATGAAAATCTGGTAACTAACCAGCTCAACACCCACAAGGGGGAGCCTTCCCTTGAGAATAAATCTGAACTCTTGTGCTTCGTTCATGAGACAGCTGATGTTAAAGGACAGTTCACTGGTCTACAGTACAGTACAGAAAACTTTCAGAAAGTTTTTTAGGCCTTAACTGGGGATGATGTTTGCATAAAAGGAGACAGAGGAGGGGAGGGACAGGAAGGATGTTGAAAGAAATTAAGAAATTAGCATGCAGCCTTTATAAAGACAATACAGTTATCTGTGTAAATACACAGATTTTAAAAGGAGGCACCAGCCTAGGGAAATGGGAATGGAACACGTACTCAGAAGATATTTCCTTTCCCTATTTGGTTCCTCTACTATGATTCTTTTCACTTTTAATCTGCTTGGAAATGACTAAATATTTGTTAGTATTTCCACCTTGGAACTATTTATCTTCATAGCCATGGTAATACACTTACATAAAGGCATCAGAACTGCCAAATTCCTTCATTACAATTTGGATCACAGTGTAGAGGCTGGGGTGTTGGCACTTGCATCTCACTGGACCCATAACAGCAGACACTCATCATCATCAAGTCATTATCACATTTTCCCTTCATGGCTGTGTTTATTTTAAGAAATTCCCATGCATTCAAATGCTACCTTGGCTTATTTCAGACTATCAATTCTATATAAAACTTCAGGGCAATATACCATAAGTAAATAAGTAAGTGCAATATATAAGCAAGGAAGATGTCCTTTACTTTCCCTTTATACCTTATGAAGCAATCCCCACCAGTCCCCATCTCCAACCTAACATCCCAAAACAAAACAAGAAGCATAAAACAAAGAGACCAAACAAGATCATATTTATCATGCGTACTTTAAAATCCCCCCAAACACTCACCCATCTTCCTCTTTAAAGGTACAGTTAATTCCCATATCTGGAAAGTTTTACTCAGTGCAATCCTCTCTAAACATTACACAATCGCAACAGTATGGCTGCATTACTGATAAAACTACACCCAGCAATATACTGTAATTAAGGATAAAGCAGAACAAAGTATCAATTAAAATGTGATTTCTGGTTATACAATATTTTCCTCTGTTTGGTAAGGAAATGAAACCAAAATTAGAACATTCATTCTTCTTCTGGACTTAAACTTAAGTTCAGCTTAAACTGAAACATTTTTCAAATTCAGAGGGGGGGGGAAGGGAGGAGGGGATTGTTTGTTTTGGTTTGAGGGTTTTTTTTAATGTTTATCATAACTTTCTCCATACACTGTTTCTGCTCCTATTCAAATTTAGCAATTACAAAAAAATTATATGCAAAGTTTTCCATATCTTGACTTAAAAGGGAAAATATTTCTAGAAGATCTAGGCAAATTTATCAACCATGGAGTACCAAAATGACAGTGAATAAACACTTGAGTAGTAGGGATATTCTGATCATTTTCTCTGTCTGCATCTTCCTTAGATATACCAAAACAACTCTTCCTTTTTGTTTAAACATTTGTCCAGTTCACGTGGGACCTGCGCTACTATTGTGCAGTGGAGTGAGATGTTACACCACTGAGAAGAGCTCTCTGCAACATTCACATTCAGTAAAGTAATTGGAAAGTCATTCTGTATCTAGAAGCCAGAATGAAACACAATGGACAAATACAATCATACAAGCATAATTAAAAAATGCAAGTAAAGTGAATAAAAAGGCAGATTAAGAACAGCAGACTTTCTCACAAACAATCCCACTCACAGCTAGATCATGCAAAAAAAAGGCAGAGGCACAGAAGACTTACAAAAATCTAGTCTAGGTTCCATTTTTAAGCAAGCACATAGTCAAGTAACTTTACATTTCTAAAGAACCATAAACTGAAATTATAACATCTCTTACAATATTATTCTCTGTATGAAGACATTAAATTTGAAATGCATACCTCTAATTTATCAAGTAAAAAAATGTAAGATTTAGTGGCTACAGATAGTGTTTATCTTAAACGTTTTCTTTTGGACACACTCAAAGAAACCTTTTCACAACAGGCATCTCCAACTGCATTGCCTTCTCCCTTTTAGTACTTCTCAGTCTGCAGTGTTTTTTATATGTTAACATCTTAACAAATATCAACAATGTAGGCCCAAACAATTACGAATGCTAATGCATTTGCATACCCACACATCTCACACTAAGACCTTGCTGCATGCAAGTAAGCCAGTTACAAACAGGCAAATTCCTATCCCATGCAATACACAAAGCTGAGTACACATGCTAATAGTGTTTGCCTTCAGGAAACAAATTTTTTAATCTTTTTGAAGAACAGCAGCAGAACCACATGATTTTGTTTAAATATAAAATGCTTGCTACTTCTTATTATAACTTGCAACAGTCCTTGTGCACCTTGATCTAAATTTGTTTAGAAGAAAGCATACATGAATAATATGCTGATAGTACTTGCAACAGACCATCAAGTTCCATTTCTTTATCAATACAAGTTCACTTATTTGGAACCATTACCAGTATTTTAACCAGAGTGCAGTATATATGCCAAACGATCATTCTTAAGTCACTAATCTCAAAGACTTAAAACTTTCAGCAGAAATCTTTTCTTGACTAATCAACCTCCTAATTCAATTACATTTCTCCTAGTTTTGCTCTTTGTTCTCCCTCAATATATACACACACAATACTTCTATTCTTCCTCTATTCAACTGTTACATAACTAAGGTGGTATATATTCATTTTAAAACCTTCTCCATAAGTCAAATCCAGTTCAGTTTTATTTCACGCTAAGAAAAAAAAACACCCTCCCCCCCAAACCCACACAGTATAACTTTTGCAACCGGATTACAAGAAAACAGACAAAAAGCTCAGTTTAGCCAAGATCCTAGTAAAACGTTTTTAGCATCTCAACAAAACGAAAAATGTGAGCATCCCACAACAACTACAGTCAGAAGAGCAAACTGCCTTGTCATCAGTTTTGCAAAACTAGTGTAGTTAAAAATATGCTTTATTTTCCATTATCTGCAGTGTCTTATACATATGCACAAAATTGCATGATATTATTATTTCATGCCATACTGTACATTTGTGTCTATTATCACCACTAAGTCTCTTACAGTGCTAATGTTTTCTCTTCCCACTGACCACAATCTGGATTTTCCCCTCACTAATTATTTTGTATTTCCAACATTTTCAAGTCCATATCCACAGGATAAGCAGTTCTGGCATATTTCATATATTTCTGATTTAAATCCCTTAGTATTGTTTCTGATTGCTCTAGATTATCACTATCAAATGTTATTAGTATATTTTTTATGCAGTATCAATAATCATCAATAAGCTACAAAACAACGGACCCAATATAAATACCTCAGCTCAGTGCTTTGCCTAAACCTTTAACAGTCTATCACACAAGTGTCCACACCCCGGCAGCTTTAAAATTAATTTTGTAGAAATTTTAAATTAAAGGTGGTGGTATACTTCAAATTGGAAAATTCTCTTCTCTGCCTTAATATGGCACACTAGTGGAGTCAACTTTATCAACAGTAATCTTCCTTTTAGATCCTAAAACAGCACTACAATTTTCTGATTATTTCCTAGCCCTGAAAGTCTTATAACATGGTAAAAGATTTTGTTCCTTTGTGCAGATAAAGCAGCTGTTACCAGCTGGAATGGTGAAGATGCCCTGCTTCGGCAGTTCTACACTCAAAGCAGAATGCGTCTGACTACCTCATTGGTGAGCCATAAGAAACTGTTTCATTGAAGAGAAACGTTTTGCTTTTTTCCTAGATGAAAAAAATTGACATAGATCCGCCAAGACTGTATACAAACTAAATTTTTTTTGCTGGAAGACATATCTCTGCACTCTCCATGTCATCTGAGGAATTTTGGCTCCTGCACTTTTAACATGAACACTGGAGATCCAGAAACAAAGCACTCCTGTACAGGCAGGCTCCTGCTTCATAAATTTTTATTAAAAAAAAAATATTAATAATCACTCTGGCTTATTAAACAAGATGCTTTTAAAAATGATATTTTTATCCTTTTGTCTTGCAGGGGCAGAAGTAATGGGAAGGATATCTATGCTGTAACAGTTGTATAGCATAGGAGAACATTTTTACTGAATTTACAGACACATTACTAAACTTAAGGAGGGAGGCCAACCTCTTGCCTTTTACAGAGAACACAAACAGTTCATAAAAACACAGAATATAATAAAACTAATCAATCATACAATAATTTTAACACAATGAAAGTGTAGTAAGGACAAGACAGGAATTTTCTCTAATCTCAGAAATGATCGCCATTTCCCTGCAGCAGACGCAAGTGTGTGTGTTTGGGTGCATGCATGTATTTTTTCTTCATTCATGTAGCTAACTCCTTCCCCAGTTCTGTTAAGCTGTTCAGATTTTTTCCTTGCTTTAGTTAAGATATGCATTCACATTCTTTTCTCTCCGTTTAGCCTTTCATATCTTTATACTCTGAGAAGGAGCTACTACAAATACCCTTTTCATTACATTAGCTGTTATCCTATCTTTCCTGTCCTTCCATTGGGGCTTTATCAAACTTAAGAGATAGTTGATTGAGCTCAAAATTTAAAAGACTAAGTCCCTTGGGACTATCCACCCATTCCTCCAAGGATCCACAGAGGGGAAGACTTGGTTTCTTCTGTCCCTTCCCCTAACTCATCTCCCCTGTATTAAAAGTACCAGGAATAAAAGCATTGATCCACAGCTGCCGTGTTCACCTCGCACATGCTATGAAATACTACCCTAAAGTATAAGCAGCCCTTCTGTACCACTGTAAGGATTACACATGCAAGGTAAAAATAAAAACATCATTGAACTGTCTGGAGAG
>NW_020450030.1:814961-843510 GCF_003343035.1 Apteryx rowi
TAACCAAAGATTTACTCTGCCTCTCAGCCCCTTTTTCTTCCCCCTAAGGATTAAGGGCCATGGAAAGCAACCTCCCGCGCACGGCCCTTCAGCCAGGCAGGGCCTGCACCTGTGCGCGGCTGCAGAGATGAAAAGCGTCCAGCGAGCCCGGCTTTATTCCCCGCGCGGCGATCGGCGCGGCCCGCGGCGGAGCAGCCCCTTCAAGTGCCTGGCGCAGAGAAGCCGCCGCGCTCGGCATTCACAAGCGGCCTCTCCCGAATAAAGCCACCAGCCCAGACCCCGGTACCCGTACTTCGCCAACAGCGGCTCCAGGACTCAAGACAACAGTCCCCGTTGTTCATCGCTACGGCTCGTACTTCGGCTCGGCTCTTTCAGGCTGAGCATTGTGTATTTTCACTTTTTCTTGCTATAATGAAAGCCCCTTTAATTGGTACTTAGATTATCTATGTGACCCAGCCACCAGGACTCTTTGAATCCCGCACAGTTCAAAGTCGTTTCAGCTGAAGTCTATCTGCCTCTGTGCACAAAGTTTAGCCTATGGCTTCCTGCATCCATTACTTTAATTATTCACCAGTTCAGTAAATCTCCAATCTCTACCAGGACTGCCCTGTGAAAAGATAGTAAGCTAAGCTTGGCACAGGGTAAGCCTCCCTTTTATTCTTAGTACTCCAACAAGCCCATTTGGAGGGAGAGATAAGGTGAAATTCCTAATAAAAAACTGGAAAAAAAAAAAGTGTGCTTTGTGAATGTTGATAAACTGCTTTAGCTGTAAATGGTCAAATATTTTAGGCAAAAGGAAATGCAAATATATCTGACTGACAAGTCTATCTGAATATTAAGTTTCAATGTAATAAATATATTCACAAGTTTTAAAAAATTCATATCACACTGGTAGACAGAACTCACACTGCAGCTGTAGTATTTCATTAACTGTTCAATGTTTAATCTCATTTTGTGTAGAGAAAAAAATGTTTATTGTATCAGCAGATTAAGCTTTCAAACTCACTTATTGACATGTATAAAGGATACGATCATCAGTAAAAAATAAACCAAAAAAACTTGTTAGACCACCAATAAGTGAATTAAGCTATGTTGTTTTATTATTTATTAACATGCTTGTAAAGTTGTTCCACCCCCCCCCCCCCCCCATAGAGACTATTAAAAACATCTCCCCTGAAAAATAACAGCAATCTCTAAACCTGGCTACAATTTCAGTTTTTACTACAGGTAGTGTTTTTAAAAATACATCAGCTGAAGAGCAGCTGCTCTTTAACAAAGTACATTTCATCCTGCTTTAGCTCTAGGATGCAAAAAAACCTATTCAAACATGCTTTGTAGACCAACATTATAGCAAAAAGCATTTCTAGATCAGCACTACAACAGAAGGCATTATTAAGGACCAAGAGCAAATTAAAGCTTTTAGATAGCCTTGACTTTCCTATGTTCCATTGTATCAAAGAAAGTGGATATGTGCTGGCTAAAGTGGATGTGCATTTCTGTAGCAATGCCGTTTCCCTGGCCAATTTCCTACTCCTTTTGAAGAATTCAGGCAGTAGCTACTACAATCAGTGCACGATATGCTGTCTCTGTTTCAAAACTCCTTTTTTCTTATGAAAGGTTACATATTCTTATCAAGAGAACAAATCTGGCAAAACAATCTTCAGGAAATTTTTACTGCTATAAAATGCCTGTTGGTATGTTCTACAAACATTAGTAATTTTCTATGAAAAGCCTGAATTCTCTGTGTTTTCCATGAGAATGTATATGTTGGGAAACATTTTACACAGGAAAAATACATTTGTTGCTTGAATGCTGTGTGTGTTACTTCAGAGAAGCTTTAAAACAAATTCAATATATTTAAAATGCTATATAAATCAACATTCAGGATGAAGGGTCAACAGGGGTTAAACTGTCTGTCCTTCTTGACTACATTCATAAATGTCTTTTCTAGCTGTACTTGTAGAAGCAATTGCAGCGTAACTTGGATATTAAAACCTCCAAGGAAACCAACAATAAAAGCTGCTAAGAATTTCACAAGTTTTTTTTTTCTTTAGGTGTTAATTAAATGATCATTTAACACTGAAATGTAAACACAACATTTTCATCTACTGACAGCATAGCCTATTATAAATCCAGGGTAATAAACGTCCTGGTGTTAATACTCTGAACCAAGTTCCCACAACACACTAAGATGCCTTGTCATGTCTAAGGTTAAGCATCTAGACACAAAACAAAGATTGTGCCTACTCGACTTCCAGTTCAATTTTCCCATCGCCCAGTGACCTAGGTAACACTTTGAGCAATAAAGAATAAATTTAATTTCTCCAGCATTTTGTGAGGATTAGGAACAATTGTTGGCCTGCAATGACTTTTTATCCTTGGATTCTTTCTCTTCCAGAGCATTCCCCCAGTTCTAAAAGAAAATTCTGATGGTTTAAGACACAGAACAAACAGAACTTTAAATTAGGCTTTTTTCAATCAATTGGAACTGTTGAAGGGAAGCAATCAACTTTTCTTTGGACTTTTCTCAGCTATTCAGTTACTTCAGGCTTTAATCTTCCACTAGTAGAAGAAACCTACCGTCATAAGGAGAAGCCTCTATATTTTTGCATTTTCCCTTGGTCTGATTTATTCCTTTTCTTTCTTTTTTTTTTAAATTTTTTTGTTAAATCAGGATGACATGGCTGCACTTACATGTCCACTCCATGGAATCAGAGACTTACAGATGTCCTCTTTATAACATTTCACACCATGTTTTTGCATCACATAATAATGGTATTTCCTCTGACATGCCTTTTTACTTTTCATTACTTCCTTCACTGAGATTCAGTTTCCTACTTAACTCCTGCCTAAAAGGTTTCCTGTATCACAGTTTACCAAAGCTTTCAAGGTTAACCCTCCAGGAACAACCCAGGGACAGATTCAGACTGGACACTAATATGGTTACAGATGATCCAAAACAAGTTATTTTAATTTTTGCATTTAAAAAAAAGGTTCTCAGATCTGTGCTTTGACAGCTATCACCTCAACAAAAACACTGAGGGTAATTATTTATGCTTGAGGCCAGCCAGGTTAGTATAACCAGGCCATCTTTACTAAAGTATAAAATGGTGGTATTCAAAGTAATTGAGATATTTTAAAAGTCATTCCAAAACTGCAATGGCTTGAGTGAGGTAAGCAGTTCTTAATTCAATTCATGTTTTCTCATTAGACATATTGAAATAGCAACAGCTAATAGTGTAAGAGAATTTGAATACCAGAGATGTTTATGTTAGTCCACGACGTTTATGTTGCGTTTGCTTGGTTTGTTTTAACCTTAATTTGAAAATCATGTCAAGGTGAGTAAACAGTTTGGGAATGTTTGTTATAATGAAAATCAATAGTTTCAAGTATCTCTATGGATGCCCGCCTGCTGAAGATAGTCAACTATGGTATTTGGTAACGCAGTTTATGTAAAGATGTAACGATCTGCCTGGTAGCACAGTGAGCTTGCAGCCCTGGAATTCCACCTAACCCACCATTTTATCCTATGGCAAAGGAAATACTGCCGGGGGGGGGGAACTATGCTAAATTATATTTTTATAGTTAAAAAAAATAGAACCAAATTTAAATGCAATTTAAAGATACTTCCCAATTATATCAAAATTAAAAATACAAACATCTATCTTGAGTGAGCAATTTCACAAGAAAAAAGTGCTTCCAATTAAGAAATACCATATTATTTCTTTGAGTACCTATATTTAACCTGACTTCTGCATATTTGGTAAACCATTTCCCCTAGCTATTGTTTTCCTGTACTACCTCATGCTAGGTGCTGCAGAAATACCAAAGAAAGCACAGCTCATGAAAAGCCTATAGATTAAGAGCCTAAAACACCAAAAGGCAGGAAGAGCAATGTAGTTAAGCTTGAAGTTCCAGGGATATTATCAAACACAGCGATTAAAAAAAAAATAAATAAATAAAATAAAATGTAATATGACTGTTTCAAGAGTTCACTCTGGTTCCACCAACACTTCTATTTAACTAATCTAAGGCTGAATGTTTGCTGTTGCTAGGTTGCAACCACTGCAAGTTTTACACCAAAAGCATACATATAATTCTTACTTCTGTTCTCAAAAAAATAAAAGTCACCTGAGGCACCACACAATTTTCTGCAGTACCTCCAACATCTCTAGAAGTCATCCTGCCATTTCTTACTCTACAAGTAGCCCTTATATCTGAAACAAGCTGTAGTGGTATTTGTTTCTGCTCACTACTTTGTAAAGGGTGACTGAGTTTTTAACTTCATATCATTATAGCAGGGAATGAGAACAGGCAGAATCAGGTGATGGGACGAGAGGACAAATGCACCGACAAGGTAACTTGCATTAAGCATTCCAGCTCCTGATTCACTTTTCTTTCCAGATTAAAAAGAGCACATGGCAGAGAAGCAATAATCAATCCCGAGGAACTTCTATAAGAGATTATCTTCTAGATCTCCCATACCAGATACAAATGCCAGAAAAACATATTACAATCCTAGCACTGTGAGCACATTTTTTGGTTACTCAGTTTCTTCTTAGAGATAATGAACCTTAGCAAGCATACTTTCAATACCTATCAATTCTTACATTTCCAAATAGTCTTTTCTTTACCTATGGGTCATAATTTTAGCAAAATAAAATTCACTGAACTGTAACTAACAGTGGACTTACAGCATAGTGAGCCAAACTCACTCTAAAAACATTCTAGACTGGTGCCATAAGACCTTGTATTAGTGACAGTGCACAGATTTAGCAAAGCTATGATAATGGTGCTTTCACGCTGCAAGAAAGAAAGTAGTAATTAATCTAGTCTATTATATTAGGGATTTCCTTTTAATTAGTGGGTTACAATACCAGAAAGACAAAATTGTACGCTCATTTTACACATATACTTTGTACAGTATCTCTTTGTTGAATAATAATTTTGAAAGATAAATTTTCTAAGAATTATAGTCACTGTTAAAAAATGATGCTAGTGTAGTAACTCTAGTAATTAAAACCTGACTAGTAATAGAATTGGTAAAAACTTAACAACTTTACTATTTGTGAGCTGGTTATTTGTTTAAATAAAACAATTGAAACATTCCTATATTTGAAATTGCTGTGGTAGAACAACACAAGAAATCATAACATTACCATGATGAATGCAAAATGCACAGAAAACTTTTACCTTTAAAAGAAAAGATTCAGATCTATTACACAAAAAAACCCCAAAACGTATTATATGGAGACTGCTACAATGCACCAAAATAAATCATAAAAAAGGAAACCAATCACTGGAGAGAGGGGGCAAAATTTGGTGAATTCATAATTCGTGTGGAAGTTAGAGTTCTGACGTTCTAACAAACAGAACTGTCGCACATCCAGCACACTTCTACCATAAGGTGCAGCATACTGTAATATTATTGCAGCACAAACAGTGGAAACCTACCAATTACTCTTATCCATCAGCAGTTCCTTTAACAACCGACTTGCAAAAGCAGACAGATTCACTAATAATTGCCTTCTGAATAGGGGAAACTCATTCTTGCTCCTCACTGGATTTTTAACAACCACAACCACCTGTTTGCAGTTGGAATAAGAGATTTCAGAAGCCTGAAAATAATAAGCATATTCTAATGAGAGATTTCTCCATTGAGTTGTTAGAAGGGATTTAGAGTATTAGAGATAAATGATCTCATCTACCAAATTATTACTGTAGCTTGCCATAGTTACAGCTAAAAGGGATATAACAATATCAAACTATTTAAGCTGCAAACACAGCTAACAACAGTAAGGAGACATGGTAGTTTAAAAACATTTTTAAAGTTCTGTTTTAGCATCTTACACCACCTCTTCTGTATTCTCATCTCTGATTGCTTTTGCCAAGAGGAAAAAAAAACAACAAAAAACAAAAACACCCCACAAAAACCCTTCAGCTAGGAAGACACAAGTGCAAGCGATGCAAATCGTAGGTCCCCCGCAGCCGTCGGAAAAAAACCAGCTTCGGCAGCCGCCCGGAGAACTTTGCTGCTGCCCGCGCCGGCACCGGCAGCGTCGGCAGGCGGCGGCGGCCGCCGGTGGGAGCGGGCTGGATGAGTAATGATGTCGATCCGACCGGACAACGGTAACCGTAGCAACTGTAACCTGCAATTCCTGCCTAACCATTGTGCGATTTATTGTGGCAGGGGCCAAAGAGGCCAGGAGTAAAATGAAGCAGAGAACTATGGTGTCTGACACATCTAGTACCGCACACTTTAATCATAGCTGGCAGAAATTAATTCAGGAGGAATTTTTGCAAGGGCCCCCCATGCCGGGTTTTGTTGTTGTTGCCGCTGCTGCTGGTGTTCTGGCCTGGCCTTTTTTTTTTTTTAAATTCTTAGCTGTTATGACTAAGTCACTAACAGACATCTCAAAATTGTGTGTTTATTAATCAGACTATATTAAGACTTTTTCCTCCTTTAGAAGAGAAATGTTTTATTCATGACATATTTCTTTTTAAATACATTTATATTAGAAAGAAAAGGTGTCTAATATGTCAGAAGACTAGGAGCGCATCCACTAGTAAAATTGTTTTTTTTCAGAGCTAATACTGCCTAACTTATAAAACAAAGATTGGTCAGTAAGGGAACTTACCCTCATTCCCAGTGCAAGAAATGTAAATCAAAAGGCACAAGCTGTGTGCAGGGAATTCAGTATCCTTTATATGCCTCTAATGAAGGTATATTTTAAAACCACATTCTCAAACGGCTTTGGGTCCAGCACTTGGTATCCTGCAGCAAATGACAGTCAATGAACTGTGATCTAACCAGCCAAAGTAAGCAATCAAAATCCATTTGCCTCAGATAAGTACTCACGAGGCTGTAATCGTTCTCTGTGCTAAAGGTATTATTGCTGATGCACACACAAGTCAGTGGGAGCGGGCACACGAGCCACTGAAAACAACACATACCATTCTCACAGGAAAAAGACTTGCTGAACAAGCACTTACATTATCCCAAGGGATCTACTACAGCACCTATATTAACAGTACTTTGTCAAAACACACAGGTTAGTGTACGTTTTTCCTTGAAAGATATCTTACAAGATAAGATTATACACCCTACAGCATTCTTCATACTATTTTTAACATACTACTTCCTCTAAAAATATTTACACCAAAATGCCTTTGTAGATCGACTCTTAACGGGAAATCAGTTTACGCTTTGACTAAAAATGTCCTTTTTAGTTTTTCCCAGGCATTTTCTTGGAATATGGAAAAAGCTAAACAAAAGTAACCTGTATGTTAATTCATTTAATTGATTTTGAAAATCAAGCGTCTTTAGACAGAGAAAATTATGCACTGTGTCTTTTAAACTCTCAACCTATCGCTTTCCTTTACTTACACTTCCCATCTGTCAACAAGTGCTTGTAATTTTATTACACTGTCCTGTAGTTTATGCAGAGTTGGTATTATTTTACAGAGTTCTGTTAATGGACTGGATAAATGGTAATGCTATTTAAACTAGTCTCCTGCTCCAGCAAACACAGCTGCAACTGTACTACTATTTCTAGGCAAACATCTTGACCTGAACATGCAGTGCTCTCTCAACCCGTCCAAAGAGAAATTGGAGCAGACAGCAAAGGGAAAGCATAGCTGGCCGCTGGCGGCAACCAACTGTGTCTAATCATAATTCATATACAGTGTACCCTCTTTCTTTTATATTGCATTTAGGCTACACAACAAGCATATGTGCTTCTTCACCTGGCATCTCATTTACAGCCAAGGGTCAAATGGTAATTATTATTCACAGAAGCTCAATAGTACATTGAAAACTTGCAGTACACACACTGTTTGATTAGCTGCTAAATGCCAAAAATAAATACTAAAACCAAAGCATATTACACATTTTAATGAACATGTTTAGAGAGCTTTAGTTCTCCTTAAAAAAGAATTGGATATAAATATGTATAAGCTTACACAATAATACATGGAAAAAATCCCAAATCATTTTACACCCTACATAGTGGTCAAGCTAAATAAAATCTGAACGCTGACTAGGAACATTTAACTCACATCAATCCCTTTGGTGCCCTGACATTTTTTAAATACA
Organism: Apteryx rowi; assembly: GCF_003343035.1. Taxonomy (NCBI): domain Eukaryota; kingdom Metazoa; phylum Chordata; class Aves; order Apterygiformes; family Apterygidae; genus Apteryx; species Apteryx rowi. Next base: position 823,057 of record NW_020450030.1, read on the forward strand.
AACTTAGCGTTAAACGAACCTAGATTTTCAGTATCACTAGTATTTTCTTTTAAACATGACTACATTATAACCAGACGTTCACTTTCATGGTCTGATCAACAATAACCCTGAGGCAGAGGAAATTTAATACTGTGAAGCCAGTGATCTCTTACTTTCCACCATATATATGAACAGTTGTGTGCTTTATGTCAAAAGAAATCATAGATTTAAGACTAGCATCTATCACATAAGCAATTCTGAATTAAATATGTTCAGATATGATTTTGCCTGAAGTGTTCATCCATTCTTCCCCTGCGAATTATGGCTCATTTCTATTTTATATGAATTTAGATAACAACCATTACACTATGGGTGGAATAATAACATTATCATAAACCCTTTTCATTTTCCTTCCTGATGGAAGTAATGTCTCCATGATTGCTAATGAAAATTACAGAAAAGACTGAATTGTTAATATATAAAACTACATATGAATATATTGTAATATTGTAGTAGAGCAAAAATATTTTTGTTTGTCAGAACAAAAGCCTTCAGGAACTCTCTGGCCTAGTAATTTAACAACTCATTGCATCTACAAGGAAGTTTTGGAAACAAAAAAACACATCAAAAGCAAAGGAAAGAAAAATACACAGAACTAAATGTTTATACCAATAATAGAGTCATTTTCAGTTTGTCATTTCATATTACTAGGAGAGGAAAAAAGAATTATTATTTTGTAATATTAAAACAGAAATCCACTCCTAAAAATAAAAGCTTCATTATAAAATTTGTTCAAGAACATTTCCATATATTGAAGTAGAAGCGAATCAGAAGAAACCCATCTTCCTTCACCTTCACCCATTTTCCCAGCACACATGGGGTAAAATCAGTAAAATCAAATCAATTTATTCAGTGATTATTAAGATATACAAAATGGTCTACTTGCTTATTCAGACTGGTCTGGCCACCTAAATTCAATTTCAACAGCAGAAATCCCACCTGAAGACTAAAGAACTCTGTCAAACGTACGTGTGTGTATCTTTAAATTTTTAAAATGTCTGAATTCGCACCTCCTTTCGAAGCCTATTTAAGCATATCAGGTTGTGTCCTTCTCATGCCATAGACTATGACTGAAAGTTACCTGGAAATTTATTTCATTACAATAAGTGAGCATATAGATAAAAAAAATTAACTGAAATCAGCATCTGAACTTCATTCCATGTTTACACTGCTACAGAAATAAGTGGATTCTCAAAAATGGCCAATGGGTCAACATATTAAAAAATGTAAAATATTATCAAACCAGAGGAAAATCAAAACTAAACCTCATTACTCAACTTCATAGAGTTTTTTTAAGGTAAAGTGTTTCATAATCTTTTTTTTCCCAGAGTTTAAGTTGCTACCTTTCCTTTCTTTGCGAGGGAACCCAGGAGAGAACTCCACAGCCTACCACTTGCCAACACTATGATTTTTCTGGTCCAATGTGTACATATACAAAAATAGAACATCAAAAAAATCAGGTTCTTGTACAGTGCCGTATCACTGGGTCAGAACCTTCAAAGTCTTTTTTATGTCTTTTAACACAGAAAAAGGAAAACAGGAGAAAAGCAAAGCTGAAATATTCTTTCAACAAGACTTAATTTACAGAAGCAGGAATGGATGAAACAATGTTTTGTCACAGTCAAGTATCAGCATCTAGGCTAGAAGATTTTTTAAAAAATCTTGCAAAATAAGTGAAGAAAATACTCAACTAACAAAAAAGAATCATTAATATTCCTGGATGCATTTTAGCCTTGTTACATGCAAAACAAAAAAAACTAATACAAGACAGAATAACAGACCATGTCCCAATTTTCAAGAATAATACTTATTAGGTTGTGTGTACTTACAGCCTGTATAACTTCGGCGTCCCCAGAAAGAGTAGTTCAGAGAGCAACTGAAGGTTATTTCTGTTCAGACGCCTTTTGAAAGAAAGAAAAAGTTGTGTTAAATACAAGTAAAGTGCTACAGCAATGCAATGCAATGCAAACATTTTGAGCAGGCATCACTGAGCTGTAATATGCTGATTTTAAAGCATAGAAAGGCTATGCAATTCTGGTCCATTAGCGGAGACATGGTCCAGCAGTAAATTTACCATGCACTAATTACATTTTCTGGTTTCCCCAACTGAGTGTATTACCTATTTCATTTTATGAAAGATTATTTTGAATTTCTGTAGTGTGAATCAGTCACTAAGTTGGGACTCTACCCTGCATAAACAACTGGAAAACTAAAAATATAAAATCAGCAGAGTGACTTTTAATTCTCCACCAACTTTGTGTTCCTCTTGGTATAATGAAGCAAACAGGCAAACACTTTGTGACCATGAAAGGCTGTCCAAAGGAACATTTATCAGATACATGCATCACTAAATTAAAGCTATGAGAGAATCAAACTAAAGATCCATATAATGTATTCAGAAAAAAAGCAAAAAAGCTGCTATAGAAATCCTCATCAAATGAAAGTCACAAAATCAAGAAGTCTCAACTTACATTTGGCATTACAGTTTTTTTTATGCAATATTCTCTGTATCTTTAAAAATATACCAAAGAAAGTTAAATTTAAAAAATTAGTTGTGCACTGCAAAGGAAAAGCTGCAACTGGAATTTGGAAGATGCCCATTTGTCTATGAAGTTTCTCATTGAACATACCAACCAGGGTCAAATCTGTTTAGTCTGAGGTGACAAGTTCAAAGCCCACAGTATCATAGCCATACCCAACAATACAACAACTTGCCAAAACAAATACATTCCATCTTCTTGATTTTTTAAACATACAATGCAGATTATTCTTTGCCAGCATGTATAAATGACAGCCCTGGGACCACAGTCATACCATTCAAGAATTCAAGCTCAAACCATTTTTTTTGTTTGTTTTTTGTTTGGTAATACACACACCACCTGCCATTCAGGCAAAGCAAAGCTACAGAAAAAAACTCTATTTCCTCCCAAGAACCTCATCACGAGTCTCAGTTTGCAGTGTACAACGATTACATTATACATTAACTCTAAGACATTCTTGGATACCAGACTGCCTGGTATTATCTGATATTTATTTTATCCCTACAGCAGCTATATTATTTAAGTCACTAGACATCTACCTACACATTCCACAAGGTTTAAAAAACAAAAACAGCATTTGGACAGCACTGATACAAAGAATTTCTTCTCTGCTAGTCTTAGGGATGAATTCAACCAATTGAGCCTGTTTAGCCTCTCAGAGCCTATTTTTCATACTATAATAATTGCTGTTGCTCCATTTAAAGCTCCTTCCAATTTGGACAGAGAGAGTGAGAGAAAGGAGGAGAACTATTTAGGACAAAAAAACCCTCCCCTTTTATATTTTTGTAAGGACCCTATAGATTCAGATCCTGGACAATAATGGTCAGTTGTAACTGAAGGTAAAACAAAATCACTAATATTTCTATTTTTGTAAAGGCTCTATATAATATAAAAAATGCAATGTAGTACAGTGACATAATATCAACTGATGATATGGTTCTTCAGGCAGGCTGCCTTTGCTTAATGCAACAACAGTCTTGCAAGGACACTGACCATCATTTTAAAAGGATCATACAGGCCAAATGTTTATGGTAGTAAATAACTTTCTATACAAGCAGTTAATATATTAGATCAGGAGTTTCTATTAGTACTTACAGTACTCGCATGACCCACACAACTGAGTATGATTTCATGAACTAGACTTCACAGGAAAATATTTTTTTCAAGACTAATAAGTAGCTCTGTTAAAAAAATTAACACTATGAATTAACATACATGTAAGTGAATGTGGAAAAAAGAATGTGGGGTGAATCTGAAATACACATGCTGTTAGTACTGCTTCAGTGTCAGAACAGCATAGCTTCCAGTTGCACAGTCAGTATGGAGAGTTTGAACTCTTTGGGAGGTATAAGCACACACAAGGACTCCAGAAAATATGTCCCTAAAGTGTCATTTTCAAAACAGTTAGGAGAACTATATATGTTGAAAGACATGGCCAACTCCTTAGATGCATCTTTGCCTCATGCTCATTAGATTAAATTTGTCTGAAGTAGCAGTATCTATCAGAAATATATAGGCATAATGGAATAAAAGTGACACAGACACGACCCCCTTCCTCCCCACAAGTTGAAACCTGAGGTAACTGCAGGTTTGGAAGAGCAAAGGTGGAACAAGGAATCCATGCTAACAAATTATGGAGAACTATAGTTATTGTCGAGAAAAACAAAAATCCCACCACTTTTTCTTTCAGTATGTGTCAGCAGAGAGGCCACTGCAGCTAGCTAGCAGACAGCTTTCCCCTTGGGACAATACAAGAAAAGAAATTTCAGTTGCATCAACTGAATTACATTTCTGAGAGAGCAGGTAAGTTCAAGGTATAGTACTGAAGAAACAAGGATGAGATAATTCCATATTGTGCCTTTTGCTTTCCTGACAGAGGTAGAAAAATTTACTCATTTCTCAAGCAGAGGGAGAAAACTCAGAAGTTAGTGGCATAAGTAACAGAAAATGTAATGCAGAATCCTCTCCAGTATTTCAATACCTTGAACTGGAAAAACCCTGGGTAGTGGACAGAAATAATTGGATGACAGTCTGAAAGCACTGAATTCTGTCAACAAGACTGAAGCACAATAGTAATTTATATATAATTTTTTTTCCCCTCCTATTACTGAATGCAGCTTTAGGAAGAGCACAGGCAACCAAGAGACTGGCTCAGATGAATTTTTGAGCTCTTCATGATTAATTCAAGCAAGTTCCACATACTACCTAAATTACATAAAAATATTTTAAATACTTCAGCTTAAGGCTCCCAGAGCTCAGTCTTCCAAACAAAGCAGTAGGAGACACAGGGAAATCTTTGACAGATCGGTATGTGAAAGCAGTTTTTAAAAGAGTTTGATACTAATGGACAGAGAAAACAAAGTAAGTACAAGCAAGTAACAGGCTGCTCCAAATTGGACAACAGTAAAGGTAAGCAAAAAATTGGCTTGATTTAAGGGATTTATGTACATCTGTGATGGCTATCACTGTTGATAAGGAAACTCTTTTCATTGTTATGGGTTCTAGAGAGCAGATTAGTTTTGCAGAAGCAGCTGCATTATCTGAGTTTTTCTTGTCTTCTGCATGGCACCAGAGGGTATACAGAGGATGATCGAGTTACAGGCAGAATAAATTGTGGAGTGTGTCATAGTCCCAAACAGTGATAGGTTTCCTAACACAATGAGGTATGGCCATGCTGCCAGTCTGTCCTGATGTCATCTCAAACTCTCAAGCCATAGTGACTTCAATCAGCATCAGTCAGGTGGGGGAGTGGATCAAAACTCTTAATTACACTATCTGCAATTGCTACAATTCACTAGCAGGTCCATATGTGTTTTCCACATTTGATTCCGCCTTACTGTAACTTTCTTCTGATCCCACAGTAACCAGCTGTATACAGCAAGGGAAATCCTTCTTTCTTCCCACAGAGCCTGCTACCCTGCCTCTAGTCTGAGATGACCTTCATAACCAGGAGCAGTTCTAGTAACAGGGCTTTGCAGTAGATGACAGTCTACCATGCACATCAGAGAGCAATTCAGGTTGGAAAGACCTTAGGAGGTCTCCAGGCCAACCTCCTGCTCAAAGCAGGGCCAGCTGTGAGGTCAGATCAGGCTGCTCAGGGCTTTATCAGATAGTTCTTGAAAACCCCCAAGGATGCATATGGCACAGCCTCTCTAGGCAACTGACTTGTTCCAGTGCTTTACTGTCCTCACAGTGAAAAAGTTTTTCCTTGTATCCAGTCTGAACTGCGTTTCAATTTATGCTAGCTGTCTCACCACTGTGAAGAGTCTGGCTCCAGCTTCTTGATAGCCTCCTCATAGGTATTAGAAGGTTGTTATTTGGTCCCCCACCAGACTTCTCTTCTCCAGGCTAAATAAGCCCAGGTCAAATATTTCCACTGGGTTTTAAGGCAATGCATCTTCTACTAGTGCACAATAATTGTTCAAGTACATGCAGTTCTAGGCATAGACCCCCTAAAATAAAAGCCCTCAAATATAACTTGAGTACTGTTCTAAATTAAGCACTGTTCCAAGTAAATTACAAATGAAATTTACTCTTTAATTAAAAATAGTCTGTCCCATTCGGTGCACAGAGACCAAGAGCCTTCTCTAAACAGGGCAAAAATATTTTACTCTACCTCCATTGCTTTAAGGATAAAAGGTTTCCAACTCACAAAAAGTTAATGATAGCAGAATCCATTATTCCTCTTTTGAAGTTAGCTGAAATAAGCAAATACACTATCTGTGCATAGTAACACACAGTACTGAATAGCTTAAAAATTCTGCTCTTAAAGGAGCACATCTCCATTATATCCCCAGAAGACATTACTATCACATACTTAAAAATACCACATAACATCTTTCTGTTGGAGTTCTTTTGAAAAAACGTATAACCTTTAAAAGCACAAAAAAAAATCACCATTAAATTTCAATTTAATATGAAAGGATATTTCAGTAAACAGAGTGTTCAAGAAGCAGCACTTTGACTCACAATGCTCACAATGACAGACCCCACCACACTTCTGATGTAGTTCCAGCAGGTTACAGGGAGACACAATTACTGAGAAGGTCTAATCCAGAGTTGGTCTCGGGAAATGCAGAAGAATCAAGCTAAAAAATAATCTAAGTATCTTAAAACAGGAAGCTAGTGTACAACACCTAAATCAGCTCAGACTGATTTACACAGATTTAACTATCAGTCCCAGAAACTTGACCCTAAAGACATTAAAGGATAATAGAATAAGTGATGTCTATTCACTCTATTCCCTCACCAGAAAATGGACATCAAGCTTGACTTGGGCTCAAGTCTACAAGGAAGGCAAGCTTCATTACTCTTCTACAGAAGCAATGTTGCTATTTATCTGTCAAAACCAGAGAACATCTGTGCATCACTCTCCAAAGCCAGTCTACTGAACTTCAACATACTTGGCAACTGCTGTCTATGAATCTGTGACTTGTGCAAACATGTCATCAAGTGAGAAGAAAGCCCAAAAACTAATAGCTAAGCAAAAGATTGTGCCAGTTTTTCCATTAAGACTTCTCTGCAAAGGCCTTCTCATCTCCAGTCAAGCTACTCATGATCTCTTCTTAAAACCTAACAATACCAAGTTTCCTAATTTTTAATCATGTGGTCAGTATCTCTGAAAAGGTCAGGGCTGATATTACAATAGTAGCACACTTAAGTTAGAATTTTTCTCAGGTCAAGAACCACATAATCAGGGTTCCATTTTCCAGACTAAACAGATTAGCTAAGAAAGATGTCCAAGTTGTTTTCAGTTAGATACCAAATATCAGTTTGATATTTGTTTTAATAAACATTTACTCTGAATGGAAGCAAGATTCTTACACAGTGCAAAGCTAGTTTCATACTTGCATAGGAAGTGGTACCAGTTTGCTAGCTATAACGCTCAATTGAACTAGTGGGTCTGAATGTATCTACACTAGTTGAACCCTAAAGCATGTTCTGTCCTTCTTTTCCCTCTCACAGGGCTACTGTCAAGTCCAAAATCATCACCCCTTGGTCAATTTTCCATACATTCTAGAGAACACCATTTTGAACAGAGAACCTATACTGTATCTGCTTCATCTAAGAGGCAAAGGTTTTCCAGTATAAACTGAACTAGGACAAACATCTTTTTTGGCTAAAAAGAAAAGGGAAAGAAAATAAGGCTGTCTTCTGGAGGCTTCAATTTCCCTTACTGTTTCAGCAGTGAGAAAGAAGATGAAAAGATATTTCTACATATATCTGGCAATTATGCTTAATAATTTTGCCTACAGTATTAAAAGAAGTGTGAAAACCAAAACACCATTTGCTCATAAGTATTAGTATATATAAGCTTAAAGTTTTGCTGAGCACAAGTCAAGTCAGGCTGCATGTGCATTATACAGCTTGATGTTTGTGTGAGCTAACAGGACCTGATGGCATGTACCCATGAGTGCTGAGGGAGCTGGCCAGTGTCACTGCAAGGCCACTCTCAATTATCTTTGAAAGCCTGTGGCAACTGGGATAGATTCCTGAGGATTAGAAGAAAGCAAGTGTCACTCCTATCATGAGGAAGGACAAGGAAGAGCATCTGGAGAACTACAGGCCAGTAAGCCTCACCTTGATCCCTGGGAAGGTGATGGAGTAGCTAATCCTGGAAGCCATGACCAAACATATTAATGACAAAGTAGTAGTCATCATGGATTTACAAAGGGAAACTCATGCCTGACCAACCTGATAGCCTTCTGTGATGAGATGACTAGTTTGGTGGATGAGGGGAGAGCAATGGATGTTATTGACTTTAGCAATGCCTTTGACACTGTCTCCCATAAAATCCTCATAGGCAAATTGATGACATATGGACTAGGTAGGTATGCAGTGAGGTGGATAGGAAACTGGCTGAACTACCAGACTTAAAGCATTGTGATCAACAGAACAATGTCCAGCTAGAGCCCAGGCACTAGCGGTATAACCCAGGGGTCAAAATTGGGTCAAATACTGTTCAACTTCTTCATTAATGGCCTGGATGATGGGACAGAGTGCACTGTTTGTAGATGATACAGAACTGCGAGGAGGGTTTGATACACCAGGTGGTTGTGCTGCCATCCAGAGGAACCTGGACAGGCTAGGAAATAGGCCAAAGGGCACCTCATGAATTTCAAAGAAAAATGTCAAAAAGTGTTTGATGCCCCAGAAAAAGGGGACAGAAATTTTACTTAGTCTTGATGGGGAAAAACAAATAAAGATTCTCTTTGATTCATCTGGGGGCAAAAGTCCTGCCCCAGATAGGATTGTCCTCATCTGTGAGATGGAAAGGTTGTAGTGTGTTTATTATGGCAATACTTCACCCAGCTCTGTAGCAGTAACACAGGGAATCATGCAAGACAGAACTCCAACACTAACTAGGCTTCTTCGGTTAAAAAAAGATCACCTTTCATTTAAAAGTTTACCTGCTATGAACTCAGCATAGTTCATTAGCAGGCCACTCAAACACCATAGGAGAAATACTACAGAAGCTAAGTAGTCTTGGCTTGTAGCAAACAAATCACAAGGAAGAAAATAGAAGTTATAAAACCTCCATGAGGTAATATAAGATCAAGCATTACGCAAGCAAGAATTGTCTTTGACACTACTTGAAGTTTTTTAAAAAAGGAAAGGAGAAAGATGACCTGTTAATAGAATTTAGCTAGAGTTTAGGCAGATTATTTAGACAGCAGACAAGAAGGGCAACTCTTGCAAATAGTCTAAATAGTGCCAGAAAGACAGTTACAAGCGTGAGTCATCGCAATACTTTTTCATACAAGTACCCTTCTGTAGCATCTGTACAGGCATGGTGCCAAACTACAAGTCAGAAAGGCTGATGTGCTTTAAAAATTAAGAGAGAAGTGGCCATATTGGATCTGATTATTACTCTTGGCTATTATTAGAGACAAACCAACACAATGCACCACATACTACAAAGAAAAATAAAACATTTCTTCGGATGAAGTTTCAGACAGACTCTTCAGAGTGATATGAAGTAATATAACAGTATGAGTCACTGAAGTGACAGTCATGCAGCCAAATCCCTCATGCAGTTTGAAGTTTAACCATAAAACTCCAAGCAAATTTGCAATTTCTGAAATTAAAATAAGCAGTAAGTTATTTTAGATGTTATCTGAAAGATATGCTATATTCATATGAAATGTGCTATGACACACAACTCATTTTTACCTGTAGCGATCTAATATTAAACCTGTTCATTTAAAAAGATTGAAGTGGCTGTGTAAAAGATAAACATGATTTTTAAAGCTATACATTTTAGTTCTACTGTAAGTTTAATACCAGTACTCTGCAGCATCATTTTAAAATGTTCTGAACACAAAATACCATTTGTAACAAAAATGTTGATACAATGGTTCTGTAGAACCAGATTTGGTTTCAACATTTTGCAACAGTGCAAATTACCCATTTCAGAGGAAGCAAGAAAGGGGAGCATCCAGCAAACAATGTCACAAAGGATGAGCACAAAACAGATGTGGGAAAAATAAACAGCCTTCCTGCCCTGGAATTTGTAAAAAGGTCTGCAAAGAGCAAACAGGACTTCTCACTGCAATTTGACTTCTAGACCTATAAAAGGAGTCCCATGAGAAACTAGACTCAGATGAATAAAATAATGTGAAGAAATAATAGTGAAAGTATTCAAGGCTTTCAAAAGGAGAACTTTGCTCTTGGACTTTAAGTTTTATCAAACGTTTTGTATTATCCTGCAATTAAAGTGTTGCTATATAAGCTTATTCCTACAGTGCTATTAGAACACTGTTTCTCTCCTTAAATACTGTCTTCAAAGACAGCCTTTGTCTATTTCTGATTTACCAGAATTTTTTTCTAAAGAAGCTATTTGAAGTTGCTTTGACAAAAGTCTGCTAATGCAGGATAATGACTGTAGTAATTTTTTAAACTACAAATACAGGTGCCCTGGTACAATACTTGTAAGATAGTCTCACATTCCTTGGTAAGTGATTAGCACCGCAGGCTTCGTGGTCTCCTCCCTGTTTTAAGATGAGGAATGTGCTATGTGTTGCCCTTAAACTAGGTAGGATTAGCTAAGAGAAGGATTTTTCACATCCGTGATTAACAAGGAATAACTGTTCACCCCCTTCAGGGCTGTTCAAAAACCTGAACTCATTACTCTTCCGCTACCTATAACACATGCAGGAAAATATTAACCTTTCCAGTGCTCACATTTTCACACTGAAACTAAACAGGTGCTTAAGTGTCAATGCTTTAAAAAGGAGTGAACTGAAAACATTAAACATCCTAAAAACATGCAGGCACATACATCTGCACATGAGGTCTTAGGCAGTCTGGCCCAGATCTTCCTGGCTGCAGTAGTGAGAATGTCCAGAATGTACACCAAGTAAAAAAATTAAATCCCAGGCTTCAGTAATGAAACTGTGGCTGAGAAGAGCAACATACCAAAATAAGATCAGGAGTCAGTGAGCAAGAAAGTCAGAGACTAACTTCTAGCTAAAGGTCTAAGAACTCATTCTAAGACCTCAGTACAACTTCCCTTCAGATAACAATTTTGCTGCACTTACATAGGATAATGTCTTACTCCAGAAAGATGCCGATTTCCTTCAGGATACTTGTATAGTCAAGCACAACAAGATGAAATATCTTCCATAGACTGACTGTTCTTTTACCTATTACAGCGAGGCAAATGATTTCTGAACAGTAGCAGTGACTCGACTGTTAGCATAGCTTTTTTTCACCACTAGCCCTAAAATTCCACACTAGCTTTTAAATTTCACATCTAAGCCTTTAGAAATTAGAAAAAATAATCAGATCATGCCTCACAGTTAAGAACTGTGACTGCTGTTACAGTCAAATTTGAAATATTTGACATTTTTTTCTAGAAGTCCCAGCTCCCAAAGTTTTATTATGTAGCTGTGTGGAAGTGATACCCGAGATTTTTAAAACTTCTCTTCTGCAACTAAAAGGCTATGTTCTATCAGAGACTCAAACCCCAAAAAGCAACAATTCAGAACAAAACTGGTTATTTTGGAATTGACTTCTGGACACAGATGACATTATTTACAAATCTTAGAAAATCCTGCTAAACCTTTTAAAAGTTACTAGTTTTCCTACTTAGAATTCAAGTTCTATGGGTAAAGCTAATCAAAGGTTTGGAATAAAACTACAACCTCATGCCACACATCAATACATAATAAAATATTCACACATAGGTCTGGACAGCATGTTTTATCCTATGAGTAACAGAGTAAGTCATATTTTTCTAGGATCATTACCATTATTATGAAAGTTCACGATGGTTTGTTTCCCCCCATGCAGTCTATCAGTTTATGGGAAGAAGTGTCAAGGGGAAATATTGTTCTTGATGGGAAAGAACATACACAGAAGAGTTACCATGGCCTTTTCCTAGCCTAGACAAAACCAGAGCTGTACTAGTTTGCCTATTTTGTAACAGATGCTAACTCCCTCACTAATTTTCCAGTCCTGATGGGCAGTAAGTGCCAAGGCCAAACTGTATTTGTTTTTATCTTAGATGCAAAACTTTATTTCTTAGTTCATCCTGCTGTTCATGCTTTTGTAAGACAAGATGCTCTATAAAGCCCCACACATTTCAGAGATTGTGGCAGCTCATTTTGAGTTTTACTTTTATAAAAGGCAAAAACTGCTAACACAGCCTATATTCACCACATTTATCAGGGATAGATGAGAGCCCAAAGAGATAACCCAAACCACATAACATAGGAAATAGAGCTAAAAAAACTTTATATTACTGAATCCTATTTTATATCTTTGGTGAGATGGACTCATGTATACTTAGATTAGAATTAAGTCCTTGCTACAGAAGCTGCAAGCACAGCCTTTTCATATAGTTTTGTGTCTAGAAAAGATATTCAAACAGTACTTCATATTGTTCACTACATAGCAAATTTTTTCCTAATTTTTCCTTCATACTTCTCTTGTTGTGCACATCTACAAGTTTCAAATTGTTCATCTACAGCATGAACAAAACTTTTATAATTTTCAGTACTAGTGAGTCAAATGTTTCCATTCCTAAGTAAACACCCCCTTCATAAAATAACTTTTAACAACTTGCTGTCATATATTTGGAGAGATGGAGGCCCCAATAAATAACAAGTTCCTCAGTTTGGTATTTTAGAAATGTGTTGCAAAAATTTAGAAGTAATTCATGAACTGTAACAAAACACGGTATTATTAAAATATTTCTCATTATTCAGTGATAGGTTATATGAAATGTGGAAATGCAACATAGATGGCTTTCGGTTTAAAAGCTATTTCAAGTATCAACTTGAAGTTCAACCCTTAAAGCATTCTCTTCTTGAACTCAGGATTTCAGAGCTTACTTATTCAATATAACTCAGGACTTTTTGTTTTTCATTTTTTATTTTAGTATTTAGCTCAGATACCGATTTTCACAGATTACAGTTGCTACAAAATCTGTGAGAAAAGTATTTTACTTCTACACTCCTTTTCCATAGAAGTGGTGTTTACCTACAAAGATAGCTCTTTAGAACTGTTAAGATAATACATGGACATTTTAGAAATAAATACTATTAATTCAAGTATAAGCAGTATACGGTTCAGCCTGGAAATTTTTAGTCCACACAAGTAACTTTTCTCACAAGAGAAGTCAGTGGGGCAACTCATGCAAACCAAGTTATTCACATGGTAAGTAAGTGCAGAATCAGACTCTGTTAGCATTTTAGGGGCATACTGTTGCCTCAATGGATTATTTACAGGTACAGGAAGAAAAATCTGGGTAGTTTTCAAACTACTGCTGCGATCTCTTCCTACCCAGATGTCTTTTGCATGTTCAGCATAGTTTTAGAATGAGCATATCTGGTGTCTCAACTACTAGGTTAGAAATATTTTTTAGAAAAAACTAATGATTAAGAGCAATGTTCCTATCAGCAAACAGACTTTTTTCCTAAATGAAAAGTTCACTGCTCTGGTATATAATCAAACAAAGAGTATGTTTAGCCCTCAAAACACAACTACATTGTTTTTCTGGGGTACGAAGAATTTCAAGGAAGTTTTAGACTTAAGAAGTTCATAGTAGAATTGGTTCATGTCTATAGCAGCTGTCTTCCAGCCAGATTTTATATTTCCCTCCAGGTGACAAGAGCTTGTAAAAACACTGGGATATTTCTAGCAGTAGCTGCAAGACCACAGGGGAAGGTGGTGATGGGGATAAAAACAAATGACTGTACTTCAACTTTTTTTTCCTCAGTCCAAGCATTAGCCTTCAGAAAATACAGATTTTCAGGACTATCTTCATCTTGTTTTCTCATAAGATGTGTTCAAACTATTCAAAACATCACACTTCAGACCATCACACCTCCTACTTTCCAGCAACGAAATGCAGAGAAACTCACCATGGATACGTGGCTGTGGTCTGTACAAGGGAGGTTCAGAGACCTTAACAAGCCAAGTCCTGATCCTTTCTTTATGGGAGCTGCCATGCAGTAAACAGTCACACACTCTAAGTAGCACCATCCAAAAAAAGACCATACTCATATGAAAATGGGCTCATAATACAAGTTACTGGTCAATATAAAAGTCTGGAAAATGTTAAATGGAAGACGGACAAAAATGTAATTGAGCCAGGAATTTTGACACTGCTTCAGGACGTACACAAAGGGACAAGGTGTCCCATTTATTGAAAAATAGGCTGTATGTATTGAAGTTCAAAGAGCTGTTTCAACAGACCCTGAGAGCACCTACATATCACAATAGTACATGTGATTCAGCTGTTCAAGGTTGAGCCTCAGAAGAAAGCTATATTCACGTCAACCTTACTAGCTCCGAGCCCAGGCAGTGCTGTACCAACCGGAGCAGAGACAACACTGGGCCTTCATACAATCCTACCAGAGATTATAACTAAGCAATGCATGGCTGTGTATACACATCTATTTCACTGAAGATTTTTCAGAGAAATATGCAGCTAAAGAGCTTACAGCAAAGTCACACTTGTCTTCACTAGGGTCTCTCCAGCAACTAAAACTTCCACAAACCTAAAACCTAGCTGATTACATCTCTAGTTTCCATCTTGTTCCCTCCCCCAATTCTTACACAATAGGCTCTGCTGTATGATCGTTTATCACTAACCAAAGATTTTTACTCTAAAGTTTCAGCAGGGCTGCTGTAGTAAAACAGTACTGTAACAAGTGTTTATTTTGGTTTTGGTTTCCATTACATTTCTACAATTACACTGGTGTGACACAAATTCCTGCCATGGGGCACACTAGGTCTAAATAGCTTTGTGTACACGCTACTAGGTATATCTAACATACTACAGATTTGTTGTTGCTTAATTAAACTACAGGAAGAACATTTCTAACCACCTAAGAAAAGTGTACATAGCTTTAATCAATTCATATCCTAAGTAACTTTCTTAGGAAGAGAAGGTTGAGAGTTTCCTTAGAGACTGGATTTTGTAAGTGGTTCAGGTCTTCAGTTCCCACTTCCTTTAGAGACAGCTGAGGATATTCAGCGTTTTGCATGATCTGGTCTGCAAATCATCATTCAGATAAAACTACTGAACAGTTACTTGAAAGTCAGAGTGATTGGTGTAAACAGAAATGATTTTATAACTGAAATTCCAGTTAAAAGCAAACAAACAAAAAAACACATTACAACCTCCAGAGACTCATATTCTTTTTTTTCAGAAGGAAACTGTTGTGCAAGTCTGCTCTTCACTTTCAAAGGACGACTGAACCACAAGCAATGTATTTGCAAAGTTCAGTCTGTATACCCTGGCACAAGATATTCTAATATAAGCAATATATTACATATAAACAATTTCATAAACCAGTTCAATTCATTTAAGTTGCAGTAAAGGCTCTCTTAAACCTTCCACTGGCATGCTAAATGGACTGCATCAGGTATTCTTTGACAGTAGCTTGGCTCGCTCTATGAAATGTGGCATCCTATACTTAAAGCTTGTTTCTTAAGAAAAAAACATATATATGAAGTGCTTGCTATTTAGTGTGTAAAAAGAAAAAAAAACTTGAAGGAAGCATCCACAAGTTTCCTGAGAAATCGTTTTGAATTTCAGAATCCCAAGGAGATGAATTGGCTGTCAGAAAACAATGCGCCTTCATCAGATGGACTTGGCAGTTGTAAACAAGAGGAATTTTCTCAGCTTTTCCTCACAAATATGAAATATTTGCTCTTAGCCAACAGCTGGGGCGGTTTAAAGACGTCCTGCATATATATTCAAATTACAAATCACCCACACACCTAATGCTGACTGAATTTCTGCAAATTAAAAAAACCTCTGATAATTACTGGAGCAGACGCAAAATAATTCTACAGGCAAAGCAGAATCTAACTTCGTAGGTCTTTAAAACTGATTAAACTTCCAAATGTCTGGGTTTGCCTACTGAAGAGACAAAAATAACCCACAACAGTAGCCTCATTTACCATAGTTTTCATCAGAACCAGTATCTTATAAAATTGAAAATATCTATTTTCCACCCAAAGATTTTAAAGATTTATCAAGAGAGGAAAGCTTAAAAAAAAACCCAACAAAATACCACACTAACCAAAATCCCCAAAATCATAAGGGCAAGATGAAAGCATTTCTCATTTTTAGTTCAGACAAGCACATTTTAACCACTAAACTTCAATTTTGCTAATACTGCAATTCTGTATTCTACTTCACAAGTCTCATAATTTCAAGGCATTTAACCATAAGTTAAAATAATATTGTTAATAAATCGGGTAACAGGATCTTGCTTCAGGATAACCAAGAAACAAAGTTGATTATGTATTGTTTTAAATTTAGCAAGTATTTTGTATCTCAATGGCAAATCACATCACGATGAAAGCATGGATGTCTGTTAATGTTTCATACATGTATACTTATTCTTGCAATATGAACTACACTGCTGTTTAATTTTCTAGTTAGACCCTATAAACCAAAATTAGGAATGTGTACATATTACTCTAATGTACCCCTCAGCAGGAGAAGTTGTACTAAATCTCTATACTTTGTACAAAGTTTAAAACACCTTGTAAAAAACACTGCATTAAGTTTGTTTTAATATGCCTTTGAAGAAATTCTGACTATGCATTTTTGAGAGCAGTCTCATTTAAAATTATTCAAAAATGTTTTACTACATAATGACACTCAATTTTTAATTCAAAAATTACATTTTGAGGGTGCAAAAAAAAGGAGGTAATTCTCAAGTACATATTTCAACCATTATAGAAATATCATAATTGCTCTGGTGGTTACTAAGTTTCTTTGCCAGCTTTATATTTATCTACACATGAAACTAATGCCAATTTTTTTTTTTTTTTAAACATACAGCAATTGTGGAAACAAAACACAAATATATTAGTAAAGACACAAAGATGAGACCAATGCCGATTTCCAGTGGAGTAAGGCAGTTCTCTCAGTGAATGAGAAAATAAACAAGAGCTTGGAGGTCTGTTTAAAGAAAAGTTGATATAACGAAAATGCAACAACTAAGATGCCTGAAAATGAAGATATGGCTCTGCAGTTTTACATGAACAGACATTAATACAGGGGGTTTCTTAGGCTTTTCTAGCTCCAGAATGAAACTATATCCAACTACCATCATCTTGTGTTTAATACTTAGTATGAGTTGTACAATACATTAAAAAAATTCCATGTGCAGCAAACTAAAAGCATGCACTGAAAATTAAGTAACTAGCATAAAAAGCTATACAGCTTCAGGAATTATCTTTTGTAATTATATGTCCTACTGCAGCCAAGCAGGTGTTTACACTTCAACTTCCCCAGACAAGATGCTCTCCTTCCCACTTCATTCTCTCCCCGCAGCCACAGAACTCAATCTTTTTTTAGTGGCCAAATCCTATTTGTTTTTTGAAAGTTAACGGTCAGCATTTTTTTCTGAGGCTTCATAAAAGCTTTAGCCCTTTACTTCCGTATAAAAACTGGTGTAGGATTGAACTACTGCTTCCATACTGCACATATCAAGAAGACACTTTACAACTAGCAGTTACTTCTAATGAATAACTTTTATATGAAACACCAACATCTCCAAGACTAACATCCCACACTACCTAATAAGACAGGCTTTTGTAGGTTTATTCATTTTCAAAAAAGTCCTTGGGTATTCAGAGGAAAATACTGCATCGCATTCAAGCAATTTCCTACAAGACAAGTGCCGCTTACTTTTCAAATCTGGACTGCTTATCAAAGATTCCCCCCCCACTCCCATATACACTGTCTGAGAATTTCTTACTGCTCATGTTCCTTAATAAGGATAAATGTTCACATTAAAAAAATAAATAAATAAATAAAAATCAGAGGTCTGATTGCCTTAACACACAACTTATTTTCTCATACAGTTTGGAAATAGAAATACTTACATCCTCTCCAGTTCTTTTAAATCCTGGAATGCTCCTCGTTCGATAGTACTGATCTTGTTCTCCATGAGCTGACTGAAATGTAGAAATTTTTATACAAAAGTTTTAATAGCTGATCACTTGTTGCATTAACACTAGTCATTTAAAGACAACCACATTTTCATTAAAACAGTACAACTCTTACTCTAGAATAACATCCAATCTAACATTCTGGACCCTTGTTATCCAACACTTTACATGGGCTTATATGCCCCGAAGGAGGAAGAAATTCTCTTTAAAATAAACAGGAATAGATATTGCACTTACGTAGTTAAATTAAGAGTCACAGATTTAAAAATAATATTTATGCATACACACACAAGTATCACTGCCCTTCGGCAAATTATAAGACTCCAGTTGAGCAGTATGAAGGCAAAAATCAGTCTCACATGAGAAAAACGAAACAAAAATACCTAACTGTGGTGTTGGTGGAAAAAAGAATCAATGAAATATTGCAGGGAGACAGTAAACATGGTAGTAGTTTTATTTTGTTTAGGAAAAAAACCCTTACAATATGATATTCTGATTAACAGAGAAATGGAAAGGGATTTTTATTTGATTACTCACTCAAATAAGATAACCTTGAAAAAGCTAAGAAAATTCTGCAGTATTTTAAACTCAGTATTACTTAGATTTTTTCCTCTAATAATTCAGTATTTGAAAAGCTCCATACTGCTGAAAACAAAGCGATTTACAGAAATAATCCAAATTATTCCCTGGTCAAAGTGTTTCTTTTTTACCCAGAAACTGTAAAATGTGAACTGTAATCTGCTAACCTTAAACTGAAGCTACTGCAACAGTTATTAAACCAATTTTAACAACTCTTATTTTTAAGCTATGTGCCAATTTAAAACCTCAACCTATTTTGCAGCCTTAAAGGGATATTAAAAAATATATAAACAAGATGGCTTGTATGACATTTGCTAACTTTAATACATCTATAATGTGGGGGAGGGGCAGTGAGTTCAGATGCAGTAGCATGATAATTAGAAGGTGATAACCTTTACAACTTATTAGCTGAAAGATAACTGCTTCAACAGTTTTCATAACATGGACTGTAATATTAGTCCTAAAAGGTATCAGTGATAAAAAGAGAAAACTTACAGAACTCGAAGGTGCCTTAGACCAGCAAAGTCGGTCTTGGTGATTCTTGTGATGTTATTTCCATTAAGATCCCTAAGAAGAATAATTTATAAGCAGCAAAATTAAACATTCAGAGGTTATTTTATTTTTGTTTTGTTTGTTTTCATGGGCACAGCATTTTTGGAAGTTATGAGAACTTAAATGAACCCCATGATCCATACTGAAGACTAACTCTGTGTGAGTTCCAGATTTTCAAGTGACTAAAGGAAGGTTTATCTTGAAAGCAGTAGTTTAAAACTTTGTAATAACAGACCCTCAGAGTCTGTTTTGCCTGCTGTTATGTAGCTCACATTTGTGTCTAACACTACAGAAAACCCCAAACCTGTCTCAGTGTTGGCTGGTTATAATTGCAGTTGGAAAACCACTAGTTACAATATATTTGTGACAGTGTCTGTTAGGTGTACCGATAAGAGTTACAAAAACTAAACAAGTGACTGAAATCAAGACCGTTTTCTGCATTTTAAACACCTTCCAGCTTTCTTAGTATTTCTGCAAAAGTAGAACATGGCTCAACTTTCTATCGCAAACATTAGTCTTCATAAAATCATGTTTACCCTCCAACAGTCTTACGCTTGTTTGAAAGCTAAACTCTTCACTCACAGCACATGAAGCTATCCTTACTGCGGAATTCAAAGCGTGCTCAGAAGCAGAAAACTGTATTTAGGCCCTAACATTTCTGTTCATACTTCAGCACTACTTTCTTTTCCAGAGCTATTTGTCCCTTTTTTTTAATGCATTTTGAGTCAACATATAAGCTTGCCTCATTTGCAATCACTACAAACAAAACTAGACTTTGCAATTCTTGAGGTAAGCCATTGGGAAACGGTATTAGATGGAAACTACCCTAACAGTTACAGGTCATTTCTAATGTAGTTAGAAAAAAAATGTCAATTTTTTGGTGTTTTCACCACATGTGACAGGAACACCACTGTAAAGAAACCACAAAAGTTTCAGCAGAAATCAGTGTCCCTTACACTCTTCGTTTGAGTGAAATCACTTGAGACAGAAGTGTTCATACTCAAACGTTTAAACAGCTTAAAAAAAAAAAGGCTGTGAGAAATAATGTATCCATGCCTTCCTCTCCCTAGAGCCTCCTGAGATCCAGCTTGATATTAAAGATACCTGACCACACTCCCGCTCGCTCCCAAGACTAGAAAATACCCTAGCCGGAGGATGCATGGAGGGTCTCAGAAAGCCGATATGGGGTGGTGGTGGCGAGGGGAATTCCGGTTAAGGCACAACTTGGTGCTGGGAGTGAGAAAGCGGCTAAGCCCCCCCGGCGGGCCTGCGCCGGGGCAGAGCGCTGCAGCGCGGCGCCTCCAGCCGCGGGCAGCGC
>NW_020450030.1:843652-845640 GCF_003343035.1 Apteryx rowi
GCCCAGCGCCTCGGGGGAGAAAGCCGCAATAGCGAAGTTTGCCGGGAAGCGGGGGAGGCCGCTCCGCCGCCGCCGCCCCCGCTCCGCGCCCCTGCGCTCCTCGCCGCGGCCGCCCGGGATGAAAGGCGAAGCGCTGGAACTAATGTTTTACCTCTTTCATGTCTCCTAGCGTTACCGTGAAGCGCGTAATGAGAATAGCAGGGGAAAGGAGCAGAAACCCACCCAAGGGCGTCGGAAACCTGAGCCAAGCCGGGGGCAACGGCTCGGCTCCGGGGGTCGCCGCTGCCCCTGCACGCCGCCTCGGCGGCCTGCGGCGGAGCGGGAGCCGGGGCGGCGGGGCGGGGGTTACTTACAGCCTCTCGGTGTTGCGGGGGATGTTCCGCGGGACGCTGCGCAGCGCCAGCCCGTGACAGTCCACGGTGCTCCCCGAGCAGGAGCACTGCGCGGGGCACGGCTGCGGCGCCACCTCGCTCGCCGTCAGCAGCAGCAGCAGCCCCAGGGAGAGGGGCAGCTTCTCCCGGGCGCACATCATCGCCGCCCGCCGCCGCCCGCCCGCCGGCCTCGGCCGCGGCCCCGGGGAGGCGCGGGAGCGCCGCCCTCCTCCTCGCCGCGGCGAGCACTTGGGCAACTTTCAGGGTGCGAAGAAAGCGGCGTCCTCTCTATCCAAAGCTAAGCCAGAAAAAAAACAGAAAACAACCCCGGCAAAGTGAGATGGGTGGCACCAATCCGCTGCTGGAAGGCAACTTCGCCGGGAGGTGGGCCGGCCCGGGCCCTCCCTCGCGAGCCCGTCGGGTGGCAGGGAGATGCAAGAGTTGGGTCTCGTCTTCACACGCTCCCTGCGAATGCGAGGCAAACCCACGGGCTCAGGCTACGGCAGAGTTGGGCTGACTCCTTATCTTCCTCCTCCTCCTCCTCCTCCTCGCCCCTTGCAGAGCCGCGACGCCTCCCTCCGCCCCCGGCTAGAGGCCGCAGAACCTCGGCTGCCCCAGCGGCGTGCTTCCTGCGCGGCGGCCCGCGCAGCGCAGGACTCGCTCCCACGCGCGTCCCCCGCCGCGGGCCGCTCACAGCCCCACGGGGTCGGCGGCGAGGCTGACACCGCACACACACCGCCCTGCCGGAGGCGCTTCAGCAAATCATGCCCCTCTCGCAGGCATTCATCAAACTGTCTCACGGAAGGAGGAGGCAGGAAAAAAAAGAAGTCAAACACACAAGATGATGTTGGGCTTGGCTTTTCCACCCCCCGCGCCCCCTCCTGCTGTAAGCTCCCAAGCCAAGTTTAGCAGGAAAGGGCTGGTCCTAGAGCACGATAATAATAAGCAGCTCGAGAAGTGATTCGTTGCCCTGCTGGGAAGGGAGTTCATCCACTACCTCCTTCTCCTCGGTGACAGCTCACAGCTCTTAGATCCTCCTGTGATCCCGGGAGCACGGCGAGACAGACCAGACAACAAGCGCGGTGGGGCGGGGGTGGCGTTATTCTGCTCCCCGTTGTCGCCCGGATACGGTGGCTTTGCTGCGGCAAAGACACCTGATGGGAAAGGTGGGAACTGCTCAGTTCTTCCAGGTGAGGACAGGTCAGCAGCTCCTGGGCTTGCTGCAGAAAAGGGAGCAACTTTCCTCCTCTGCCGGAGCCCGCCAAGGGACGATGCTGCGGGGAGGGTTTGCGCCCCTTCCCCAGATCCCGACGGTGCACCTGAGCTGTCGGTGCCGGTGCAAAACAGCCCAGCCGGCCGCAGTCCCTTCGGCTCCCTGGCTGCGGCTTTCCTCCGGCGCGGAGGGAACCGGGGGAGAGGGCGGGGGGAGCCGGAGCAGGAGACGCCACGCAAGCTCCTTCCTTCGCACCCCCGAGTCCCTCCGCTTGAACAATAGGATGACAGCGGCGCACGCAGGCCGGCGCTCTCCCCCGCCGCAAGGTACCTGCCGGCGCCGGCGCCGCGGAAAGTGCTCCCGAAGAACAGCAACAAGCCAAAGCCCGAAGCCAGACCGCGGCG
>NW_020450030.1:846065-878747 GCF_003343035.1 Apteryx rowi
CGCACTTCGTTGCTGCGCGGAGTTTCTCGCACATCCGCGACCTCCGGGCGGAGGGGATGCCCCGGGAGCGGAGAGCAGGTCGGGGGCCGCTGCGGTGCTGGCGTGTTTTGCTCTAAAAGGGGAGGGGCGCGGGGGGGATAAAACGTCATCTGCTGCACTTGTAAATATTTCAGGCATCTCGCTAAGGTTTTTGTGTTTTTATTTTGTACAACAGTGACTAAACAGACAGCAAAGAGGATTTTCTTGCCATTTTCTTCAGTTACAGTTTTGGTGTGAAACACGCCAGAATCTTTCAGAAATTATTTTCAGAAATAAAATAAAATGGGTGTTATTCCATACATTAAACTATGTCGAGTAACAACATTAACACTGCTGTGCTTATTTAAAAAACTGCTTCCATTTCAAAAATCGTATTATAAATATACGCAATGTTCCTGATAAATTTGCTTGAAGTGTTGTTTGTTGTCATTACATCTTCAGCATTCTTAGAAAAATACTATATCCGTCAGGCTCCTAACCAAATTTTATCAGTTTTTAGTTTTTCTTGCTCGTGAATTCAGTTGCATACGATTTATAACAACTCTTGACACCCCAGTAATAGGTGAAAGTGATTTGTCCTTCATAGATGGCAACCCCCAGCAGGGAGGACTAAGCCATCGGCAAGGTGTAGTTTGTAGATGCTCAAGGGAGTCCAGAGTTTCTTCCATATGACTGGGTCCAGCTGAGTCTCTTCATCCCTGGGGTCCCTGCTGCACAATTCCCTCAAGAGACTTGCTATCTCTTTTTGCCTGTTTCCAAGAGGACAAATTCTGTTCTCAGAAACACAATTTGAGATCACAGTTAATCTGCTGAAGTAGAAGTCAGCAAAGTTACTCCTGACTTCTCTCACTATAGAACATGAGCCAAAATTAAATTTGCTAAAAATGCATGTATCTGGTATAAACTGTTTTTTTTTTTTGGGGGGGGGTGATCCATTTTTTAGGACATCGTCCAGTAAATATGATTGTTGCACTGTTCTCAAATTCTGGTGGTATGCATCTTTACATAGGTCTTTACTTACAGAGAAACAGATATACTCCAGGTTTAAATTGGTACAGGATGGAGAATTCAGTGACTGTAAGGGGAATACATCAGGTTCTACATATGAATGCTTTTTGATCTTTTCTCCCCCATTTGATTATTTTAGGTCTTTACAAAGGATTTAGAAAAGATTTTGCAACTTTCTAGCAAGCAACAGAAAAGGAAAAAAAAAAGGACGATATATATTGCTATCATGCCTTAGCTGAAATCCTTTATCTTACAACTTCAGGCAGAGGAAAACCAGAAAATACAAATTTTAACCATTCAATATTATTCATTATTTGTTTTAAGAACCAAAAATGTACTTAGTGCTGTAGAAGACACAAGGAAAAGAAATAATAGTCTTTTTAATACAGTAATACTCAGAAAATCTGAGTCAATTCTTGAAGTGTATTAAACAAGCATTGGTAAACTACTCTATGTGCAGCTGATTCAAAATTTAAACTGGTCTTAATTTAATATAATTCATTTTTAAAGTGAAGTATACTTAGTACAAGTAAGATCGATTTTTATTTCTGTTTGGGAGGTTTATTGATTTTTAACATACCCACCTTTGAAGCATACCTTTCATTTATTCAGACTGATTTTCCTGAGTGTCATGCCTGCCAGCATATTGAAACTCTCTCTTTGTGATCCTAACGCTTTAACATGAGAACTCCCAAAGTCCTGAAATCTTAGTCTGAAGACTAGGCCTTCTGTCAGACATGCTCTAATATCACTTCTGGGTACAAACCTTGCCTGCGGAGTACCCCCTGGCATGCCTCAGTCGCCTGCGGAGTGGCCTCCCTAGATCCTAAGACCCTTCCAAAGTGATGAAGAAAAATAGTCCTGAAGAGGAAAAAGCTGGAGGAAATATATAATGACCAGACATGTTAAAAGAAAGCAATTACAAACAATCATCAGTGGAAGGGTAGAAATGTTGTTGCAGCCACTTCAGAAAAGCGATAGTTAATATTGACAGTGGCTAAAAGGAGTTTTCTGTTTTCCATAGTTCACTGTACTTATTCTGTTTTCCATATTTCAGTGTTCTGCCTTTCAGAAGATAATCTGAAGGGATATCTCGAAAAGGCAATAAGATCAGAACTATTGGAATAACAACATCAAAGTCAATAGTAAGAGGTAATATCTCCAGAACAGGAAGCAGAACGTCAAAATAGTAACAGCTGCTGCTCACAGTTGAGGTTGGTAACACCGGGCATACACAGCTATGTGCTGTAGGGATATGTGAGTGCATCAGGATAGCCTTATAAACACAGAATGCCCTAAAGATACTGAAACAAATGACTAATCAATTTGTAAATAACTGAAGGTTAATAAGGTGATAGAAAATGGCCAATAGAGGTATATCAAGAATAAACAGTATAAACTAGTCTCGTTTCCTTCTTTGACAAGGTAACTAGCCTCATGGGTAAGGGGAAAGTATGATAGATGCTGACATTAGCAAGTCATTTTCTGCCATGCACATAACATTCTTCTAGGCAAACTACATTATAATCAAGATTTAATTGCTGGAATGTGGACACTTAACAGAGTTTAAAAAAACAAAACAAAACTCCAAACTCTATATTCAGAGAATGGTTGATGGTCAATCTGGGAGTATATAGAAAGAAGACTCTTCTAAAAAGCTGTTAAGGCTAACATGCTATTGAATGATTCCATTAGTGACTGAAAATTAAGTGCAACTATTAAAGGATGATACCAGAATGGAACGGGATGTTAGCAGTTTGAAAGGCAGGACTACAATTCTAAATTTTCTCAATAAACTAGAGAAAATACATGAAGTCAGTAAAACGTAATTCAATCAAGACACAAACATAATATTGCACTCAAGAAAGAAATTCAAATGCATAAATACAAAATAACTAGCTAGGCAGCAGCACTCCAGAGAAGGATATGGGGATGAAAATGGATCATCTTAAATTTGTGATAAACTATGGACATTCCATTACAAAAAGGCAAACATTCTGATGAGGTATATATTGCATATGGGAGGTGACCATTCTGCTTTTGTCATTTGCTTCACTTATGCTTGGATTTCACATAACAAGTTGGTATTATTTCAAGATAGCTAAGGAATTACCAGTTAAAAGTGTTGGGTCCCATTCAACCAAAGACTAATTTTTGTTTATGTTCCTAGTCAATTAAGGAGCTCTATGAAAGGTTGCCCAGCCAGCAAAAGTCATGTGATACTTTATATTATTTGAGAAATCTACCTATACTACATTAAGAATATGAATGTCCAAAGAATAAACAATTGTGATACTGAAGGTTTAAGGGAGAATGCAGGAAGTGCTTCAGCAGAAAAAAACATGAGAAGATAAAGTGGTCTAACAAATTGTAAATCTTTTTCCCAAGTTCTTATGCAAAAGATAAAACAATTCCTTTCAATATTTACATGAAACCCAGATTTAAGTGCTTTATAGTCAGCATTTATTATGGTGTTTCTTCACCCACCTGTAAAATATAATTTGTCCTAGCAAAGTCTTTAATGCTTACCAGTGACCACTCAGGTGCTATCGAATGTAGAAAATCTGATGGCTGTAGTATGTTCAATATCCTCCTAGGCTGGCGGATCTAGTGCCCTACCATCACAAGCAACCAAGAAAATGCCATCTTCAAACAATTCGGGTTTGGCTTCATTTTGGCTATTTGCTAACAGAAGCTTTCTAATTTTCACAGTAAGTGTAGTCATACTACTTTATACTCATTTGTTTTTGTGTTAATGTCTGGTATTTAAGTGAAATTGTTGCTTTCCTCCCCTGGGGATTGCTACCCTGATATAGTTATAAACAGAGAACGTATCCTCTCTCACAACCTCCATTTTGTCAGGCTTCCTTTGGTGTGTCTGAATCTGAGAATAAAATAGCTTCACTTCACGAGATTAACTATTACCTATTCCAGCAATGCAACTCTCAACTTACTTTCATTGTCAATTAAAGCAGAGCTAGAACATTGTTCCCGGCATGAAAGTATAAACTACTACTGATTTTTTAAATCCTTATATAATGAGCTTGCCAAGTCTTTTTCAGCTTCTCTTGAAAGCGTTGTAGAGTCATACCTGCCCCATCATAATTGGAGAGATTTCTCCCAGTTCACCAGGTGGTTGTTAATGTCACTGAACACCTAGAAAACAACAGTATTTTAGATTTCGTATAGTTTTTCCTTCCCTTCCAGGGTCCATAGTGAATGGATTAATTGATGATGGCCAAATTTTCCTTCATTTTTAAATTAAGATGGCTTTGAAAGCAAAAGAACAGTGGGAAACATTTTGCACAAGCATGGACAGTCATTGTATTACTTCTCTTTGCCTTTCTATAAGGGAAACTGGAGTCCAGTAACTGTTAACTCCATCTGTTGACAGTACCAAGGAAGGCAGTGCTGAACTGCCTTCTGTCCTGTCTCTGAAGAAAGACGCTATTCCACCAGAAAAATCTCTGCCCTGAAATCTTCCAGTGCACATATCTGCTGAAACAGCTGTATCCATTGGTCTTGCCGTTACCTGACATGCACAGGATACCTCTATATTTCTTTGGGATTTTGCTTTTTTGCAGGGTGGGGGAGGGAGCAGAGGAAAAGGTTGGGATTTTGGGAGGTATTTTTGGAGCAAGAAAGGAGAAACTGCTTATAAAAAGTCAGACTTGTTAAGGATACTTGGAATGCTAAAATCTCTCAAACTTTTCTGGCATGGAAGCAAAAAATTGTTATAACCTGCTTTTGTCTAAGCATACAAAAGCTTTCTGGCACTCACTATTTTTATTGTTTTATATTTTAATATTTTATTTATTTTTATTGTTTTACTTCCTTTTTCTTATCATTACATAGGATGAGGTAAATGTATTTCAGTTGTGTCAGATTAGGTTTGAAACAGCATCAGTCCTAGAGAGGACACTGGAGAATCTTTATGCTCTGCTTATAGCTTAAAAATAAACATGTGAGAGCATTTTTTTTTATTTCCTGAAAGGAAGTGGCTTTTCTCAATATATAACTTAGAAAGGCATTTTCTAGAGAAATATTATTTAGCTATTAAAACTGGTAGGTATTTTCAGCTGGGTATATTCCGATCATGAACAATTTTTGACTCATTAGCCACAACCTTTGAAGAACAATGCTTTAATGTGAACATGAAATATATCTCTCCTCACCATGTTGGTGACTCAGAGTTTCCACCAAAATATTTTTGCTTCTCACCCTCCCATTCTTTTTGTGTACCTGGCACTTTGCTCTACTCTCTGAAAACATAAAGCACAAGAGACAGGGAAGGCTTTACTGTAGAAGCAGTTCCACAAGGATAAATCTAGTAGAAAAGAAAAGATTCTCTAAGCAGAGCAAGTGGATGACCCCCAAATATTTATTTTAAATCAGGCAGTGTTAAGGATGCATGCCCTTTAACACTCGCAGTCTGCATTATCGAACAGCTCATTTTCAGGCAGAATGAAGCAGACTCAAATGTGGCTGCAAAGCACAGTCAGATGCTCACAAAGAGGAGCTGCCAGGCCAGCAATCAGCCCTCTTGAGCAAATGGCATGAGTACGAGGAAGGATCAAGGCCTTTTTTCACCTTTCCTGCTCAGTTACACCTGCTGGATGAAGTAAAGATGTTAGATGATGAAGACTACAGCCAGAAGAAAGGCATAAATATATACTTTCATTTCCCAGGAGCATGTGGAAAGGATAGAAATTAAATTTAATTCAAATTTCTGAATTACAGAATTTTTCACTGCCCAAAGCTCCACTGCGAGCAGCATATATTAAGGGTACAGGGTAAAAGTTTCACTGCAGCCATTTAGAAAAATATATATTGAAAAATATTTATTCTGTATATGTGTGTCTTAGCACCTTTGCACAGCTATAGTGAGAATCCTGAAACTAATTCTAAGACAAAATGGTAGCATGAAAGTGAAAAGAAAGAGGGAATTTTTTTCAGATGAACAGTCCTCTCACTCAAAAATGAATTAATCACACAGCTCCAGTCTCCAGCTACCTGAGGCATCTGTAAGCAGAAACTTTGGATATGACCTGGGAAAAGTAAGAAAAGAAGGACATTTTACTATGTGGGAGCTTGTTATAGTCCCCTAGGGTTGAAGTCAGATATGGATAAAGACCTTCAGTGTTGCTAGAATGATTACTATTACTAAGAATTGTGTGATTCTGTTATAGATTGCTGCTAGCATTGGGAGAAACCGGATATTCCTGAATACAATAAATTTCATCATCAAGCAATTACTGAACCAGCAAGAGGCGGTTCAACTGGTTTAAATTTGTTTGGTATTTTATGAAGAATTTCTAGAAGAACTGGCCACAGAAAATAACAGTGGATTGCATTATTGATTCTGTTTAACATAAATGAAGATAAGCAAAAACATGTGTGAGGTCATTGATTATAAAATGGCTAACTTTGATAAATTAAGGAAACTAATTTATGAAGCCAGCTGCTCTGAGAACTCAGATGCCTCAGAAAGAGGAAGGCTTGAAATTGCTTTTAGTGAACAGCATAATTTTGAACCTGTATTCCAAGGAAGYAAAAATGGTTAGGGACAATGGTTTCAGATCTAAATTTATGTATAAGCACATGAGAAAACACATTAAATGAAAGCAGAGGTGTCAGACTTTAATGTGTATTGTAATTTATAAATAAAAACACAATGTTTATGTCAATACCAATGAAGAAAAAAGGAAGAAGTGGGCTCCACTGACAACAAGGTGAAACTGAGTGTATACTAGATGTACTTGAAAACAGAAAAAAACACTTTGTCTATGCTTCTAGGACCTTGATCATAGACAAAAGGTAAACCCAGGTGTGGAACTGGATATTTAGCTACACATTTAGGTTATATGAAAAAGAACTGCAATGATTATGGGACCACAATTCACTGTGATGAAGAAAAGCAGCCAGGATCCTAGGATATGTTGGTAAAGGTCACTTGAAAAAATTCTTATGCTCCTGGGCTGAAGAGGAATATCACTCTATCTCTGTATGCTAGCTTGCATCTGAGGATATTCTGCAAGTATGACCAAAGAACAAATAGTTATGTTTCGGAAAATACAATTGAATACAAGTAGTTTTTTGCAATTTTGGATAGGAGAATGAAGATTATTTCATCCAATTGAAATTGCAACTTTTTAAAAATATATTTTTAAGGTAGGAACAATGGATTTAAACAGACTTATCTCAGCGCTTCAAAGACTAAGACATTTGTATAGTTCTAAACATAGGAATAATTTTTTTGAAATCTACAGAGATACTATCTTCTTTCTAAAACTGTGGACATGTCTGATTCCTCTCATTTAGGATTAGAGATCATGGAAAAATTTAACTCAAAACTGGAACTACCCCAGTATCCTGATAACATGGGTACTATTGACCAGAATTCAGTTATGTAAAACTGTGTGTCTCATCTGAAATATATCACTTTGGCCAGCACAGTGGGCCTGATACTAAATCAGAATATCAATTCAGTAATGAGTAAGAAGCTCCTCATTTGGCTCTTCTACTAACATCTACATAATCATAAATACTGTGTGGTTGCCTTTCTAACAAATATGAACACAACTTCATGTAAAGTACAAAATAGGAGTTTAACAAGTTAGATGGAAATACTTCAGGTTTCTCTTCATAGGCATATAAAGATCTTACAATCAAATGAAAGGAATGAAAATACAGCTTACCTATACTGTTTGTTTGAACATAGATTCACTTTGCCCATGGCATCAGTGCAAAATACTCCTTTGCCACATCAGAGAAATGTTTAGCTCTCTGTTAACAAAGTGATTAGGAATGAAAAGAACTTCACACCTACATTTGAAACAGGAAGAAAGTTGTATGAAATAGAGGACTTTTTATTTTTCTACTATGTATGAATAAAAATTTAAGTACTCCAAAGTATTTACTCCCCTAGTATCACTTTTTAACCATTTCCGTAACTGCTGACTTCCCCAGAACCAGTCTTTCAAAATCTAATAACAAGCTCTTTGGTCAGGACTTAGCTTATTACAACAAGAGCAAGACAGGCACACTGAAAAATTATTTTAAAAATGCTAAGAGTTCCTGATTATTTTGGCCTGGAAACTCCATATTACCACCTCTCTCATTGTCATTTTGCAAGCTTACTTGCACTAAATGATTTCCTTAAGCTAGTAAATGCTGAATTTACAAGACAGTCTTCACCTCGATCCTCCTCTCCACACTGTAACTGCTGGTCCTGCATAGGCCTGCTGGGTTGTTGTGGTTTCTCAGTCCTGCTGTGGTTTTTATTTATTTAATCATGTTGGTTGCTTGTATTATTAAAGTCTCTCATTGGGGCAATATTATTGTACAGGAGTGTTGATTTAAAGTGAAGCCTTTCTGAACACGCAAATTCGCTGTCAATAGCCAGCAGAAGGCAGACCAAAATACTCTACACTCCTATAGTCAATTTGAATGCAATGCTCTGATATTTTATCTATCCCAGAAAACCTCAATGGGACCCATGAATTATAGATCACCAGTACAGAGGTTAACAGCTGGAAAAAAAAATACTTGCTTGCCATCAGTAGTATCTGAATCATCACACATATTTCTTGTTCAAAGCACAGGCAAGAACTCCAGTGTCTCTGTTACTTCAGTCCTCGGGGTATGTGTATTGTGATAATAAAAGCAAACACATTCTCCACAGGACCCCACTTCTTGCAGTACACAGAATGAGTGGCATTTAGCTAATGAACAGTATTTTGCTTTTCCCTTATTGTTCATTGTGTGGTCAGTGGTGTTTCTCAGTCCCCATGTTGTTTTTGTATGTACGCTAATCATATCCCACACTGAAAACAGAATAGTGAATTTCCTCCTGAATTTTTTGCATGTTACTTGTCACTATAAAATCTGTTATACTTCATAAATGTTTACCACAACTATATGAGATGTGAAG
The DNA here is from genome assembly GCF_003343035.1 of Apteryx rowi. Lineage (NCBI taxonomy): Eukaryota > Metazoa > Chordata > Aves > Apterygiformes > Apterygidae > Apteryx > Apteryx rowi. Next base: position 855,046 of record NW_020450030.1, read on the forward strand.
GTATTATTTAATCACCATTCTGTATGTGCAAAGAAATTAAAGTCAGAAGTTTTTGCTAAGTTTTGGGTGCCCAACTTGAGATACCTAAGATGACACAAAGTTTTAGTCACTAACATCATACAGCTTCTATTTTACATTGTTTGTACCTCATTGGAGTCACAAGCAAGACTTCAGTTCCCCGTTTTCAGTTTCGGTGTTTGAATCTCAGTGGACAGGGTTTGCAGCAATTCAGTGCAGTTTCAGGGATAAAAGAGACTCAAATCTGAGTTAGAGTATGTCCAGTTTAAGAAGATTCTTGGAGAAAATAAGTTGTTACAAAAAAAGTGCAGTTTTTTAAAGATTTATCTGGTTTGATCTCCATCCAGATTTAGACAGAAGACGACACTTATTCTTCGCTTGCTTTGACAAGGACTATTCCCACCATGACTGAAATTCAAGACTTTTCTTCAAATCATGGGAAAGCAAAGCTTTTCAAAAGGGATGAAATCTTACTGCAAACCCCCCCCCCCAAACAAAAAGAAACAAGAAGAAAAAAAAAGAATAAAAAACTCTCAGCCCCAAATCCTGAACCACTTTGAAAGTGCTCCTAAAAATTAAGTGTGAAATAGTCACATAGAATTTCTGTTAAGTGGTTGGAGTCTGGCAAAGTTTATAAGCCAGTATAAAGAAAGCCTGGTATTGACATATAGTACTACCAGTCCTGCATGTAATATAAAAAGTATAGTCAGTACTTACTCCTCCTTATACAGGGAACTCCTTTTCTTTTCCAGCAACTTCAACTTACTATTCTTCAATCAGCCATGGTATCCATCTAAAATTTATTCCTATTGAGAAGTGACCTACCTTATTCTCCATCCATTCTTGTGCTTCCTTTTGCAAGATGTCTTGACAGATCATTGTGGACACAGCTGAGAGGGCAAAAGGGCATCAAATTGATGAGCAAAACTAATTACTTAGACTTAAGATGAAAGAGGGTAGACAATGTAAACCAGATCATTGCTTTTGCTTATAAATGTAAATTATCACTATGCCCTGTAGCCTCCAAAACAAGACATTAAGTCTCATGAATAAAGAACCTCAGCTGTCATAACTGCTTTGCAAGGAGTGAGGTTAGAAGGACAGAAGAACAAAGATAAGAACTAAATAACCAGAAGATGACAGGAGAGACTGAAGAGGGAGCTGGAAGAGGAGATGTGGAATCATCCTAGAATCAGGCTTTTCAGCAGAAAATTCCCAGAAGCTGCTTGCTCAGCTGAGGAACTGACTAGCATGAGGAAGAAAAGAGAGCTGAGCCAAGTCGTTGTCATTTAATAAGCACACTGGACAGACCACTCTCATCCATTATTTCTCTTCTGCGCCTATCAAAGCTGTTCCAGTTACACCTCATACTGCTCATTTCAAACAAAGCCAAAGTCAGCAAACCATTTAAGCAAGGGCTTAAGTTCATTTTTACTCTTCACTTAATAAAGTTTACAAAACATTGAACCAATATTCTGCAACTCACTTCTATTTCTCATACTTAAATGTAATTCTTAGCTGCTTTGCTTAGTAGGGATGTTTCAGGGTTGTAACACAAAAGAATATAAACTCAAAATGGAGTGAATTCTTGACCTCACTGAAGCTGAGGGTAAAACAAATTGTTTTCATGTGACTATGATTTCATCAGTCTATTTGCCTTAATTTCTAGCTGTTGTTTATATTTATGTGCATTTAAAACATTTCACTGGTATGGGAATCTCCTATAAAAAAAGCTTGTAGTAGTAAATTTTTCACACTCTAAATCTTTATTTTAAATGGAAACTTTATAGGAAACTATATTAATACTATAAACTAAAATGAAAAATTTTACAGAAAAAGGAATACTAAAATACTGAAAAATGCTAAAACATTTTAATAATTTCAAAACCTCATAAAGGCCACAGCGTAATTTTCAGCCAAAATATTTCTAAAACTGGCAGCCCACAATAACCCTGGAACACCCATGCGGAAATATGTTTTTAATTTTAGAGTAAATATTTTTTCCCATACACCCAAGTGTTTTCTTTAAATAGGGTAAGGCAGCCTAAAGTAAGGAGGAAGTTAGGCATTTCTGTCATGCAATTAAAAATGAGTTAGATATAGCTACAGTCAAAGTGATTTCTATGCTACATTTGAAAAGTTTAGAAAAATAAACTTTTCAAAAAGTGAAGTATATAAAGTGAGGCCTCTCAAACTTCTTAATGCAGTGGAATCACTTTTCCAAGTATCATTCTTCTGACTGCAGTAAAGTTGGGCAGCCAGAATTGTGAACCTACTTTTCCAGCTCCTGACTGTGATTTCACAACTAGGAGATCCCAGTGAGCAATATGTGGAGTCTCATCAGTGTTCTGTGTTATCAGGGATATCACAGAGAGCAAAGCCACAGAGCACAATGAAGGAGGTCTCTCTCAAACTACAAAAATATCTTTAGAAAAAGGGCTAATTTAATTGAAAATTCTAAGTTATTACTAACATTTATGTTTACCTCATTGAAGTGAAAATTGGGATTGGCTTAGAGCACTCTGTATACTCTGCAGCTAAGGAGGACAAATTAGAAGTCCTAGAAACAAGTCAAAATTTGTTTCCATGAAATGAAATTCAGCATCAGAACAAGTAAAAGCTAGTGAGTAATAATCTCTTCTTATCTTTTTAGCTTCAAACACATAAAAGAACACCACCTATTTCACACATCCTTCCTGTCATTAACCTTTTGTACTCTGCACATCTTGGGATGTGAAACACACCTCTGTATCTTCTCACAGCCCTCAAACTGGAATTTTCTATCCATGCAACAAGTACAACAAATCAATTAGCAATATCAATTTTATGACCAAGCAGAAATATTGCTGAACATTATTTTTTATCTTTCAAAATATTTCTATACTGTGCTTTTCCTAGAGACAAAGCAATTCATTTCTTATTTTATGTTTTCTCTGCTCGGTTTGCATGTGGGGTGCTATGTTGGTTTATGTGATATGAATGTTTGCTCAGAAGTTTGCCAACTGTATGCCAGAAAAGGTTCAGAGAAAGCCAACAATAGTGATTAAGAGTAAGAAAAATGCACATAAGGAATGGTTGAAAAGATTGCGTACATAGAAAATAGATGCATAAAAAGGCTGCAGTAAAGTGTAAAAAATAATGAATGGTATGAAGAAAGACATACCGGGAACTTCTTTTCTTGTACAAGAAAATAGGATATTCAACTGAAGTGAAAGCTGTCAGAATAAAACTCAATGAGAAATATTTTTGTATAGTGCATAATTATTCATCAGAACTGTTAGTCACAAAAAGTTCCAAGGACTTGCAAAGATTGAAAAGTCTTCACATATTTAAATATATATTTCAAGATTGTCCAGAATAAGATTTAATTGTGAACCTACTGGTTCACAATTTGGAAGACATATCAGATTACAGGCTTAAGATCTCTAACTATAGATGACATATAGTTCATAAGAAAGGTTCCCTCACATCTGTCTTCAGCAGAATTTTGCTGAAAATTTATATCAGTAAATAACAGTGGGCAGTGATGAAGGCAAAATAGTAGTCTAGACTCTCTGTTGTACTAACCCACCATGACTATTTATTTTTATGCCAGCTAGTGCCAATAGATCTGATGTCGGCAAGTTACTTATGATCCGCAGAATGAGAGATGGACTGGGTTCTGCTAGGTTATGTGATTAAAGGCTCATCTCCACACACATGAAGGAGCACAGAGGCACAATGCTAGGCAGGGAACTCCAATAACCTCGTTGCAGAAATGAGCACCCTGATCCAGCTCCTCCCAGGGCACCACAGGAGAGCCATCAGCACCATGGTGCAGGGGTGAAACCCGTCTTGATGAATTAACAGAAAGGCTCCTTGAAACACCTTTCAGACGAAGGGGGATTACTGCCTATGGGACTCACTACGGGATGAAGGGGAGTTTTGGGATTATACAAGATTTATGAGATGTTTAGGGGAAGGATCAAAGTTGGATGAAGGGAGGGATCAAGGTGGTTTGGAGACGAAAAAGAGTGGGAAAAGAAGAGGAAAAGGGGATAAGAGGTGTGTGTAAACAGGTTGCTGGTCAGTACACTTGCCTGAATGTGCAACATGCCCCATCACCACATTCTGTCATGTCCTCTTCTTAAACTCCATGCCTAACTATTTTCCTGGGTGAATGGCTGCCTATTCTGTGCGCAGGTGTGCGTACAGAGGACTAAGTATCAGCACCTGCAGAGACTGGAGTTCATGCACAGTGTGTGGGTGTGTATGTCAGTACGTGATTGCTAGCGAATGTCAAGCCGCACTAGCAGGTGGGCAGGATAAGAGGCTCGGGAGCCAGGTATTGGAGTGACCATCAGTCGGGGCTGGATACTGAAGAGATCAAGGGGGGGGGTCTCTTCAGTAGGGGGCCTGAGAGTTGGCTACTGAAGGGACCAGGAGGTCCAAGCCAGATACTGGAAAGACTGTGCTGGTGGGGCTGGGGCTCAGCTACTGGTGAGGTCCTAAGTCTAGATCAGCTGCCAGGGAGACCTGTTTGCATGTGTGTGAGTTTGTGTGTGAGACAGCTGGGAGATCAGCGGATCCGCGACCAGCTACTGAGGAGACTGAATGTCTCATGCCAGCTACTGGAGGGATTCACATGCTATACGTGTATATGTGTATATATATAAATATAATTTTCACTAATGGGCTTTTGTCCTGATCAGCCAGAGAGGGAAACAAGGTGAAGCTGTTGGCGCTGTTTGTGCTTGCATGAAGGCTGTTTTGATCTGTGTGGCTGGCCATGTTTAAATTACATATATATTTACGTATATGCACACATATTTGTATATGTACAAATGTATATATGTATGTGTGTGTATATATGTATTGTATGTATATGTGTATGTGTGCCTTTTGGGAATCCCTCATTACTGGACCTGGTAACACGGAGTTGTGGCAGTCTCACCTCTGTTGAGCTATTGGATTCAACAGCCCCCAGCAGGTTCAACAGTAGATTTCACAAAGGCAGTAGAAAATCCAAAACCAAAAACAGTTTTCTCCCATGTCGTTCTGGACAAAATTATAAACACTGACCAAGAAGTAAAACATGAAGTTCTTCATAATGGTTACATTCTGCTCTTACTGTCTTTTTCTGCTACTGTATCTTCATATTCTTTGCTGAAGTATCCTTTGAATGCTACTACTTTTTTAACATCTTAGTTTCATAATGCGCTACAAACATGCAAAATACTATAATCATTTTTTAGAAGACAGCTATATTTACCTCTTAATGTTGCTTTTATTTATGATGACTGTACCTGCCTCTGACATTCTGAATCTCTTCATGGCTTAAATTAGCAACATAATTTTAAAAACTGAAAGCTGCTCTAGAGCTTTTTAGAGGAGATCACATTTACTTTACAGTTGCTTGTTAATTGCTTTAGTGCCTAAGGATGTACAACATATGTCCTGCAAAGAGACACCCATATGGTTGTACAGTGTATGTCCTGGCACTCTGTTGCCACAGACTAGAAAACAGACTTCTGTTTAAAATGCATGGCCCATCGCATGATTGAAGGTGTGACATATAAAGGATTATAACTGAGAACATTGAAGCCCTACACCTGTCACAGTGCTGTCTTAAGAGTACACATACTCTGTTTCGCTGGGGAGGAGAGAGAAGATTGCCTTCAGTGAAGAAACAGTTAAAAGATACTTTATAATTTAGTACAGGGAAGATATTCTTTCTCAACTGTCTGTTTTATTTGTGTCAGTGTGATTTAGCTATAGCTGGGTTTTGGTTCAAAGGTTCCAAAGTTAAAGAATTTAGTAGAGGAAAAAATATAAGGGCATTAACTGGCCATATGGAACCAGATTTTTAAAGGTAATGAAGTTTGTATGGCAGTAGAGAGGTGACTATGGATATCTTTTTAAAATATCTACATATTTAGAGGCCTAAATACTTTAAGTCTAGCTTTTAGCCTTTCAGAATTCTGTTGAGTATTTTGTATGTATCTGAGTATTTGGAAAAAAGCAAAAATGTGCACAACCCTCAGAAACTCCACAGTCATTGTAGATGACCGTCTTAGACCGAGGCAAACCTGTTCCAACAAAATAATTGCACTCCAGTGCTTGTATTATATTCCAGGTTCATCCTACTTAGCTTTAACTATCTCTTTGAAATATTTAAGTACGGAACTAGCGTACGGTTTCCCCTAACTTTAGCTATTTAAAGTACAGTATTACTAGAGTCTAAGCTAGTTGCCTAGGCTTGCACTGCAATAACGCAGATAGATGAGCATCTCTAGAACACGAAAGACCCTACGTGCCGTAGACATTTATGTTTGGGTAGATGGAGTTACCCTCTGGAGATGCTTACCTCTTTTCACTGACTGTCTCTGACTAGATACTGCAGTAAGGGATTTCTCTCATGTAAATTTAGACAGCCAATTTACAATCCTGGTGTTTCTAAATAGTTAAAAAAAAGCAAAAGACACCTCTTGAGAGTGAGTCATCCTATCTGAAACCTGAGTCATGCTTTGACAATGTCTTTCTCTCTTCATTGACTACAGAGGAAGTGTAGGAGTACTCCTACACTGGAATCATCTCTTACTTCAGGTATTTTGTTTAAATGCTTAGGTTATGCGAGCTTAATTAAAGTTCATGTGACATCCGACAACATCCTGAATACTTTGCTGAAGTACCTCTTTCTCCTTCAGGTTATAATATCTTCCATGTTGCTATCCTTTTTACTTTTTTTTCCTCACAGAGAAAACAAGGGAATATGAAAGAATGAATTTCTCCTGTTTAATTTTCTCCATTGGTTTAAATTTTCCCACATAGCTTATATATGTAACAAATTAATCCTATCACTTTTCATTTAAATTGGGGCTGGGTGTCTAAACCAACTTTACAATATCTCTGGGTGCAACAATGAATTTCCAAATTCCCAACTTGATCCAGAAAATTATATCTATTTTTTTCTGGTTCTTATAATTATGGTGATTAGTAATAGATGACCTGGAGCACTCTGAAATTAGAAAGATTTATTGTGAAAGGTTACTTTAAATTCCCATTCAGAAAATGCTAGCAATCAAAATATTTAATCTTCAGTTTTTATAATTTTAAAAAGAAATGTTCTAGTAAAATTCAGAGAACTGTATCAGAACAGACAAGTCAAATAAAAGGCATTTAAGAAAATAATGAGTTCAACAATCAAGTATTTGTCCTCTTAGGGTCTTTTGCAGTTTCCATACATGAATAGTTCTTTGAACACACTAACTCTTCAGCTTTATTCAGATGCTGCAAGTCAAAATGTGTTTCTTTCTTTAAAATACGTGCTCTTATCTAATGATAAGTTACATAAATGTTTTAATAGTCACACATAATATAGTGACCATGCCATTATTCTATGATTGCGTAAGAATTTTTCCTCTTTCAGACCTCACTGAAAAAAGAATCCTTCCATATTTTATTGTTTATTGATTTTACACAACTCTATTTTCATTTCCTTTGTTGTATATAAAAGCACCATTTTTTCCTTCATGAAGCCTCATTTGTTCCTAGGTACAATCATTTACTGATGTAATACCTTTCTGTAAAATATTTGTGTTTTTATATACTTTCCACTTCACAGAATTTGTGAAGCCTTTGCCAGATGATATCACTAAAATCAATTGTTTAGCAGAATTCATAGGAACAGGTACCAAGAACATCCTCTTGTAAATGATCAGAGGAAACTTCTCATATGAGCAGATTATTCCATCACTGCATTATTGAATTCTTGCACCTCACTCTGAACCATATGGTAATACCTACTGCTAGACATAAGGTTTCTAAGATTCTCATCTAGCTCAGTAAGGATGCTGGAAGCACATGGGGTTCAATATTTGTTGGTTCAACACTTAGCTGGCGCGAAGCAAACTCTCCTTACACCTTTCCTTCTGGGGAATCCATTATCACAGGAGAATCTTTGCTGGGCACCGTGCTTACATGGTTGAGAAGGAAATCCATTACTTTCTCTTTGTCCTGACAGGCCACCTGCATTAGGAATTAGAAGAAAGGAGACGGGCAACTTAATAATGAGTATTCTGACAGTAGTTTTGCTTCTTGAAAAATATTTTATGTACTAATGTTTCCTGTGAAATGCAGCTTAGCCTTGTTTACAAAACCAGTGCTGCTTTGATCCTTGCAATGATCTCATGATATCAGGTTTAAAAGCTCAGAAGTCAGCATTTATGATGATTTCTGTTTTAATCAAAAAAAAAAAAAAGATTTTTCAGTTCATCCATTCTGAAAGTCCTCACTCCTTTTTGTTGGCACTATCATAGGCTAACATTTTTGGCAAGGGTCACTGTAAAGAACAAAGCAGGGTTTCACAGCTGCTGGACCCTAGAAAAGCCAGCAGTAAATAAAACAAACTTTACTCACTTACAATACTCTTTAATTGAAGTAAAGAACAATCCAATACAGATAAAACTGTGACAACAGTATGAGACCTGTGGCCGCCTACTCTGAGTATATGTGTGTATATATATATATTTTTTTCAGAATGGCTAAATTTTATCTTGAATGCCACTAACAGGTGGCCAGCCTACTGGAGAAGAAATGTAATGTTATTTAGCTCAGGTTGAAGATTTAGTTTCAGAGCTGGTCTGAGGTCATTTTTAGGAGAGAAATTTTGCATAAATGCGAGTTCAGAGCAAGAGAAACATAATTCTATAGAAGAAACTTTCTTGTATCTTTTCTTCAGATAAAGTTGTTTTGACTGATTTAAGGCAAATGTGTAGACACATGTAAACATTTTTGTACACAGTTAGCTTACAGTCAACTGGTTCAATGATGGAAGTTAGCACGGAAAGCTGACTTCTTAATTAGGGGTGGGGGTAATTTCTCACCCTTGATATTTGCCATTCATTTTATTTCCTCTACAGGTTTTATTTAATCGAGTCCAAGATGGCCTAGACTTGGCCCCATATTTTAATCATTTTTTTCCTATACTTTATATTGGTTTACACTTTTAATGGTGTTATTAAATGACTACAATCAACTACTTAACTTAAATTAGTTGCTAGGCCTAATTAACTACTAGACCTGACTGAAATAAGTTCTAAAACTATATATGATGCTTGTAGAAATTTAAATCAGCTTATAGATCAAAAATATTTTCTTGTCAATGAAGCATATTAAAATTATGTATGTTTTCACCATTAGCCTGTGATTTGCTTTTATGCATAAAGAATAAGCACAGTAGCATTAACAGAATAATGCTCCTTACTGTAATTTTGAGCTATTCTATAGAGGTAGAAGATCTATACAGTATTTTATTTTAGAGTCTATTACACATAAAGAAGAAGGAAGTAAGGGAAAAAAAATCAGTTGCAACAACAAAGTCTTGAATAATCAAGATAGGATTTTTTATAAAGCCTACCTTTTCTGAAATCAGATTTATTTTATTTAAAATTGGCATACATATTTGAAGAAAGGCTATTTGGAATGACTTATTAAAAAAATCATAGCATTCAATTTTTGAATTATTAGCAGCAAGATATTGTTCCGTCAGGAAAAAAAGAAATAGTAATTGTGTACAGCAAGACATAGAAAGTTGAAGATAATACATTTGTAATTTTGAATGAATTTCAGTTTTTAAATATGACTAGATGTGACTTTAATTAAGCAGACCAATATGAGCCAATAGAAATACTTCTCCTGCTTTAAAATATGCAGGTGCATAATCTCTGCATACAAGCTTCTAGGAATGAGAAATGTTTTGGTTGTGAACCAAAGCTAGATCCTCGCTTTATTTATATCTTGAGATACAGCTTCAAGTCATTCATGGTAACCCACATAACGCTTTGGTGGAAAGACACTAAAACCTGTTAATGCTTACTGTCTAGTTGCAACTCACACATTATATTTTAGTTTATGGTTTCACACATTTTTCAATAATAATTTTATATTCCATTTAATGCTTTTCATCTAAAGTAGGTGTTCTTCTGGGAAACCAAAAATAATTTTTGAATAAATTTATCTCTTGGACTGCTTAAGGCTGATCTTAACTGGAAAGACCAAGGTGAAGACAACACTCAGTATCTTGGCCTTTTCTGTGCTGTCACCAGGGTTCCTGCCCTGTTCAGCAGTTTCCCCCAGTCTTCCTTTGCTGCCAATATACCTGTAGAAAACCTTTTTGTTGCCCTTCACATCCGTGGCCAGATTCAACTTCAGATGGGCTTTGGCTTTCCTAACCCCATCTCTGCATACTCAGACAGTGTCTTTATATTCCTCCTGGGTCAATTTTCCATGCTTCCACCTTCCTTTTTAGGTTTGTACAATTCCTTTTCATGTTTCAGTTTAGTCAGGAGCTCCTTGCCCATCCATGCAGACCTCCTTCTGCCTTTGCTTGATTGATGGCCTGTTCTTGAGCTTGGATCAGGTAATCCTTGAATATCAGTCAGCTCTCTCAGACCCCTCTTCCCTCCAGGACCATATCCCACGGGATTCTTCCACCAGGTCCCTGAACAAGCCAAAGTTTGCTCTCTTGAACACCAAGGTTGTGATCCTGCTCTTTGCCGTATTCCCTCCTCACAGGATCCTGGACTCCACCATCTCATGGTCATTGCAGCCAAGGCTGCCCCTGACTTTCATGACCCCTGACTGGTTCTTCCTCATTTGTAAGTATCAGGTCTAGCATAGCTCCTCTCCTCATCAGCTCCTTGATCACCTGTGTTAGGAAGTTGTCCTCTGTGCACTCCAGAAACCTTGTAGATTGCTGGAGGGACAACACAGCAGGGCACAAGCAGATATCAGAGTGGTTAAGGTTTCCCATGAGGACCAGGGCCTGCGAACGTGAAGCTTCTTCCAGCTGTCTGAAGGAGGCCTCAATATTTCTTCTTTCTGATCAGGCGGTCTATAGCAGACACCCACTACAATGTCACCCATGTTGTTCTGCCTGCTAATTCTGACCCATAAGCTCTCAGCTGGTCCTTCACCCATCCCTAGGCAGAGGTCCCCATGCATTCCTGCTGCTGTCTCACATCAGTGGCACCTCCCCCTCCTTACTCTCCTGACCTGTCCTTCCTAAAGAGCCTGTATCCATCTATTGCAATGCTCCAGTCATGTGAGCTATAAAGATCACAGATATGTGGTGGGATGAGATCATAGCCCTGCAACTGTATGCAGACCTCCAATTCCACCCGTTTGTTCCCCATGCTGCGTGTGTGAGTGTACAGGCATTTTAGAGGTGAGAACACCTCCCTCATGCTGTCCTCTTGGCACTTCCTTTTTTATGTGCATTCAACCTTCCTTATTTGCGAAAGGGGAGGGATGGACCCCTTCCTGCCCTGTTTTGTTGATTATGTCCACTTCACCCACACCTTTTTCTTGTCAAACTGTTTGACAGCTTCCTCACTGCATTGGGCATGGTCATCTCCCTCCCTCATTGCTCCTAGTTTAAAGCTCTCCTCACCAGGTTGGCCAGTCTGGTGGCAGAGATGCTTTTGCCCTACTGGTCAGGTAGACCCCATCTCTCCCTAGCAGTCCTCAAACCTCTGAAAGGACCCTGTGGTCATTAAAACCAAATCTCTGTATCAACACAAGTTGTGTTGCCCTTCCCTCTCACTGATAGGACTGAGGAGAAAACCCCTGGCCCCCATGCCCTTGCCCTTGGCCCCTTGTCCTTGGAGCTGTGTAGTCAGTTTTGATAACACTACAGATCTCCCCTGGCAGTATCGTTGCTGTCCACATGAAAGAGCAGCAGGGGTAATAGCCCAAGGGACAGACAGGCCTTGACAATCTCTCCACTGCATCCCCAATCTAAGCCCCCAGCAAGCAGCAAATATCCCTAGATAGTGGGTCAGGTCGGCAGGCAGGGCCTCTGGCCCCCGCAGCAGGGAGTCTCCACGATTATTGCTAGCTGCTTCCTCCTGGTGCTGCTGCAGAGCCCTGGCTTAGCCAGCTCAGTGCTCCGCTGGACGCAGCTCCCAGCCCCTTGTCCCAGGCACTGAACCTGCTCTGCGGCTGCAGACCTGCAAGTGGAGCAGCAGTCACCCTCCCGGTGCTGGAAGTCACGAGCTTGCAGCCTTTGCCAGCATGGCAGTCTCCATTTCTCAATCCCATCAGCGCAGCTCTGCCTGCCCCTCCTTCAGGATAGTTCAGGGTTCAGGGTCTCAGAGAAGATCTGGGGGATCAAATTATTATATTTGATTAATAATGCCCAGCCACCAACACCCCCCCACATAATCTTATAGGCTAGAACTCACACTGAAAGAAATAGGCGTAACCTCTGTTGTCTGTGCACTTGATTTTCAGCTCCATCCAAGTGGTGGGCTGCTTTAACACCGCTGCAGCCCGCAGACTCATACTGACTATATTCATTTAATGATTGGAAGATTCAAGCTAATGAGTGGGAAACTGCTTATACGGAACCAGAAATGTAAATTTGGTTTTTAGTTAATAACAAGTTGCTTTTTCTCTTCCCCAAACACTTTGTTTTAAACAGATTTGCAATTCTAGCACTACTGCTTTTTGCTGCCCCTCTCAAGCCAAGAAATGTGAATAATAAGGAAGAAAACCTACACAATATGGAAAGAAATTAACTTTTTTTTTTTAAATATAGTTAGAAGTCATATATTTCCAAGCACAGCCCATAAGCACTGTGCTAAATAGAGTATCATTTTGACACTATTTACCATTTTTTTCAGAGGCCCTGATCTTCCCTTGTGAGTCCTGACAGTGGACTGCTATTCCTTGGATGACCTTGAAGTTATGAGGCATTGCAACGCATTGATAGTGAGCTATTGTGTGATTCACAGTCGTCCTTTTTCTTGTATATTTTAAAAGCCTAAAGCTCATAATCTTAATCAAGTATAGCATATAAATTTTTGTTTGTTTCTCTCTTCGTTCTTTTTTTTTGGTTTCTCACAGACATAGGAGTTAAGTGCTGGAAGTATCCTCACAAGAATTACTTCTCAATTATATATAAAATCACATACCTACTTTTTAATCACTAAAACCTCTTGTAGACTCAAGAAAGAAGTCATGTCCTCTAGATGTAAATATTACTTTAAAAGTCAATGCCATACGCTAACAGATGGTATAGTTATTGAAAGTACRTTGTTTTGCTCTGCAGAACAGATAGAAGACAGCCTTATTAATTTTTCAGAAATTCTTATTTTCAGAGCTTAACTCAAGTAGGGGGTCCTCAAATCCCTTTCTGTCTGTTAATCTCACATTACAGTGTGTATCAATACAAAAGTTTCCACTATGGGGACACATAAAACATGAATCAGTGTAAATACGTTGTCATCCCTTACGGCTGAAATTTTTCCTTGATGATGAATATTACTCAAGGCAATAGGCAGAAGTTAAAGATCTTTGTGAAGCAACAGAAGATTTTCTTATTGTGACTACCAGACCAAAAAAAAAAAAAAAGAAATTAGAACATTTCATTGAGTTTTTCGGTACAATTGCACACCTGTGGCAGACTTAAAAAAAAAAGTTTGGACCATATACAGTCTTGTGTGCCCTTTTCCACACTGTTGGTCCCAGTGAACTTCATTGCAAATTTGAATTTACAGCCAAAGAAAGAATTTGCCACACAGTGAACAGGTGCTAAGTATAGGTAAGTTAAAAGAAAGAGGAATTTAGGTTAGACAAGCACATGGTGTATCATCCAAAGAACGTAATAATTCTGTCACAAAGGGAAAACTGCCCAAGTAGTAGAGTACAAGAGTGATTGCACCTGCAAACCTCTGAACACTGGAAATTACAAATTAGTTCAGAATTGAAAATATAAAGTAGTAGGAAATTGAATGAAAATAAATAATGAAAATTTTCATGAGATTGAAGAACTCACTAATCCCACTGAAAAATATTTTATATTTGCACTATATCTAAGAGCTACACTGTAGATTAAGGACTCCTTTCTTTCCCTGTCTAACACTAGGTGCTATAAAACATTTATGGATAAATTACTGTACAAAATTGGGAAAAATCACTTAAAGGTTTAGGTGACATCAGTTTACCCAAATCAAATGTGAACCATGCTGCATAAAAAGAACAGCATAAAAGCTGGCAATCTGAAGGAATTGCACTGCTTTCACAGGATATATAAATAAAATTTATATAAATGTGATACAGTTGAAGCCAAAAAAAAAAAAAAAATCTTTCCAGTGTCTAGGCAAGCAGTTAGTATAAATTGAGACTTTAAAAAGTTTGTATAAAATCATCAGGCAAAAGTACCAGAGACCATCATATTCTGAACCTGCAACAAAGGCCAGTAATGGATAACAAGACCAATTATCCAAAAGCAGAGCTAGTAAACAGTAATTCCCACCTAAAAATTCTCAGAGTGCTTTATAATCACTTACATAACATACCACTCAAATACCTTGAACAAAGACTGGTTCAGCACACCATTTGGAAGAGAGAAACTTGAAGTTGATCCAGAATTTTAATTTTAGAAACAGACCACAGGATGAATTCAGACATACATTGAAATGTTATTTTATTTTGAAAAAATAATTTAAGAAATCAGTTTATGATTCCCAGTATGTGGATTCAGCTTAAGTGCTTTCTAGGACAGCAGAGCCAGCACTACTGAGAAATGGATAAATACCTTAACAGGGAAATCGTTAAGCCCATTCAGTTACAACTGAGCAAACACGGCGAAGGGAGTCTTGTCTAAGCATCAAAGCTTTCACTGGTAACAGTGATGGATGAGAATCAAGAATCCTTTTTACTTTTCCAGCCTGCCCCAATTTGCTGTGAGATACCAATTAAGGAAATTTCTTGTTTTTCATGAAAATTTAACTAATATGACAAGGAAGCAGCAAGATCCAATAAGTGCTAAACCATATAATGCCATTTTAAAATTCATAATATATCTTTGGGTCCTCCTCTTAAAGGTACCAGCAGACCAAATGGCCAACCATTTTTCTCAAGTATGTAGTTTAATTTTAGACTGAACAGAGCTGCAGTAGGTAACAGAAGCTGAATCAGTTCAGCCTAAGGCTGTCTGATCCCTGAAGACAGCAGAGACAATTCAGCACATTGCTCAAGCCAGAAAGCGAGGGATGCTTGTACAAAGGAGAGGTTGCGATGGTAGGTGCAGTGGAAATGACTTTCCAGATGAAAGAGAAGGCAATAAAGTATTTTTGGCTAAATAAGAAATAAGTTAATTAGAAAAACAAAACAGAACAACATGCCTAGAAAAACATAATTGAAATCCTCAGAGACATACCATTAATAATGTTATTAAATGTAACGTCTATGTCACATGACATAATATGTGCACAGATAGATAGCAGGGCACTTGAGTGTTGATCCTGGGGGACCATTTTTTTCCACCATTTTTATCAATTACCTGGATGATGACACAGAACACACCCTATAAATTATTTTAATTTGGAGCAGCAACTAATGCGACAACTGGGAGAGCCTCAGTCCAGAGGTATCTTGAGAAACCTAAAGACTGGGCCTGCAGAAACCTTCTGAAGTTCAACAGGATATTCAAGGTCCTGCATCTGGGAGAGGACAAACGCCATGAGTCAGTACACATTTGGAAAGTGACTGGCCAAAAAGGAGCCTACTGAAAATGACCTGGAGTTAAGGTGGTCTCTAGGCTGAATATTATAAGGCAAGGGTGTGCTGTCACTGCAAGCAAAGCAAACCGCCTACTGGGCTATGTTAGGAGGCTCATGGCCAGCAGATCCCAGGAAGTTACAGTCCCCTTCTACCCTGGTGCTGGTGAATCTCCATCTGGAGAAAGGTGTCCAGTTTCTTCACCCACCCACCCACTCTGGAGAGTGTCAGGAAACTGACGAGGGCACAGCAGAGGTCTACAAAGGGCCTTAAGCCACATGGCCTAACAGGAGAGGTTGTGAAAGCTGGGCTTGCTTCGTCCAGCAACGAGGAGGTCTAAGGGTCATCTGTTAACTACCTACAACTATTTAAAAGGTAGTTATTAAGATGAGGGAGCCAAACTATAGTAATGCGTAACAATGTTTTGATATAACAATGGGCAATACCCACATATTGAATCTTAGGAAGTTCAAGTGAGGCATTAGGTAAAATACACTTTTCTGTAGGAGGGAAGTACAGCACTAGAAAAGCAACAGAGCTAAATTCTTGATTTAAAAATGGAAAAGGGTCACAAAAGAAAACTCAAGAAAATATCAACTTATATAAAATATGAACTTAACCCTCAAATATATTTTTTCTTCAAGATATCATTTACAGTTTTTTTTAAGAGATCACGTAAACATCTTTAATCCTCATGGCAAAAGCTACCTCCCAGAGAGATCCTTCAGAGGTAACTTTGAAGCTGAAAACCTTCCCATCCTGTAGCTCTGAGTGCTTCCCATTCTGTAGCTCTCTAACTGGAAGACTTAAATCTATATATTTATTTAAGAAGTTTTTAGTTCTTCTTTTGCTAAGACCTTTCTTTTTTCTCAGCCTCAGTTTTCAGAGTGGTGGAAATTTATTTGCCTATTCTGAGGTGGTTTCTGACCTCAGGCTTAGGGCTGCTCGCAAGTATGCACCTCCCCCTTCTGACCCAGCTGTGAAGGGATTCAAGCAAAAGTGCTTTCAGATGAGAATACCCAAACCTTTCTCTTAAAAAGGATGCCAAAAACTGTAACGCTAGGCTTAGTATGAATAGCTTGCACAATGAACTTAGAATAGAGAAAATTCAGAGTAAGATAAAACAGAGACAAGAGGATTTAAACCCAAATCTCCCTTTTACTTACCTTTCTAGAAGATATCCTATCACTCCAGAAACCCTTTCATTTGTTCCCAAGTTGTAACAAATTTCAAAGATCCCTCTGGGCTCCTATAAAAAGGTTTTGTATTCAGGTGGTGAGTATATGCTTCCCACTTTTTAACTTTGCCAGCTTGCATGACACCAACCTTTAGAAATTTCTCTACCCCCAAACTCATATTCTATGCTCCTTTGCTCTCATCAAAGAACTAATCCCTCTCTTCCTTTCAGAGGGTTCTATCCTCCAGAGTGTTGTACAGTACAAAATCCAACAGACAACTTTCCTCTCTGCTTCCCACATGCTTTCTTTAAAGATAACAGACTTTACAAGCAGAATGAGTATCATCCATTACAATATATAACAAATTAGGTCTTATACTGGAAAAAAATCAGAAGACAAATATAAAATATTAAGAATCTTGCCTATTGTACTTACATATTTATGCAGATGTGCATGCATCTAGACTATCACAGGTATTTACATAAGCCAGCCAGTATGGATGTTTTGCCTGAATTGCAGATCAGTGGCTCCATATGTACTGAAATTCCATTAAAAGGCCCAACTCTGTGCTGAACCATTCCACCTCCACTGAGACTTATTAGCTCAAGTGCAGCACTGTGCAAACAACCAGAGCCACCTAAGATACTCTTCACTGGATGCTGAGCCTGGGCTTGAGCTCAAGTGTACTGAAACATTGCCATTAACTCCACAAACTTGTGTCCCAGCTGAGATCTATACCTGATTAGAGGAGGGGGAACTGTCCTCTTCCTCATCTGTTTCTGGGCGCTAGCATGCAGCTGTGGCTGACAGCCAAGAGGCAGTTAGGAACAGATGCAACTTTCTCCCCATTAAAATTCATGATAAAAGGAAGTCAACCCAATACACTAAGGCCTGGTTGAATGTCCTATCGAGTGTTTCAAGATCATTGTTTGCACTCAGACAGGTGAAAATATAGCATGCGCTGAACCAGGCTTAATGTACAATGCGGTATACGTTGTATATGGAGCTGAGGAGCCAGCTCTAGTCAACAGATCTAGTACTGAGCCAGAGCTAATATGCTGAATATATAAAACAGGGAACTGACTGAGAGGCAAATAAAAGGGCAATATGTATAATAAACATGTATGTTGCATCGCCTGTCCTACTTGTTTCAATAGTTGTATCAGAGCTATAATCAAATGACAAATAGTGCTGGGGACTGAACTTATTTTATTTGTTGAGGAAATGACTGTATTTGTTGTACTATAGGCTGTATCTAGAATATTTATCATTTGCACGAGAAAGATAAAAATTCTTCATCATACCACAGTGGCTGGTATTTATTATCCTACTGGATCTGTCTGTTTCCATCTTGAAGATCACAGACTTAGGCCACCTCTATTGTTTAAATAACTATAGCCAGTTGGAATGCTATTTTAAAATGCCAGTTATATTATCACTTGATAACACTATTATGCAAACATTTCTGGAGAATATCTTATTCTGAAATTTTCCTTCCTAAATATTTGATTTTCTTCCAAGAGAAATCATGAAAACTAAAAGTTTACTCAGCATGAGTTGAGTAACATACTTAAAAGAAGAAAAAAGATATAGTTTGGCAACATAAGTTTGATACAGACCAACATATTTCATGAGATTATAGTAAGAGAGAATAGAGCCTGTAGTTATGTGTAATTTGAGTCATGGTGGATTATTTTTGTCAATGTCTGATAAAAGTTTTTTTAATCTATTTTTTGACAGGTCCACAGATTTGGACCAGCTGTATTTTTAAAGATTCTTCTATGGATGATTTTCCCATTGATTCTTTTCATTCAAGAGTTTTGTACCACCTGCAACCCAGTCTACACATACAGAGCAAATATATAATTATGAAATTGGGTCTTGCTTGCATATTTGTATTTCACAGAATAACAGAATAGTTAAGGCTGGAAGGGACCTAGGGAGATCATCTAGTTGAACCCCCTGCTCCCACAGGGTCACCCACAGCAGGTTGCCCAGGACCATGTCTGGTCAGGTTTGGATTATCTCCAAGAATGAAGACTTCACAACCTCTCTGGGCAATCTGTTCCAATGTTCAACCACCCTCACAATAAAGAATTGTTTTCTTAAGTTCAAGTGGAATTTTCTGTGTTTCAGTCTGTGTCCATTGCCTCTTGTCCTGTCACTGGGCACATCTATCTTTACTGTTTAAATTTTAAAAGATCAATGAAATCTTGAAGAACAATCTTTAAGAAAAAATAAATATGAAGTAATTATTTCCTCTCAGAGGAGATGAGCCCAATCCTTCAATCCTTCTTCCTTAATCACATTGTTAATGGGAGTTTGCCACATTATAGAATGATTAAGTATGAAACGATTCTGCTAAAGTTTGAAATTTTAAGATTAGATAATATGAACTCATTTGGATGTTCAAACTTAGTCTGTGCTTGCAAACTCTGTAGAGAGTACACATGCTTCATTACTGCTGTAGTTCTCATTTTGAATTAGAAAGTTGCATGAAAAGCTATTATGTTACAGTTGTATAGGCTTAATACATGAATTTAGTACTCTAAAAATGGGGAAGATGAACTCATTTGTGATATGATTTTTTACTATGTAGTTGTGCATTCATTCAAATGTTTGAAAATAAACACCTTGTTTCCTAGAAGGGATATGAAATGTATAGATTGCACAGATAGTGAGAAGTGATAGACCATTCTTACCTTTCATAGTAAAGAATCTGTGTGAGTAATAAAAAATGAGTGCCAGACTTTTCCTCCTGTATTTCAGATTGTCTGACTGGGGTAAGAGGGGCAAAACTGTAATGAAAGAAGAAAGCCGAAACCCAAACTTGGGAAACAGTGTTTTTAACTACACCAGTTTTTCCTGAGCTCTCTGTAGATTTTGTATTTATAACAAATATCTAGAACACAGTGCCCTCTTGCTACTGCCTCTGCCATATTACACTACTCATATCCACAGATCAGCATCCGTAGGTGGCATGTCTGGCCATACATATGGCAAAATACTTGTTTATTATGGACCCAGTCCAGCTCTGACTGAAGTGAGTGGAAAGACTCATGTGGACTTCGGTAAGAATTGGTTCAGATTCTTTGTGAACATGAAGATTTATGACATCCTTAACATTTCATTTCCTCAATTTTAAGCAGTTGGGTTCTGTAAATGATGTGCTGGATAAATACACTGTTGTCACTTAGCAAACTTAACTGGTGTGTGAAAAGAAGTCTCTTACTTTCAGAGAAACTGAGGCATGGGGGGATTAAAGCCAGTTCCTCAGATGGCATAAGGTAGCATAGCTCCATGAATTTCAATATTTGATCCATTTCCTAATGAAATTCAATAAGAAAGTTTATATTTACTTGAAAAGGACATGTATGGAGCTCTAGGTCACTTACCTGAGGATACAGACTGAGTAAGGGAATAATAGAAGGCAGGTTTTCTAGATCAGTTGCCTGGTTATTTGCCCATCAAATTTTCCTCTAAAGCACAGAAAGCACAACTATAAACATTATAGAATGATTTTAAGAAACACATGAAAAGCTAATATTTATTGCAGAGAGCACAAAAATCTCTCTTTACCTTTTGGCTAATAGCTGAACAGAATGATTCTTATAAATCATTCCATTTAAATGTCAAGACATTATTGAAATACTTTCAATGCTTTTATTGCTTTGTTTATTCCAAAAAGACATCATCCTATTAAAATCACCAAAAAATAAGAGAGTTATATAATCACTTCCATTCAAAAGTCAAATTTCAGTTTTTCAAGGGGCTGAAGAAATTCTCTTCCCTTGCTCTCTCCTTCCTGTTTTAGAGACAAGTTAATCAATACAGAATGGTGAATAGCACTGCTTGTAATGGATAAATTAAGGGCTTGAGCCTGCTTCCTCAGCAGAAGTTTCTCCACTGATTTCAGCAGAGCAGGGACAGATGTTAGGATTGCTACATATGTTAATTAAATTTTTTATAAGGATACATACAGTGTTCATTGATTTGAGATGAAGCATCAGCCTAACTTTTCTCAAGTTGTAGGATAGAAAGTTATCAAAACATACAGCTTTTCACCCTCAGTTTTATTGCCTATACAATTGGATAGAGCAAAGAAAGGCTCTATGGTCAGCTTGGTAGTACTTCTCTCTTTGTCTTGAGGTAATGTGGTACTTTTCTGATCAATTTTAAAATGATAGGTGATGTTCTGGACATGGGAAAATATCCAGTTGGTTTCGGTGAAAACAGAAATGGAGAAAAAAGAGGTACATATGCAATTTATGCTTATCACAGCCATCTGTTTCTCTCACCTGCATAATTGTCAGCTAATTAATTGTTAATTGTAAATGTCCAGTTGCTTAACAGCATTGCACCTACAGTAAATCAGAAACTGTTTACTCTGTTCATTACTAAAGTGACCTTATGATGGCCCTATAATGTGTCAAAGAAATTTTTATATCTATCCACTGACTATTCTTCTAACCATTTGGTAAAAGAACATTAACAATAGAACTGAGCCAGCTAAATACCGACAGGCTTAAAATAAAAGCTTCATGAGGTAAGAACCCCGAATAAGAGTCACATTCCAGAATGTGTTTTTATTTCTCCTTTTATGTTTAAGGCATTAAAAAAAGGGATTTAATACCTGAAATCATTAAAAGGAAGGAAGATATCTATGAATATCAGTGTGAGAAGAAAGCTCCCACAAGGGAGGAAAGACACAAAGGAATTTCTGAATGGATAGCTCTCCTACACAGCATTCAGTGGCTGAGATCTCCAGCTGTATGCAGATATGAATAGCCATCCCACAAGCTTGGAGACTTCAGGACGAGGTTATCATCCCTGAGTCACACCAGTCTCTCTTGGATGCAGAGCTGGATGATCATGGGTAGAAATGGCTGTATGTTACTTTTGCTTTCCTGATTCCAGGGGCCCTGGAGCCATTTCACCTCCACAGTCTAAATCAGAGTGGCCTGGAAACTACCTTCAGTTATGCTGATTGCTAATAGTCTCTGAGGCACTGTTTTGCCATCTGGGGTAAATGTAACAAAGCAATTTAACCACAGCATCTTATATCCAGCCATTCCTCCGCTGGATATACAGAAATTGTCCTGGGGCCATTTGCCCTGCCTGCATTAATAACCTACTGGTGAGTAGTATTGAGTACAAACAATTGTAGTGATGTATAAGAGATCATTAACATTCATTCTTCCATAATCTATTAGTGAGCTGTTGTCATTGCTCTGTAATTAGTTCTTGATTGTGTTGCTATATTGTACCTCATTTCTCTCTCTCTCTCTAGCTTTACTTATGCTAACAAGTTTACTAGATATTTAGCATAAGATTTTAAGAATTGTATTTGGTAATGTCCATTAATGATTACATTGCAAATGACAGGAGAGCTCCTATGTGCTAAATACTTCTATTTAACTGAATAAATAGAGTTCTTGAAAATATCTAACCCCTTTTGTAAATGTCAAACACTTTCCAAAACTTGATCTTTAAACTTCATATTTCTAGTATCTACCATTATAGACTTGAATGGAAAGAAATAAAATTTCATTTTCATTTCAAAAAGTTTAGGAGCTGTCCAGGCCAGCTGAGAAAAGCTATGATATTTTTGTTGTTTTTATTTTTCAGAATTAACCTGATAACACAAGAATTGGCTTGCGAATACAAAATGACACAAAAGAGAATAAACTTGGCCTAAGCTTATGCATTTAGTGCTTGAAAGTTATGTATTTATCTTTGCTCAATGAAGCAACAAAATCAACAAAGCAGACACAGAGGACGCACTAGGGTTAGAACTAGAATGCTGCATTTTGCATGATCTTGATGTGAAATGGTAACCTTGGGGTAAAAAAGCATTTAATATCCATTTCCCCTCTACTTTGTATAAGTAATTTAGGAACTGTAATTTCCTCATTAGAAATCCTGAAAGTAATGCAGCAAGACCAGTGAAACAGAGAAGATAAGAGTCTGTGTAAATTAAATATTAACATTATAATGAGATTACAAAAAAAGTAAACTCTTTTGCCATTGATCTAATCTTAATTGTCCCATGCAAATCAGGTGAAATCACAAGAGAATCTGGCTCTCTGCAAGTATAATACATACCTCTCCAAAATGGATGAATCAGATTGAATTTGTAAACTTGAATTTAAACACAATGCCTGACCTGATCTGAAAAGGAGCCAAGTCTCCAAACCTTCTATTGACCTCTGAAAGATTTTGAAAAGCCACTTATTTGAGAGCTTAAATATTAATACAGACAGCTAAAGTGCTATGGAAAAGTGAGGAGGTTTACAAGGAAAAAGTGGGGAGGAAAGGAGTCTTAGGAATTCTTTCCATATAGAAGAACAGTCAAGGAGCTTAAGTTTATCTAAGAGAAGTTTACAAGGTGAGCTGATAACAATGTAAAAATATTTAATGGGGAAGTGAATTTTATTAGAGAGTTCTTTATCAGATAAAGGTATAAAAAATTCCTAGGCCTAATAGTTGACGCTACACAAGTTTAGACTAGAAAAACAGTTTTTTTTTTTAAATAACAGTGAGAGTAATTAAAAATTGGAACAGCTGATGTATGTACATCTCAGCCACACACTGAAAAAAGAAAAACAGATTGAAGCTTTTTCCTCCAAAAAGCATACAATTAAAACAATAATTAATTCAAAAAATCTTCCAGCTTTTGTCAAGCAGTCAAGATGATATCAGACTAGATGAAAACAAAGTTATTTCCTAGCTTTGGAATCTATGATAAAATTAGGGTCCTGTTATTGAAATCTGTGTTTATGCTCTGTTCTGCTTTACAAAAGATGCATACAATCACAGAATCACAGAATGGTTGAGGTTGGAAGGGACCTTTGGAGATCATCTAGTCCAACCCCCCTGCTCAAGCAGGGTCACCTAGAGCACATTGCACAGGATTGCATCCAGGCAGGCTTTGAATATCTCCAGAGAAGGAGACTCCAC
>NW_020450030.1:880554-900186 GCF_003343035.1 Apteryx rowi
GGATGCACCGCTCTTGAGCCTGGAGGAAGTGCTGTTTGAATATTAACCAGCTCTTTTGAACCCCCCTTCCTTCTAGGGCCCTAACCCATGGGATTCCTCCAAGTAGGTCCCTGAAGAGGCCAAACTTTGCTCTCCTGAAGTCCAGGGTTGCGATCCTACTTGGTGCCCTGCCTCCTCCTCGCAGGATCCTGAACTCCACCATGTCATGGTCACTGCAGTTGACATCATGTGTCAATTTTGCCTGTATGAATTTCTGATACCATTACTCATGGTTAGAGTTAAATAGGTAATAGGGGAAGAATTTCCCATAGGTTATCTTTTAACATTGCTTGTGTGAATCCAACTTGTGAAACATGAAATCATTCTAAAAATTAGGAAGTTTTGTTTTGATGAAAGACAAAAATTGTTTCAATATCAGACTTTTAAAACACTTCCAAAGTTTTGGGTTTTTTTCTTTGTACAAGCCCTCCTCTACTACTCCCCTTCAAAATTACAAAACTTGAAAAAAACTTGAATTTACTATTAACTTTTTAATATAACTCATATGGAATTTATATCTTGACCAGCTGTATTCACTATTGTTCAAATGTTAATTTTAGGTCAAACACTCTAACTCTATGAATATCTAAGCAAAATTCACCTTACCAGAAAAAAACAAAGGCAAAATTTAAAACAACCAAAAAAATAAAAAGGATGAGACCACAACTAGGGTGAGGCAAAGGGATGAAACAACAAAATGACTGGGGTTATGGCAAGCCCATGGTATTGATGTTGTGAAATGCTTATTATAACCTGAATATTTTGATTATAAAGCTTTGAGGGAGGGGATGAGCAGATGAATGCTGCTGTTAAAGAATTGATCAGAACTGAAGTAAGAGAGAGAGATTAAGAAAATAAGAAAGTTTTGGAAAAAGGCATAAGAAGCTGAGAAAAGAAGAGGAAGAAGACGACCTGTGATAGTAACAGAGGGCTAATCACCAGTGGAAACTGTGATGAGGAAAAAATGGCAAGTGCCCAGATTTCAGAGCTGGGTTTTATTGATGAGATTAAGGGCTTAAAGGCATTTCTTGGCTCCTGCTCTTCTCTGTGTGGAGGCAGGACATCAAGCTAGTAGGCACAGCTGTCAAGCAAGAGCCATTAGTTTTCATACTTGAAGATTTCACAGTCGTGCTCTTGTACTGTCATTTGTAGTCCATTTTCAGAATTTGACACTACCTCAGTTTTCTTTCAGCAAAACTTTCTTCCATCTGCTCACCAATTATCCATCCCATTTTAAAGCCATATGAAAGTATTGCAGTTCAGGTGTTAACCAGCTGTGCAGTAAGCCTTTCTGTTAACTTCACAGCCTGGCTGAGCACAAGATCTGTCTGTAAAACTCAAGTCCTACTCCTCGTTATTTCCTTTGGCACCTTATGCTCAAAGTCTCTCTTCCCATCCCCTACTGCAGATAACTCCATCCAGTCATACACCACTGAAAGGCCTAGTGTAAACATCTCTTTCAGTCATCTCCAGCCTTATGCCTCATACACATTTATTTTCTAACTGACTGACTGGCAGCTTGTTTTGTACAGACCTGGTGCTCTGTAGGCTGATTTGTTGCATCTAAACACTTCATTTGGGACTAAACCCTTCACTGTCTCCTAGACAGGTAGTTGTATCACCTGTAATGAAGCTCACCTCCCTTAAATTGTCACCACAGCTTTAGATTTGGGTTCTTAGTTACAGAAACAAACTAATTCCTAATTAATTGATTGCTGGGGTTGTTCAGATACTGTGAGACATCTTCATAGCACAAAGTAGCTATAACATTATATCTTATTAAATTTTCAAGCATGGATTAATATGTTTCTGTGATATCATTATAATCCCTCTGTTTGCTTTGTCATGCTTTTAAAGCCTGATGAAATTATTTTATTCCCTTTGTACCATACCAAAACCCTGCATTCCCCCATTATCATTGCTACTAGAAAGCTGAAAAACTGCATATTTATGTAAAAAGGATCAATGTTTAAGATCAAAGCATCCCTGTATTGATCACAGGACACTCTCTTCTGTTAGCATAATTAAATTAAATAATGTCACAGTCTTTAAAAGACAGCACTCACCAAAAGCTACCAAGCATGCTTCAGGTATTTACTTTGATATCCAAATATGTCCTAAGGGCACACTGTTATCAGCCAGTATAGAATATTTCTCATATGTAAATAGGTGGACTGATGCTATAGCACCTGAAAAGTAATGAAAATGCACCCAAAAAGATAATTGATAGACCTGAAAGATAATTGAAAAAATATTTAAAAGTGCATTCACTATTGTTCTGATGGTCTTGGGAACTGATATTAGTTCAATATGAATTCAAGGGCTGAATATTCTAGGAGACATGAACAGAACTGGATCAGAAATTCAATCTTTTTTTTCAACAAGGGAATTTAAAGGTATTGAAAATATATAAAGAAACTTAATTTAATAAATGCATGGGAAAACTGTCTGCAGGGTAGGACTGGGATAGATGGGATTCCAAGGTGCCATGAGAGTAAATAAAAAAAGGAAGTCATAAAGTCTTTCTTTCTGCTTCATGTTCATAAAGTGTGTAACTTGGCAGCAGTCTGTACGTAGACAAATATCAGGTCTATGGCTGAGCTAACGAACACTCCCATGTGTTCCAATACTTCTTGAAGTAGTTTAAATGAAACTCTTGAAGCCATTATTCATTCCTTTTCCAGAAACAAGATCTAAAAATCCCCTTATTTACTTATGGATAGTCCTATGACTGTCAGCAACATCTATCCTGTCAGGACAGCATAATGTATATTTGAACTGTTTAGTTTTAATGCTTCCTAGCTGTCTTGAGTAACAAAAGCTGAATTAGTGCTTGATGCCTCACATCTGAAATACATGGAAATGCTCCATCTGATTTCAGGGGAAGCTGGACTGCACTGTGAGGGAGGCCATACCTACACTGTGCTGCGTGATCACCCTTAGCACCTCTTCCCCATCCAGATGGTCAAGCTACAGCAGTAGCTTTTGGTCACACAAGCCAGCAATGCAAATGTTGTTTCACAGTGCCTCCTGGTTGACGTGCCTCTGATTTTGTTAGCACTTCTCCCAGTAGGCTCCCAGAGCAGCCTCCATCTCCATACCCTGCCACCAACACACTTGTATGCCCAGGGGGCCTCTTCAAAAACTCTGCAATAATGGCACTACACTGATTTCTTGGCTGTGCTCCCCTAGGAACTGTCCCCCCTGGGGGCAGCTTACACTCATCCTTCAGAGGAATGCCCTGTGCTACTCACCATCTGAAATGGCTACATCCCTAAAGGAAGCCAGATCTTGCCTTACGACTACAATGACAAGTGGAGGATCGTTCAGAAAGATCAGCATGATGGCCACAGCATCTGCTCTCCTCTTAGCCCATATCTGACAGCATGCCCTCCTGTCAGGGAGTYCTGTTCCAAAACCACAAAGAGCTCCAACAATGCCAGGTGACCAAAATCTGCTTAGTACCTACTTCCATATGAACCTAAGACGACACTATTCAATCACAGTGTGTCTTTCTATTCAGTAATATTAGCAGCTTCTGTCATCTTTGACCCCCAGCCTCTTCCATAAATGAGGGCAATCGTTACCTGCCCCACCTTGTTCCTCTCTCTGACTTACTGGCATGGATGAGTCCAGTCATTGGCATCACTTTGAAAAAGGTACCAACTCTGCCTTAGCCGGCATGCAACAGCACAGAAGAACACTGATAAGGAAGACAACTAAATTAAATTAATTGACATTGATTTAGAGTGTCCTTCTGCTGCCATACCATTTCAGTCTTTCCTACCTGGATTCATCCTGCTTCATCTCTTCATACTTTTCTGTCCAATTTGAAATGGGAAGCCCTGGAAAGAAGCAATATGGCATTCATATTTGCATGCAGTTTAGAGAGCTTACTAGTTACCAGTTGGCCTGGTCTGTTACTTATGTTAGAAAGACAGTCCAAAGTAATCTGGACCATCCTAAATTAGTAGGGTCATTTTTCTGAATTAGACTCATAGTCTCACTTTGCTATTATCTTTCTGGCTCAGCAAACTTCTGACCGAGTCACCTCTCTTCATGTTCCTGGTTTCTCTATGGGTATGTTTTTAGCCTGGCCTTATTTCAGCCAGTTTTGTCAGTCCACTCATAT
This sequence comes from Apteryx rowi, assembly GCF_003343035.1. Classification (NCBI taxonomy): domain Eukaryota; kingdom Metazoa; phylum Chordata; class Aves; order Apterygiformes; family Apterygidae; genus Apteryx; species Apteryx rowi. Next base: position 884,726 of record NW_020450030.1, read on the forward strand.
TCCATTCCCTAAGAAAATTGGATCTCTGTAATCCTAAGAAGGTGGACTTCTCAGGGCCCCAGTTTGAGCTAGTGGGCATCTTTTGGGGAGCTGGCCGACACTCAGCTTGATAAGCTTGGTATTGTTTTTACATAGATAATGTCTCTGCACTCATAGTCACAGTTATATGACAGCATTTGGTACCTCTGTCAGAAATGTGTCTAATGGACATAAGGAAACAAACATTTATTCACTTCTGGATTGGGATATTAGCAATATCACCATGCAGCAGGTACGTCTATTTGGGAGTTTAGTTCTGTCAAAGGCTCTCTCTTTCACACCTCTTCAGAGTTTAGGCAGGTAGACTGGGACGCATCTCCAGGAGAAACTTCACAAATGTATTTGACACATACTTGCCCATATGGTGAGCTAGGTCATGTTCAGCTTAGGCACCTTTAGAATTAGCACATTGTCTAATTAGCACATCTCTAAGACAAATGGATCAAAAAAAAAAATCCCCCAGAAATAGCATTACATAAAACACTGGCATACTCCCCAGATGTCTGCTGAGGTTACTTCTAAGTTACTCCGTCTCATCACTGAGCTATTCCTACTTTTCTTTTTTTCCTCTCCTCTTTTCCTGAACCATTCAGGCTGCTAGGAAACACAAATATTGCTGACTACAAGACTGCAGTTCTCTCTCCTGATAGTCCTTTAACTTACCAGTAGTCTAGTCATCATAGCCAGATAGTCCTTACATAGGAGAGCTGAAAAAGTCATGAATTTGGTTTTGACAACTAAAAGGAAATAAGGAAAATATTGCTTCAGACAGCTTTCAGAAAAGTTCAGAAAATACTAAGGCAGCTGATTTGCTTGTGTCCCCTACAGTCCATAAATCACTTCTGGTATTTAGTGTCTCTTCAGTGTCTGCTTTAATCCATCTCCAAGGCCAGCTCTGGCAGTCTGTCTATGTTGGTCCTTGCAGAACACACCTGGAAATGTCCTGAATCCTAGGCAAACTCCTATACTCAGCTGAAGTCACTGGTGTTGCCACCATAGTCAGCCTGAATGAGAGTTGAATGAAGATTGCAGTCTCACTTGCTCCTGTGGCAGACATTATCAGAGTTCTTCGAGGAAAGCCCCCCAAAACCTTATCAAAAAACAACCCCAAACCAAAAGCTACCTTTGGAGAACATTTGAAGGCTTGTTCCAATTCCTGCTTCCCAAACATGCTGAACAGCTAAGTTTAGCCTTGGGACTGTCATGGAGGGCACTATATTGCAGAGTACATAAAAGTAGGAATTCCCTGCTGGATTGACTGCAGAAGACAAGGATCAGCTAAAGGAATATTTGAAGGCTATAGTTTATTTATTTATTTTTATTCTAAGGGATGATTTAAATGAGTGCCCTCATATTTTACTCAGTATAATAAGATTAGAAATTACTACCACCGTAGCAGTGCTGTGTAAGCCTGCAGTGGGGCTTCTTGCACCTCATGAAAAATACTTTCCCCACAAGTCCACACAGTGTCAGTGTTTAGGGCCATATCAGGTGTGCAGAGAAAATCATGGCTGCCATCAAAAAGAAGCTTCATTTTTACTGAACTGCAAATGCAGCTAAAGTGCTCCAAAAATGCTCTAATGATTTGAAGTGGGGAAGCAGCTGAGGCAGTTCAGCCTAGGACACTTCACAGGGACAACTTCTGAAAGAGCTGGTGGCCATAGCTCAAGTGCTGGGTATTGTCATATTGAAATCAAAGCCATTTTCCAGCTGATTTCAATGGGAAAAGGAGAAAATCCTTAGTTAATACTCAGGGCTTTATGAAAAAATTGTGTTCAGAATGAATCAGCAAAGAGAAAATAATAAAAAATTCCTCCAATTCTGAATAGAATTCATTTTTTCCTGCAAGAAGCTCAGACTCTAGAGAGAAAAAAGGAAACATTTAAATAAAAGCTTTTAAAATGATGAACAGAGGATGGTAAGTATAATTTAAAAATGAAAAACAAAAGGCAGAAAGGAAAATTAGATTTAAAAGTAATACTCTAATTTGAAAGTGCATTTGTATACTTTTAAAGGTTTTTGCCCAGTTCCTTTGCCAGAAAACTATATTAGACATACCTGCATAAAATATATTTTCCCGTTTAACCAGTTTACAATGACCGCATTGATTTTCTAGTTCACCGCAAGGTTAAGTAATAAAATAAGCATACTCTAAATGTAATAATTCATCATTGTTATTTTTGTTAACATGTTATTACCAGTTATGTTTCTTTGGCTTTTTGATTCTTGATATTGAATATGCCAACTGGAATAACAACATTTCAAAGTTTAAGAATAGAACGTACTTTTTTTCCCCTTAGTTTAGCGTTTCCTTTTTCCCAAAATCAAAATGGATACAAACTAAAGGTAAAACAAATTGGTACAATATACAGTATTAATATTCCTTGGGAGAAATATTAAAAAAGGAAACAAAAGTTGATTAAATTGTTTCACTAATAGAAGTTAAGCAAATAAAATTAAAACAGTGGTCAATTTGTAAGTAAGGTATCTTAACTGAGATGTTTAATCATTAGGTGGAATGTTTAAAAAAATGTATAATTCTTTCTGCCAACTATGATCCCCTTCCCCCAACGATTTTCCTCTCAAATGATTTGAATTCTTAATCGGATAGAGTGAAGAATAGATGTAGAATGAAACTTACAGTAAGTGATATATACATAGAGAAAGAGAAGGAGAGAGAAAGTGTATATGACATATAACAGTATAATATATATATGCATAATTAGTCTGCCACAGACATCAAGGTGTTACTTTAAAACCATACTTTTTTGATGCCAGAAATTATACTCCATAGAGATGTAATTTGTCATTTCCTGAGGAAGTTTTTTGGCTGCAATTGAAGGGTCCAGTAATTAAAACACGAAATAAGTAACAAACTTTAAAGTAAAACTTGTTAAAAAGAGGTGTAAGTCTCTTTTCCACAGGTTTCCTGTCTCATCTTTGATGTCTGTTTGAGTTTCAGGAGAGACAGTAGTATAGAAAAGTACTGAGTATGTTAACACAGTTAAGTAGAGAACATAGTAAATAAAGCGTTTTCAATCTTTTCAGGCTCAGGGCTTATCTGAAACACTTAAAATTACAGAGATGTTAAAACATACAGTATAATAAGAGCATTCTTACTTGCTCTTAAAAAGTACATCAGTTAACTCCTCAATCTCAGTAAATGCTTAGTCCTCCTAAATCCTCCTAAATCTATTATATTACTTTTCATGGTATTGAAGCCAGATGGAAATTTTATTTGCATCTGACCCTAAGGAACTGTTCTCCTTGCCACTGTAATTGACTAAATCTGTATTTTTCTTTGTTCCCTAAAACATCAGATTGTTCTGTGAACTATTTCCCAAACTGAAATGAGAACACTACACTGAAGCATACATGTTTGTGCACATGTTGACCTTTTATAGGTGTTTGATTTTGGGGTAACATGTGATGACAGCACATGTTTGACACTGTCTCCCATAGCATCCTCATAGACAAGCTCAGGAAGTGTGGGTTAGATGAGTGGACAGTGAGGTGGATTGAGAACTGGCTGAATGGCAGAGCTCAGAGAGTTGTGATCAGTGGCACAGAGTCTAGTTGRAGGCCTGTAGCTAGCGGTGTCCCCCAGGGGTCAGTCCTGGGTCCAGTCTTGTTCAACTTCTTCATCAATGACCTGGATGAAGGCACAGAGTGCACCCTCAGCAAGTTTGCCGACAATACAGAACTGGGAGGAGTGGCCGATACACCAAAGGGCTGTGCTGCCATTCAGAGAGACCTGGACAGACTGGAGAGGTGGGCGGAGAGGAACCTCATGAAGTTCAACAAAGGCAAGTGCAGGGTCCTGCACCTGGGGAGGAATAACCCCCGGCACCAGTACAGGTTGGGGGTTGACCTGCTGGAAAGCAGCTCTGCTGAGAAGGACCTGGGAGTGCTGGTGGACACCAAGTTAAGCATGAGGCAGCAATGTGCCCTTGTGGCCAAGAAGGCCAATGGTATCCTGGGGTGCATCAGGAAGGGTGTTGCCAGCAGGTCGAGGGAGGTGATCCTCCCCCTCTACTCAGCCCTGGTGAGGCCACATCTGGAGTACTGCGTCCAGTTCTGGGCTCCCCAGTACAAGAGGGATGTGGCACTACTGGAGCAAGTCCAGTGAAGGGCTACAAAGATGATTAGGGGACTGGAGCATCTCTCTTATGAGGAAAGACTGAGAGAGCTGGGCCTGTTTAGCCTGGAGAAGAGAAGGCTGAGAGGAGATCTTATCAACGTGTACAAGTATCTGAAGGGAGGGCGTCAAGAGGATGGAGCCAGACTCTTTTCAGTGGTGCCGAGCGACAGGACGCGAGGCAACGGGCACAAACAGAAACACAGGCAGTTCTGTCTGAACATGAGGAAAAACTTTTTCACTGTGAGGGTGACAGAGCACTGGAACAGGTTGCCCAGAGAGGTTGTGGAGTCTCCTTCTCTGGAGATATTCAAAGCCTGCCTGGATGCAATCCTGTGCAATGTGCTCTAGGTGACCCTGCTTGAGCAGGGGGGTTGGACTAGATGATCTCCAGAGGTCCCTTCCAACCTCAACCATTCTGTGATTCTGTGATTCCTTCAGTTAATGAATATGAAAGCATAAGCTTTCAGTAGATATCATTGTTCTATCGAATTCAACATTTACATGAAAATCAAAGAAATACTGGTGGTTTAGAGTTACTGGGAATTACTAAAGTTTGGATTAAAAAAAAAAAAACACTGATAGAAGTTCTGGGAAAGCCAACCAACCACCTTTTTTTGTTCTATACTGGGACAGTGTCCGGGTCCCCATTATGAGTGCTATTGTCTGCATCAGTCATGCCATAGCTCTACATTTAACAAAAATATAGTTCCAAAGGCTTAACTCCAGTATAAAGATCTGCTTGAAACAAATGAGTATTTGTGGTGTCTGCTGTGATCTTTTTAAGACATCTGTAATAAATCAATATATGACATTTTTAATTGTGATTTTCAGGAATCCTTCTCCATAAATACTCTAATGTTGTAAGTGTCTGAGTTTCCTGAAGTTCTACTGAAGTCAGTAATGCAAAGCTTATCCTACTCCATTTTGAGCAGGGCATTAGTTAGAGGTTTTCTTAACACGAAAAATGCCCTGTGATAGAGGATGACTACTATTTCTTGCAGTATTTAGTTTGACTGTAGTCACCTACTCTGAAAGTATTTGCCATCCCTGCTTAGCGTGAAAGATACATTTAACTTACTCCTTTTTTATTGAAAATTTGGGGCATGTAAGTGAAGCCAAAGTAACATCTAAGCTAACAAAATTTAGCGTCATCTATTTTTGCAGCTTTTATAAAGCAGCAAGAAAATTAGATTCAGGCTGTTACAGGTAGCTGATTTTCTATGGATTTGCAAATGGGGCTCATCTGGAAAACATGAGTCTCAGGGCATTTAGGCTTCAATACCATGTTAATAGTGGAAAATTAGCAGAAGGAATTCTAGTCCAGCTTATTGACACTTCTCAGGCCAGCAATGGCCAATTTTTTTGATGTTGCATTTTGTTGCTTTGCAGTCTAGTAAACAATTCCTGTAAGATGCTTGGTCCTGGTTCTGTTCTCATTCATATTTATGTAAAACAAGGCCTGACAGGGATACCCATCTGCTGACCTGACCTGTTGTCAAGGGAGATTTGTGGCTTGCCAGGGACTCACATTCAGGACATTATGGAAGACTGCAGAGGGCTTATCCAGCCTTTGGACTATTATGCCCTGTTGCTCTTCCATGTGGGCACTAATGACACTGTCATGGGAGACCTGGAAAATTATCAAGCATGACTACATGGCTCTGGGGAAATGGTCAAGGGCAAGGGGGCCCATGTATGTTCTCCTTAATCCTGTTGGGTTTGAGAAGAACTGGACAAATCCTGTGGATCAGTTGTTTGTGCAGCTGGTATTGGCGACAGGGTTTTGGTTTCTATGACAATAAGACTACTTCGAGGATCTACTAAAGCTTGGAACAGGTGGGATCAGCCTGACAAAGTGGGGCAAAAGTATCCTTGCTGATTGGCTGGCCAACCTGGTAAGGAAGTCTCTAAACTAGGAATGAAGGGGGAGAGGGAGAATGACCAATGATCAAGTGAGGAAGTAGTGGACAGGGTTGGCAACCAAAGGGTCTGGGGTGATGTGAACAGGAGGGATCTCCTAATCCATAAAACAGGGCTGAAGTGCAATAACCCCGAACGTATGCATATAAATAAAGAAGTGCCAACGAGACCCATTGTGGGGAAAGCTGTCATGCCCTTTCTAGGAAATCAGCATGGTGTGGTGCCTCTCTGAAGTTCCTGCACACTAACGCACACAGCACGGGGAACAAACAGGAGGAATTAGAAGTCTGTGTGCAGTTAATGGGCTACGATCTCATAAATATCACAGAGACATGGTGGGACAGGTCACATGACTGGAGTGCTGTGATGGATGAATATAGGCTCTTTAGGAAGGACAGGCCAGGAGGGCAAGGCTGGGGAGATGCCACTGATGTGAGACAGCAGCAGGAATGCATGGGGACCTCTGCCTAGGGATGGGTGAAGGACCAGCTGAGAGCTTATGGGTCAGAATTAGCAGGCAGAACAACATGGGTGACATTGTAGTGGGTGTCTGCTATAGACCGCCTGATCAGAAAGAAGAAATATTGAGGCCTCCTTCAGACAGCTGGAAGAAGCTTCACGTTCGCAGGCCCTGGTCCTCATGGGAAACCTTAACCACTCTGATATCTGCTGGAGGGACAACACAGCAGGGCACAAGCAATCTACAAGGTTTCTGGAGTGCCTGACGGAGAGGTGCTAATACTTTCAAACAGGAAGAACCGGTCAGGGGTCATGAAAGTCAGGGGCAGCCTTGGCTGTAATGACTGTGAGATGATGGAGTTCAGGATCTTGTGAGGAGGGAATACGGCAAAGAGCAGGATCACAACCTTGGCATTCAGGAGAGCAGACTTTGGCCTGTTCAGGCACCTGGTTGGAAGAATCCTGTGGGATATGGTCCTGGAGGGAAGAGGGTGTGACAGGCCAATAGAGGTACATCTGGGATTCTCTTGGATGCTGGGATTAGTTGTACTGAACTCGAGAGATAATCATTCGTCAAGTATGAGAATTTGCTAGAGATAAGAGGTTATAACAAAGCTACAAGTACAGCAAAGCTAGAAACATAACAGAACTGAAAAGATATATACATATCAGAGCTTTACAGTTAAATCACGGGTGCATGGTACAATGACTGCTCTCGCCCTTTATGGGCCACCCCTCTGGTATAGTTTTCCCCGGCTTCTCCTCACCATGCTGTAGATATCAGGGCGTCCCCGCTGACGGGTGGGTCCTCGGGTCCAGAGGCCAGCTGACCGTGGGTCCAAGTCCACACCACATGTATGTGGCATACTCTGTTTTATACCTAGTCAAAACAATGCCAGCCCACAGCTATACCAAAGCAGTAGGGCTCTAGTCGATACCAGCGCGCACCTCAGCAGGCGACCTGGTGCTCAGCCCACAGCCCTGCTCCGTGGGTAACAACGCACCATTAGCAGGTTGTTCTGCGGGGAAGGGCTCCACAGTGCCGAGATGTCTATGGTGTGGGTCTGCGGTGTCACTTCTCCTTTGTCTGGACTTGTCAATCATGGGGTCATTAGAAGGTGTGCCCCCAGGCTACAGCAACCCCACAGTGTGGTGGCTCCAGCCGTGGGGCACCCGGGGGAGTTCGTTAACTCTTGGGGAGCACCCCAGAGCAAACCCCTCTTGTACGGGCTGCCCCATCCAGCATCCCACGCTTGCCTCTGTGGCGCCTGTCAGAGGGGTCCAAGAGAGCTGGTGGATATTCAGAAATCACCTCTGGAGCAAGTCCAGCAAAGGGCCACAGAGATAAGATTAAGGGACTGAAACATGTCTCACAGGAGGAGAGGCTGAGAGAGCTGAGATTGTTCTGCCTGGAGAAGAGAAGGCTCGGGGGGGGGGAATCTTATCAGTTCTTATAAATATTTGATGGAAGGGTGTAAAGAAGATGGAGCCAGCCTCTCCTCAGTGGTGGCCAATGACAGGACAAGAAGCAATGGCCACAAACTGAAACACAGGAAATTCCACTTGAACATAAGAAAACACTTCTTTACTGTGAGGATGGTTGGACACTGGAACAGGTTGCCTGGAGAGGCTGCAGAGTCTCCATCCTTGGAGATACTCCAAACCTCACCAGACATGGTCCTGGGCAGTCTGGTCTAGGTGACCTTGCTGGAGCAGGGGGGTTGGGCTAGACAATCTCCAGAGATCCCTTCCAGCCTCAACTATTCTGTTATTCTGTTCATAAACACCATATGCATGCTCCTAACCACTTTGGAGACAGAGCTAACCCAGAGTGGACTCAGTGTACTGGGAGGATAACATCTTGACCATTTCCTTCAGAGCTACACTATGTGCTTTTGGGGTGAGCTAAAGCTTGTTCAGAATGCTCTAATATGAAGATAACTATTTTTATATAAATATAATGGGAAACATAATTTGTCAAAATATCTATTTGTAGCTTTAGTATTTGCTTTTTTTGCTGTTTCAGTTATATAGAGGTCTGGGAGTTTCAGATTGCTCCATAGAATTTGTTAATTGTCTGAATAAGTGTAAACCTTAAAAGAGGCTATTATTGCATTTGCTGTCTAGCTTTCTCATCCTTACACCTCTCACATGTGAAATGACAGTCTCTTTTTAAGAGCCTATAGACATAACTAGTCTGATAATGGACCTCCTGTAAAGTACTCTTTGAAGTATAATATTTTAGCCATGGAGCACATTTATATGACTGTGCTAACCTGCTGAAGACATGAGTTTGTCTGAGTTTTATTTGTATTCTGCAAATTCTCATGGGGAGCAATCAGAGAAAACTCTGCTGGAGGACACCCACATTCAAAAACCTATGTTACTCTGAGATAAGTTCTCTGCTTCCCTATTCTTCCCCTTTAAATCTGGTACCTAAATGAGAAACACATTGTTATTCAGTGCTGCCTCAACCTACAAGTTCTATGACTGACATTTATGCAAAATGTTGATAGACAAATCCCTTAGTTATTTATCAACACTAAGCAGTCCCCACAGACGTCACTCAGCAACTATATTCCATCACACAAGCATTCATATTTCCTTTCAAGTCATTCATCTGTATATGTGAGCAGTTTAAACAAATAAACTCACCTAGATGGAAATACCAGATTTCAAAAAAAAAAAAAATTTTAATAGGAGACATATATCCATATATTTGATATATGATAAACACTCCTCCACTCTGTGAAGATCCAGAGAGCCAAGACTACCTCCCTTCTGAAAAATTATGACATATACAGAGGATTAAGTTAAAAATTCAAAATGGTAGAATTTATTACCCCCTGCACATAAGAACTATCTGGGTATGAGACTTAGGCATCAGAAAAGTGCCTAATGACTAATGTTGTATATTTGCTTCTAGGAAAAGTCTTTCATTATTACCAGAAATATGGTTTAAAAGCCAAAGTTCTACCTGTTCTGTATGGATATGCTATAAAAAAATCCCATTATTCTTCTTATGAAGCTGTTAAAGACCAAGTTTTTACATGAACATGATTTTTTTTTTTCTCCTAAGGAGTGAAAAAAGGGTTCCAGGATTTTGACTAATTTTTAATGCTTGGAGTACTTAAGACTGAACAACACTGCATTTATTTATTAAAATACAAAACAATATATTTTATGCAATGTCTTTTAGTACCAAGAAATGGCACTTAGGTTTGCAAAATGTTTGTCTGATAGATATATGCTGATATCAGTGTGAAAAAAACAAAGCTTTTTTGATCAATTACTTGCTGGCAAGCTGGACTTCTACTCATTCCAATACTCTTCAAGAACAGATTTTAATGTTCCTGGATGATGCTTTTGTTCATTTATTTTTTATGAGATGATTCAACTCAGGGTACATAAGATTTTCTTCACCAGATACTTTTAAGACTCAAAAAATGCTGACCTCAATATGAATCAGACATACATGTCTGGGGGTAGAATTTGTCCCAGACAGCTACGTGGATTCCCCCTTTTTTCAGCTTTGCAATGTTAGAAGAACAATGGGAAACAGCATCTCAAGAAGGGCTCTGTATAACTCTCTTAAAAGGCAAGTGTGAGAGAATGTCAGATACTGTAATCATTTACAGGGAGCATCGTACTAAACCCGCCTTAGGTCACCTCGGCTCTAGCAGGCAGAACAGGAGGTGCTTGTCTACTCCTCTAATGCAGTTAGAGGCAACTCTGTGGCTAGAGTTGTGATTTATCATTTCACATGTCCTTGAGTTCCTATGTAGCTACCTGCAGCTAGGCAGCTGTCTTGCCTCTAGCAATCAGCCCTGCTATCAACTTTTCATGGAAGACATTTTTGACTATTACAGTCAGACTCCTGACGTATAAAAATAAAGTCTTGACAGAATTTTGGAGAAGTGTGAGAAGGAAAACTAACCCTGTTGACCCTGCAGTGAACAGCGGAAGTTCAAAGAACCTGTCCAAAGAAACCAAACTGTTAGAAAGGAGTTAGCTTAAAAGAAATTTGCTAAAATCTTGGCAAAGTCAACATTTCTCTTGCTTCTGTTTCCCTGATATCTCTTCCTGGCTTGCTTTGTGATAAAAGCCTTAAATTATACTTGGAAAGTCTATACTTAGAAAGCCTATTAGAAGTCTACATCATACTCACTGCCTCATGAATTAGAAGAGCTGTTAATCACAAAACCAGTTATTGTCGCTCTTCTGTCATCATCTTTCACCAATTATCACACAGACATTGTATGAAGTTATCTGAGGAAAAACAGTCTCAGTCCTCTAATAGAGCAGAACAGTATTTCAATCATTTTGCCACATGCAATGTTTTACTTAAGAAACATAGCAGGTGACATGGTTGCCTAACCATACTATGGGACAGGATGGCAAGCTGTGCTTACTGTAATAGGCAAATAGATAGTTTTTAGGGGACAAAGGACAAAAATGTATCAGAAATAAGGCTTCACTAGTTCTACTGATGAAGGTACAGCATATATACATTTGTCTGTCTGCTACTATAGGGCCAGAAAGCAAAACTATGAACACTGGTGCTTAGCAATCTCTTGCTACTCTAAAAAGTGTTCGTGTAATATGTCCTGCATGTAAACTAGGTCACTCTGCGTAAATTTATTAACAGAAAGAATTCAGAGAGTCATCTATTTTGGTTAGATTGTCTAAAAAGAAACCCTGAAGTAGAGAGACACAATGTACTATATGTTATGTACTCCACACAATGTAAATGATGCACATGTGTGAGAACTGGCATGATTCACATATCTACGGTGTCTGTGGAGACAATGCTTTTTGGGGCCTGGCTCACATTTTTCAATTTTTGGGCTGTCAGTACACAAATATTTACTACATGGATTAGTGAGCCATTACTGTGATAAGCTGCCATCATAACAGGCTTGTTTTCATACACTTTTCACTTTGGTTAGCAAAACTGCTGGTTCTTAGGTTGTGAAGGAAACTCTGCTTTGCCTCATCTGATGTGTTACTTCCATCACAGGTAGGTGCAGAGCAGAGCTGCTACTGCTTCCTTGTTTTAGGATCCCACCTTTGAAGTACAACTAATAGCAAGTCTCTAAATATAGTGACTCTCTGTGCCTGATAAATTGGGTCCTCAGAGCAGGAGAGAGCCATTACCACTATGCTGCAATTGGGAAAATGTGATTTAGAAGGTAAATTTCCTGGTAGCAAGCTAACACTTGTGAGCTCTACTTTTGACAGATGATTTAAGGCACTCAAAGCTGTGCCATTCATATGACAGCACATGCAGATACAAATTATCCAGGAAAACCTTTTCCATCATGCGCTTGGGTTCATAAACTCCACTATTAATTTTCTTAGAGCTTAAGAAGTCTGCTTTTCTCATACCTGCAACTGTATATTTTAAAATGCAATGGTACATGAAATTATTTTCTTTCTCTTCCTAAACTCTTCTCACATTTCAATTAAAATCAAGCATAATAATTAAAACTATATATAGTTATGCCTCTGGAAAATATCTGATTCTCTCATGTGTAAGAAATATGTGATTCATTCAGTTCTCATCAGTTCATTAGACAGCATGTGAATTTCACCCAGAGGGCAACAAATGATATGTTGATAAATCCAATTATCATAATTTTGTTAGATTGACTGTCACAATGGGAAAATACCTTGCTAAAAATACAAGACTTTAAAAGAGAAATATAAAGCGAGTCTACTATAATGAGGCTATAAAATATGTATGTGCATTTTAAGAGCCATCCATTGCCCCTGTGCAGACATGCAGTGTACTTGTTATTTCAAGAAGTTAGTGATGCATACATATGTCAGAGAAGCATGTCGTGCCATCTTCTCATTTCAGTCCACAAGAGACAAAACCAATTCATCACTAAGTGTAGAAAATGACATATTCTCAGAGAAAGAATTTTAAAACTGTAGAGCACTTCGGAGTACACTAGGTCTCTTCACAGCTCACAGCTTAGCGATCTCGCAGGTAGCAGTAATTCACACACAACAAGGTTACTCACAGATACTACTCTGAGTAATGCAGTATATTGTTCAGGAGGATATTGGTTAACTATTTTGAGTGGAAGCTGAATATTTGTTAACACGGCTGTCTAAAACACAGGCATTCACTTAGGGGATTGGGACAGGGGAGGCCTAAGGCAACCACGGTTTCCATCCTCCTCTTCTAGCACATCCTGTGTCTGTACAGCATACATTTTCCTGGTTTTATTGTGCGCGAAATTCTATCTTTGGTGCAGACTGAACGGGAGAGGGAAGAAAGCTGACTCTAAACTATTGCTTTCCTCATCTCCAGTCAAGCTGAGGCTGAATAGCCACAAAATCTTAGAGTCGTTCAGTATTTACTGTACAACTTCTTGTTTGGTTAAAGTGTCATTTATTTACCAGCCCTTTATGGAGCAAAGATTTGGTGGCAGACTTTGGTGGAAAAGTGCCTACCAAATGCAACAGCTAGAAGTAGCACAAGAGTAGTCTTAATAGACATCATTATTTTGATATTTTCTTGTTATTTGTGTTTGGATAAAAACAGGATCTTTCTCACCTTGTTCTGAAAAGCATGAATGTTTGCATGTCAGTATATCTCACGCATTGGCATGCAATATGGCAAATTCTGGTTCATTTACCTGCTGCAAATCAAAAAGAGCTTAAAGAAGTTCTCAAGGCAAGGACAACTTCAGGAGGACTTAACTTCTCCTGGGAAGCTCTAGCTAGGTGTAGCTGCCACTAACGAGCTCTCTTGGTTGCCCCTGATCAGAGGGAGTTTGGGTCTTTGATCCAGGTGGCCTGTCATTAGAGTGGGCCAAGCACCCTGTGAGTCAGTGCTAGGGAGAGGCCTATATAAGAGCCAGGCCTAGAGGCAGTTTGCAGTACTTTGTGCAGCAGGGTGCAAGAGGGTGGGGGCCTTTGTTTCCAATCCCAGCAGTGTATGCTTCCTTAGGTATGGTCATGACATGCTGCAGAGCACATTCCCCAGCAGCTGCTGGAGTTGCTGTGTTGGCTGTGTTGGCTGTGTCACAGGCTTGGACCCAGACAAACCCTCTGACAGCAGATGCAGCTCTACAGGTCTCAGGCTGCAGGGAGTGCTTGGGGCCTCTCCGGGAGGCCTGGGCTGGCAGTCAGCTCTCCTGCGGGAGGTGTGCTGCTTGTGCTGCTGTTGATGAGTTGTGGTGTCAGGTAAAGGAGTTATGGGAGGAGGTCAGTAGGCTGCGCAGCATCTGAGAAGATGAGCAAGAGATAGACAGGGTATTTTTGGAGATCATACAGCTCCAGGAGTCCCAACCCCCCACTGCAGTGGAGTTGCTGGAGGGCTCTGTGCCATGTGAAACGGTACGTCATAACACTGTAGGAGAAGGCTGGAAACTGGTCACTGCTCGTGGGAAGAGAAAGGCTCCTACTCTTCCTGAAGACTTGAAGCTGAAGAACAGGTTTAGTGCCCTCCAGGATGAGGAGGAGCTGGGCACGGCTTCAAGGGAAGCAAGTGGGACAACAGACCCTGTGCCATGAGGAAACACCTGGAAGAAGCGGTGGGTGATTGTTGTGGGGGACTCCCTGCTGCAGGGACAGAGGCACCTATCTGCTGACCTGACCTCTTGTCTAGAGAGGTTTGTGGCCTGCCAGGGGCTCGTGTGAGAGATGTCATGGAAAGACTGCCAAGGCTTGTCCACGCTTCAGACTATTACCCACTGCTGCTCTTCCATGTGGGCAGTAATGACACCAAGGGCCAACTGGAGACCATCAAGCAGGATTTCAGAGCTCTGGGGATGGGGGTCAAGGGTCTGGGACCCCAGGTCATTTTCTCCTCAATCCTGCCAGTTAGGGGGAAGGATGGGAGGACGAGGAGGAGACAGATTTTCCACGTTAACGACTGGCTGCGCTGCTGGTGTTGGCAACAGGGTTTTGGTTTCTATGACCATGGGACGCTGTTTGAAGATCGACAACTGCCGGGGAGAGATGGGATCCACCTCACTAAGCGGGGCACGTGTGTCTTTGCCAACAGGTTAGCCAACCTGGTAAGGAGGGCTTTAAACTAGGAAAGATGGGGGAAGGGGAGAGTCATAGAGACAGGGTAGTCAGCAGAACGTGGCTCAGTTGGGACGCCTCCAGCAGGTGCATGCAGCTGGGGAAGTGTGTATGGGACAAGGCTATGGAGGATCCTCTTCTACCCCTCCTGGGAAACCTGCATGCTCGATCACCTCTCTGAAATGCCTGTACACCAATGCACGCAGCATGGGGAACAAACAGGAAGAACTAGAGATGTGTGTGCGGTCGCAGGGCCATGATCTCATTGCCGTTACAGAGACATGGTGGGACAGCTCGCATGACTGGAGTGCTGTCATGGATGGCTACGTGCTTTCTGGGAAAGACAGGCCAGGTAAGCAACGTGGTGGAGTTGCTCTTTATGTGAGAGAGCAACTGGAATGTATTGAGCTGTGCCTAGGGGTGGATGAAGAGCAAGTTGAGAGCTTATGGGTAAGGATTAAAGGGCAGGCTAGCATGGGTGACACTGTTGTGGGTGTTTACTACAGACCACCTGATCAGGAAGAGGAAGTCAATGAGGCCCTCTACAGACAGCTGCAAGTAGCCTCACGATCCCAGGCTCTGGTTCTCATGGGGGACTTCGACCACCCTGATATCTGCTGGAAAGACAACCCAGCCAGGCTCAAACAGTCCCAGAGGTTCCTTCAGAGCATTGATCATAACTTTTTGACACAGGTGGTGGAGGAGCCAACAAGGAGAGGTGTGCTGCTGGACCTCGTACTAACAAACAAAGAAGGACTGGTGGAAGATGTGAAGGTCGGGGGAATTCTGTGACTCTGTGATAGATCATTCCAGTCGACCTCAGGGAACAGAGAGGGTTTAAGTAAACATTTCAGTA
>NW_020450030.1:901026-970449 GCF_003343035.1 Apteryx rowi
TTCACTGTGAGGGTGACAGAGCACTGGAACAGGTTGCCCAGAGAGGTTGTGGAGTCTCCTTCTCTGGAGATATTCAAAACCTGCCTGGACGCGATCCTGTACAACGTGCTCTAGGTGACCGTACTTGAGCAGGGGGGTTGCACTTAGACAATCTCCAGAGTTTACTTCCAACCTCAGCGATTCTGTGATTCTGTAAATGGGTGTCCCAATTAGTGCAGATTTCTGAATCATCAGGTTTTTGTTTATTCTAAGAACTCCTCAACCTGCACCTGAGAAACCTTCCTAAGAAAAGGAAGGAAAAGAAAAGGATCTCTCATAAATGTGCTGTCTTTGAGAAACTGGCATGTCCAACAAAAAAAAATGTTCCCCTGGAAAATTTCTAGCTAGCTTGAGACAGAAATTAGAGCAAGGCAAACTGACTAAGTTCCTGTTTGTCTTTTTTTTTTTCTTAATACCAATAAAGGATATTAACCTTTGGAATAAATTTAGCCGAGGGGTGGTGGATTCTACATTACCTCAAGTCTTCTGACCAGAATAGGATGTTGTTTCGAAAATGTTATATATCAGAACAGAAGATATCAGTTGTAAGAGTTTCTAAGCAAGAATCAGAGACCTGTGCTGAGCAAGAATTTGGGCTGTAATCAAAACAGTTCCTTCCAGATTGAAAAAATATATGAAAAATCTTACAAATTTATTTTGACAAGCCTTTGAAATTCTTATTTAAAAAAAAGAAGTTGTCCAGAACTGCTGATTTTACAAAAAAGTCACTAGGACATATATTTCTTTTTTATGAAAATGGTTGAATTTCACAGTTCTTGGCTTGATCATATAACACGATGATACATATTTGTCAGTGCCACAGCCTTCCCCTGACAACAAATTAAAGCCATGGTAGAATCTTGTGAACCTCATTAATACTGGTTGCCATAAACATGATGGCTTTATTCTCTGCTTGTTCTACTTACTGTTACAGTAACATATCAAGTTCATAATCTTGAGGCTTGCTCTTATGTAGCTTTATGGTATGGCTTCAGATATTGTAAGATTATCTGAAAAAACAAAGAAAAAGCTATAGAGAAGCTTTAGGAGAATGGTGGATACCAACTCAAGTCTGCTAACAGAATGGTATTGTCCATCACATATCCAAAGATCATGTGTTAATATCCCACAAAGGATTATGGAAGAAGAATTTCTGCAAGTTCTCAAACTACTACGTGTCATTCCTTTCCCCTCCAAAGGAAGTGCTGCTTTGACCTTGTGTGTGTTTGGTTTTTTTTACACCCCCCCCCCCCCATAGTCTGGAACTGTATGTTTCCACATCTTCTTTTTTCTCTATAGAGATAAAAGGGAAAGAAGGAGCTGTATTTGACAAATATAGTGTTTTAATTAGGCTGCTCGAAAATGTCCCTATACCATGTTGATGAGCATAAGAACTTGAGTAGCACTGAAAAATAAGCCATAATGTCAACAAGAGGCCACAGAAAAAGCAAACATGCAAATTTGACAGCTATAGTCATATATATAGTCATACATATATATATATAGCTGGGAAACAGATTCCAAAGAGAAGTATTTAACTCCTTCGGTTTCCAAGAATATCCAGTGAATGGTCACAGTGGCTGATTTTTCTGATGAGAGGGCCACAGGAAGCCATATTCCTTATTGAGACAAAGAGAAAGGATTATAAGCATGTGTTCATGCTCTTTGGCATTTTGGTATTAACTAATTTGCTATGTTCACGCTGTCTGCAAATACTGTGCATACTTATTAAATGTGTCTTATAATTCCTAGATGAAGAGACTATCTATACAGTTCAATGTATTGCTTTACTGTACTGTCCACCTCTGTGGACTTTCTCTACTTCATCTGCTCTGTGAATATCAATTTTCTTTCCAGAATATGCTTTCTAAATGTCCAAATCCCAACAGCTTCAAGCAGTTTTCCTTTAAAAAATAATCAGTCTGCCACAGAGCCTCACATCTCCTTGGTGCCCCATTAGGTACAGATCTGGGCCAGATCATTATGGCTGTATCATTTTAATGTCCCATACCAATTGGCCATGCTGGTTTTGAAAATGAAGCTTAATTCAGTGAGGAAGAGGAGATTCCAGAAACTAGCTTCCAGACTGTTCAGGTTTTTAAATTTTGATTTAAACCCAGGAAGAAGGTAGCTCAGTAGATCATTTAAAGAAGTTTTATATGCCCTTTGAGCCTGTACAATTTGGATTCATGTTAACTATTATAACATTGGGATTTACAGGCAGGATTGTTATTCTTATCTTTCTATTAGAATTTTGAAAACCTTATAAAACATTCTCAGGGTGTCATCATCTCTCTGGAACTTACACGGCATACGTGGAATACAAAACAGCCTGTTCCTACATAATACTCTTTCTGGGTATATAATATTGCTATTTTAGCGTTGCTTTTTTGTTTATTTGGGGCTTCTACATAACCTTTCTTGACAAAAAGCCACCCCCCATCAGTTAGTCATGTATGCAATGACTGTGTTTTGTGTTATTAATTATACATATATGCACATCCACACAACATATATCCTATTACACAGAAATGTTAGCATTCACAAAATCAGTGCACCCAATTTGCTTACTACTGCCAGTAGTGGTCATATTCCAAGCAGAACTTCCGAAAACTCTGAAAAGTCAGAAAAGACCCCATTAAGTCCATTAGAATTGAATTATGAATCAATTAGATGTCTTATGAATGCTATGAGCATCAACAGGAGAAAAAAATCACAGAATCACAGAATCACAGAATCGCTGAGGTTGGAAGGGACCTCTGGAGATCATCTAGTCCAACCCCCCTGCTCAAGCAGGATCACCTAGAGCACGTTGCACAGGATCGCTTCCAGGAAGGTTTTGAATACCTCCAGAGAAGGAGACTCCACAGCTTCAGTCATTCCATCTTAGAAGGCTATCAGATTGGTTAAGCATGATTTCCCCTTGGTGAAGCCATGCTGACTACTCCTGATCACCACCTTTTCCTCCACATGCTTGGAGATGGCCTCCAGGATGAGCTGCTCCATCACCTTTCCAGGGATGGAGGTGAGGCTGACTGGCCTGTAGTTCCCTGGGTCCTCCTTCTTGCTCTTTTTGAAGACTGTGGTGACATTGGCTTTCTTCCAGTCYTCAGGCACCTCTCCTGTTCTCCATGACCTTTCAAAGATGATGGAGAGTGGCCTAGCAATAACATCCGCCAGCTCCCTCAGCACTCGTGGGTGCATCCCATTGGGGCCCGTGGATTTGTGGGTGTCAGGTTTGCTTAAGTGATCTCTAACCCGATCCTCCTCGACCAAGGGAAAGTCTTCCTTTCTCCAGACTTTCTCTCTTGCCTCCAGGCTCTGGGGTTCCTGAGGGCTGGCCTGAGCAGTAAAGACTGAAGCAAAGGCGGCATTCAGTAACTCTGCCTTCTCTGCATCCTTCGTCACCAGGGCACCCACCCCATTCAGCAAAGGGCCCCACATTTTCCCTAGTCTTCCTCTTGCTACTGATGTATTTGAAGAAGCCCTTCTTGTTGTCCTTGACATCTCTTGCCAGATTTAATTCCAAACGGGCCTTAGCCTTCCTCAGCGCATCCCTGCATACTCTGACAACGTTCCTATATTCCTCCCAAGCGGCCTGTCCCCCTTTCCACTTTCTGTATACTTCCTTCTTCTGGTTGAGTTTTGCCAGGAGCTCCTTGCTCATCCATGCAGGTCTCCTGCCTCCTTTGCTTGACTCCTTACTCATAAGGATGCACCGCTCTTGAGCCTGGAGGAAGTGCTGTTTGAATATTAACCAGCTCTTTTGAACCCCCCTTCCTTCTAGGGCCCTAACCCATGGGATTCCTCCAAGTAGGTCCCTGAAGAGGCCAAACTTTGCTCTCCTAAACTCCAGTTGCGATCCTACTTAGTGCCCTGCCTCGTCCTCGCAGGATCCTGAACTCCACCATGTCATGGTCACTGCAGCCAAGGCTGCCCCCAACCTTCACATCTTCCACCAGTCCTTCTTTGTTTGTTAGTACGAGGTCCAGCAGCACACCTCTCCTTGTTGGCTCCTCCACCACCTGTGTCAAVAAGTTATGATCAATGCTCTGCAGGAACCTCCAGGACTGTTTGTGCCTAGCTGTGTTGTCTTTCCAGCAGATATCGGGATGGTTGAAGTCCCCCATGAGAACCAGGGCCTGGGATCGTGAGGCTACTTGCAGCTGTCTGTAGAGGGCCTCATTGACTTCCTCTTCCTGATCAGGTGGTCTGTAGTAAACACCCACAACAGTGGTAGATACTTATGTATGCATTAGCCCTGCCTTTTCATCTCAAATATTCTCTTCATTTAGTATGTATTATCTATAATTATCTATAATTATGTTAAGAAAATATGCTGGAATCAATAATATGAATTACAATGAAAACGGTTACTGGCCTATTAATATTTGTTCCCCTCTTCTGCAAGTATTGTACTGAGGTTGACCTGATAAATCTTTATCCATGTAACCTGATCTTGGTCTATCAGCAGCAGGATAGTTTTCATAACTTTAAGTAGCATGCACATTTGACAGGGTTTCTTTATAAAATTCATTTTATAAAGAAATTCATTTTATAAAGACTTATAGGTACTCAGTAGCAATATTCCCTTACTTATGAAACACTAGAAAAAACTTGATGGCATAATGCACTGTAATAATTAAAATCACGCATAGCTAAAAATGGGAACTTCCTACCGTTGGAAAGAATAATACTCTGTAGCTCTAACACAGAAAATTCCTGGGGCATCAAACCTCACAGTATTTTATTTTCTAGAAAAATTATGAAAGGCTACAGTGGAGGAAGAGAGATAAGACACTGCCCAGTGCCACTTCCTTTATGCATTTTTGTAGCTTATGCACAATATTACAGCAAGTCCCAAGGAGAATGCTGCTTAACTGTCCTACTGAAAAAAGTACACAGGGTCTTATCATTTGCTGTGGACTTCAGTGTTGGACACACTCTTAAATGAGACTCTAATGTACATTTAGAAGAGTCAATAAATGTTTAAGATAATGTTTAACCAGGTTTGACTAATTGATGTAGGGTTCAAAAAAGGTTCCACAAACTGCCAAGAATATGTTTTCCTTGCATAGTTATTAATGTCTATAGTACATTTCTGGTATACCTTGAACATCTCTCCCCAGTAGAATGGGCCACTGGTCCATAGAAGAAGGAAATATGAGATCTTTCTTACACAACGATACACAGCTGACAGACTCACTTTCTTGCACTTTGTTGAGACAATGCATAAATGTTGTTTGAACAAGTTGAATATTCCACTTTTCTCTCTCTTAAGGCAGCAGGTTCATTCTTCATTTTCTCAGATTCAGTACTTACCCCACAGAATCAGAATAACTAAAGATGGAAGGATCCTCTGGAGGTTCCACATCCTTCCAAAGGTTCCACATCCTTTTCCAAAGTTTGATTACCCTCATAGGGAAAAAATATGTTTAAATGGAATTCTCCATCTTGCAAATTGTGATTGCTGCCTCTTTTCCTACCACTGTTCACCTCTGAGAAGAGACTTGTTCTGTCTCCTCTGCACATTCCTCACACCCCTTTAGGCAGTTGAAGACAGCAATAAGGTCTTCCCTTTGCCTGCTTGCCTTCAGACCGAATAAACCCAGTTCTTCGAGCCTCTCCTTGTATGTCATGGGCCAGTCTCCTTATCCTCTTGGTGGTCCTCAGCTCCATTGACTGCAGTATGTCAATGTCTAACTTGTACTGGGGAGCCCAGAACTGGACACAGTACTCCAGATACTGTCTCACAAGTGCCAAATGGAGGCAAGGGATCTTCTCCCTCAGCTTGCTGGCTGTACTCTTGCCAGTACAGCCAAGTATAGAGCTGGTTGTCTTCACTGCAAGGGCAAACTGCTGACTTCTGCTCAACTGGTTGACCTCCCAGGATACTCAGGTCAACATATACCAATATACAATATACTCAATATACTTAGTCATTACATAATTAGGTGTACAAAGAAAACCCACTTCGCCAAGAACTCAGTTGTGTAATGCACCACTTTTGCTCTATAAGGATATAGAGTATTTGAATGGCCCAGTCTGTCTCCCTCCCTGTTCTTGATGCACAAAGCTTGGGCTTGTGCTGTCTCCCTACCTTGTACCTTTGTGTAGGATATAGATTTAAGGATATCCTGAAAGAAAAAATTCACTGCTCCCTAATTTTAAGGATTACAGAGCCAGTCTTAATTGCTTTCAAGTCTACAGGAGTCGTTCCATTGGCTTGTGATCAAGATGTATAGATTTAATAGGCATTTACCACAGGTCCCCAGGCACAATCTTACATTAGGTTGTTACTAAATCACACTGTTGTTCTTTGTTTAAACAAAACTTTGGAAGAAACATGGATGAAAAAAGCATATGGCTCATTTTCTCAAAACTAAAGGAGCTAGGGACTGCTTTGCAGTTTGCCTTAGGGTTTTCAAAATAGTCGATATTATGTCCCATCTATAGTCTGAAGTAAATAAAACAGTGGAAAAATTAAAAGTATCCCAAGGAATAAACATTAATGAAGTATTGATATGCAAATGTGATATTTTGCTGAAGGTAAGGTAGAAGGAAAGCCATGTAAGGTGATTTTTCAAAAGCTATTAACACTAACCAATTTTTTTTCCTTTGAAGTTTCTACCATGGTTTTAAAATATGATCAAAGTTAGGAAAGCACTAAGGAGCTTTGATATAAATCAAGAAAAGATTCAGTTCCACATGTTTGCATACATTCCATAAAACATTCCTAGTAGTATCCAAAATCAGTTATGCAGTTCCATAATTACACAGCACCAAAATATTTCCCTCTTATTTTAGGAATGGTAAACAGCAATTTCAGTATCATATACCTAATCACAATATAAGACTGACACTTCTGGGTTTTTTTGGAGGTATTTTGAAAATCAAGCCCTGTTCTGAAAAGAAGTACTCTCATAAATAATTACCATTCACTTATTTCATTGATGCAGTACTCTGTCCTTCATGGCTTACTTTTCAAGCGTGCAGCTGACCTTAATGCCATGGTCATCAGTGAAGCCATGAGACAAGAACTGGCATTTTTAATAAAGCTGCTGCATTTCAAAACTCTCACCAGTTACAGCACAGTTCCAAAATGAAGAATACTCTTTGAAACGTCCTACCTACCACCCTGACACTGCCAGAGTGAGTTGCCATGGATAAAGATCTATCAGATCAGAAACAGGTCACAATCCAACACAGACTGTAGACCTAAGAAACTGGAAACATCCAAATACACTTCCAATCTAACTAGCATACAATGAAGATTTTCTTGTCTGTTCATGACTGAAAATACGTACCGTCTCTAGATAGTAATTATGTCTTAAAATCTCTCTTACAAGAGCCAATCTCTTTTTAAAAACATCTAAGTACATGTTTTTAATCAATGGGTACAACCTAGTTTAAGTTTGCTAGCTTTAAAAGCTGTTACTTGTTGGAGTTCTGGGCAGCTAAACCCTAGCACATCTGAAGTGCCAGGGAATTTGTGGCACGGTCACTTTTGGCTTGGAAAATTTATCTCTATAAATACAGTAATATTTTCTGGAAGCTTACCATCCCAAGGCACTAGGCATGTGGAAACGTGCCTTGTGGCCTTGAAAGCACAGGGAAAACCATGCACTTGATTCTTTTCACGAAAAAGACAGGTTTTGGTCATACAGTACAGGACATCTGTCAATCCTGATTCAGCTCCTGAGGATTTTAAAACCATATATCCCACCTTTTTGGAAAATGCCTTATCATCAGAATAAAATTTATTTTGCAGGTAGAAGAATTTTCAACTCCTCCTTTTGAAGCTGTAGAATAGAATTAAAGTGAGAGAAGGAAAGGACAATGAGCAAAAGGCGTCTTGGTAAATTCTGAACTTCTAGAGAGAAATGACAGTGGGAATTCAGACCTCCAAAATCCCTCATGTTATCCTAATCCTTAATCCATCTTTCTCCAAGCATCGGGAGTGTACGGATTAATATATATTGAGTAAGACAGCTGTGTTCACTAATTGGCATATGCTTTTAAGTCTATCAGAAGCTGGAATAACTCATAACAGCTCCAATTCTGAGCTTGCATATTTCAGACTAAATGTAGAAATGATTTAAAATCCTTAAAAAGATCACAAAGTATTATTTTCTTTAAAAGTTACTTCAATCAGTCATCTTCTTAGCCAATTCAATTTCTCCTTGAAAATATATTTGATTTATTATTGTTAAGATAATTCTACCTGTATCTTCTTTAAAGGTCTGTCTCACTGTTTTTTGGTTTTTTGGGTTTTTTTACTTGCATAAGATATTACCCTAAAAATAAAACTTCAAATTGTTTCTAGAGAAAAATTCTAAAATGGCAAAAAATCAGAATCAAGGAAAAGCCTACAGAAGAGTAAGATCAGAAAAGATTTTAAATAATTAATAAAGGAAATTGAAAGAACTTGACTTTCAAAACCTGCTCTCTGCCTTTGAAGATGCTAAAATGTGCTACTGTTTCATTTCAGTAATAAATGTTCAAAGTTCACTTCTCACACATGTCTGTAGAGTTTTAAGGGAAGCAATAAAACGCTGGGTTAATAGTTTGCTTTTGCAATTCTATTTTTTGGATGATCTCCATCTGCATCATTGTATCTTGAAGAGGCTGATAAGAAAACAGTCAGTTTAAACTATTTGTGACAACAGGTCTTGGAATATAAATGACTCTTGAATTTCGAACATGGACTTCAGAATTGGGCTAACAGTTTTTAAGTTTCTATCTTTCAGTGTTCTGTGATGTCTGGGATGCACTGCTACATTAGTAGTCTTTATGTGCCATAAGTCATACACCATCTGTTGTATGTTTGCCTTAGTATACAGTAATTTTTTTTTTATTTTGGTATAATCTTTTATTTATTTTAAACACTTTACATTTTGGAGCTCCCTCGTGTTCTCCATTCTACCTACTTAAAGTAGAGGAATGTGTTATTGCATAGCAACAAGGAATCATGCTCCTTATATCTACCCTGTACATATATACCAATTTTAGAAACTATATGCTACCCCTTTCTCACATCTGTGTGAACATATTGAGGCAGGTTCTGATAAACATGGCCATAATGTGTGCATGGGACAGTCACCGACTTGAATACAAGTAAAAAGTGCTTTGAAATCTGTATATTCACATGCACACTATACACAGACACACACACATCCCCCCCCACAAGAACTTCCCATTCTTGACACATATAGCCAGCAAAGTATTGTCCTGCTTCAGAATATGTATGAATCACTTTATCGTCACCAAAAGGAGAATGGAGAAGAACACTACCAACAGTCAGGAAAATAAGAGGATTTCTGATCATGTGAAAATTGGAAATAATATTTTACAGAGGACTGGGTAAAGCATTTATTTATTTAATTATTTATTTATTAATCAAAGCAACAATAGTAGCAAAAGGGTCAGATTGTAAACACAGATCCATCCTTGCATCATCACTTCTCCAGTAACATCTTCTGCTGGCTTCATATGCACAAAGAAAGCTTTCAAATGGAAATGACAAAATCTCTCATCTGCAATTAGGGTCTTGCGTAGCATCATGCTTTGCAAGTGATTTTCAGAAAAGTAGCAGAGAAAGTCAACATAAAAAGATCTGACTCTCATAATATCTTTTTTGATGAGCTTAGTGATGCAGAGATTTGGAAATTTGGTACTCCGGTCCTCTAACATACAAACTGGCATCACTCCATCACTTATATTGAAGACAGGAGGTACATTACTTAAAACCGATCATGGATCTGGACAATAGCAGTATCTTTTCATGCAGTTAACAAATTTCAGAATCACTTCAATATAAGTGATTCAATAAGCAGAGTAGGAACAGTTGGAAAGAACATAGTAAAGCCCTTCTGCAAAGAGAAGTATGGAATTTGTAATGTGTGTACTTAGATGAGTAATGAGACATTTTTATTTGGATGAAAGTATTCTAAGGAAAGTTTATGCAACCTATTTCCAAACACTTATTAAAAGGTGCCAGCAGAATTACAGGCAGTACCTGGATAATTAATGACAATAAAAATGGTTTTAGAGATATGCCTAGCCTCTCCTGGGTCTGAGAGTCTTAAAGCTCAGAAAATAGTGCAAATAATTCCTTCTGAAGTTGTCTTGTTAGCAAACAGACATGTTTTCCCCTCTTTTTACACAGATTTTTTTTCTTCACTTCCTTTATCTTCCTCATCCCCCCCCCCCACACACATACAAAAACCTCCACCCTCAAAGCAAAAGAGAAATAGTCATTTCCTCCTCAACCTCCACCAATTTTACTGACATTGTAATTAAAGAGCTGACAGGGAAAGTGCAGTACTTGCTGTGAAATGAAAATGTTGCACTAAAAAGAGTCCTAGACAGCTCAGTGATAAGATAATTTAGATGGCAAGGGAAGGAAGCTAATGTATATGTGGGTATAAATGACAAAGAGCGGAGATTTGAGCTTTTGAAAATGTGGTTCAGACATCTCCTCTTGAGACTGTGGGAAAGAAGGTGCAGCGCAGTACTTTCAGCTTTCCTGCCAGTCACAGGTAGAAGCTGAGAGCTATTGAGCAGGAGCTGCATCTGAATGAGAAAGGAGCAGACAGAAGGAAATTGATGGCAGGTAAGTGTTGTTAAAGCAGAAATGTGTAATGAGGGAAAAAGTAACAAATAGAAAGAAAAACATGGTGGTTTCCTAGAGAAAAGGAGCCAAAGCATTTTGAAATATTGCTTCTTTACAGATACAAAAAGTGATAATGAGAACACAGTAGCTGAACTGTAGGTATAAAGTGAACATTTTTTTTCTTCTTTTTTTAAGCAAAACATGATGAATTACATAGAAGTGACTTTTGGCTTGGTCTGAAAAGAGACCTAAAATATAACAATATAAAGCCCATTAAAAAGGGTGATTCAGGAGGACTGGAGCATGTGTTATAATATGTATAAAAGGAGAATATCAGGAGAAAGGAATGACATTTGCAAATTTCCTGCCAACATAAATCAGTTGGACTGAAGTGAAAGATAGAAATGCCAAGAAAATAATTACAGGAAACTTTTGAAGACTTTGTAGGTCTGAATGACAAGGAAAACCAGGAAGTATAAGGACTACAATGCCAATAATAAAGGATTTCCATTACTCTGACATTTCAAAATATGAAAACCATGAAGTGTTCATGAAAGGGGCTAATTTGAGAGTGACTGTAATCTGTACTGCTTAAGCTGCCAGAGAGGTCTGCAGCTTTATTTGTTTACTTCAAAGAAAAGAGCCATGTAGATAAGTTATTGGTATGCAAATAGTCAATGCTGATGAAAAATTACATTTAAGATACCCTAAAAGGTTACTGCAGAAAACTAAATATTTGAAGTGAAGTATTAAGAACTTGTGCAATACTTAGAAGATTATCATCTGAAAACGTACAGAGATGAATGATTCGGTTAAAAATGAAAGCTGTTGTAAAGTATCAGTATCACAAATGAAGGCTGATGTGAAGTATCAGTATCACTTAAAAACTAAGCCTAAAAAAAAAAAGAACCCAAAACATTGAGAGCTTTTGCTAATCTTTCTTTTCCTCTTTTTTTTTACTTAGTCAATATTTTTGTATCACCTGAATACTAGATCATCAGCTCTAAAATCAAATCAGTGTTAAGCAGTATCTTTTTTATAGTACAGTTACAGTAAGGACACAGAAATCCCATGAGAAAGCTTACTCACAAGACATATCTCAGCCATAATTTTATAATATTAGGTTTGAATAGGATTCAGAACTGATTCTGAGACTCTTTTGGTCATGCTGAACTATGTATACAGATTTACTAAAATTGACTTTAATCGGAGAAGTTTACAAAAATAATATTTGAATCATGTCCTCCTTATCAAAAGTAGCTAGATCTCACTTCTCTATACAAATGATTAAGCGCGAATTAATCCAAGCTGTAAAAGTGAAGACAGTGTCTGCTGAGCATTCAGAAAGAGCATCTGGAGAACTCAAAATGTATTAATGAACTTCATGCAGAGAATGTTAGTCTAATATCCACAGGCTGATGAACAATGACATGTTGTTGAAGAAATCTGTGAGTAAAGAAGTGAATTACCACTAAATTTTTTTTTTTGTATTCATGAAAAGATGCTCAAAGTCTGAATTATGGTTTGTTTCTTAAACTTGGTATCTATCATTTGATAATGGTTTCTCTGTAGAATTACTGAAATAAATTTCAAAGTGGAGTTAGTGCCTAGCATCTTCGCTTTTTTATGCTTCCTTCCTTTCTTTTTCTTTTTTGGTTACTTTAACTCCCCATTTTATTTCTTTCCATTTGACTGTTGAAATTCATTGTACTTATTTGTTTAGAGTCTCTGCATTATTCTCTGCATTATTCTTTTGTTAATGTAGTGCGATAATCCTGAAATATTCACTCATTATAGTTGATGGCATCAAATCAGATTACCTTACATAGCAACCGTTACCAAGAAAGTCAACATCTCAAGCTGTATAATCTGAGTTAACATTGTTAAATGCCTTTTTTATTTTATTTTAAAGCCTCGTCTAACCTTCCTTGTTCAGCAGGAAGTTTTCCTATATAGTTATTTATGATCTCTTAGCAGTAGAAAAACCCACTATCTTGATAAGTGAAAGTCTGAACAGTTCTCATGCTCCCAAACAAGTCTGAACAGCAGTCAGAAGAGAGAACACAAGTATGTTTAATTGCTAGGATGGTTTGTTTATTATCTCGGAGAATCGTAGGAGAATCTCATCTGCAAAGTGTTTACTTAGCTTATAAACAAATTTAGATAGATGTCTGTCATGGAGAGTTCTGCTTCTATGAAATAGCACCTATAGAGAAGACTGAAGAGATAGAAGAACTTGATTACCTCAAATTTTATCCTTTTTGCCTATCTCTTTAAGGACTTCAAGATGTTGGGCTAATAGCAATGGGCGCAGGCAGAAGAGAGGCCGTGGCAGAGCTTCCTGACATTAGCCGGCAGAAGTGCCTAACTGACATCTCAAAATGAGAGATAGTTAAAGTTCCTTGTCTGTTTGGGCTTTGATTTGTCTGCTGCAAGTTCCTCACATAAGTCCAGCTACTCTCAGTTATGTTTTGATACAATGTTCAGTCTACCAACAAATTCCTTTTTTTTAAGTTCTGTGTCTAGGTATTTTCTAATTCTTGTGGCTGACCGGTTAGGTCCTACCTGGCCTTTTTGAGAGTCCTTGTTCTCCTCATGCTGCTCACACAGAAGCATAAGTAAACTTCAGTATGGTTCTCATGACCTACTACATATTTTTGTCTGCAAATCTGATCAGACTTCACATGATTAATTCATTCAGAATAAAAGGTATACAAACTGAATTTTTCTAAACCTTGACTATAGTTAAACTATAGTTAGACAGATCACATAACATTATATATTTACTAAACAGTCATCATCTTGAGGGACAACTTCATCCAAGAAAAGCCGCCCCCACCATGTCTTCTTGTGTTATCTTTCAATCCATGTAATTCCTTAACAGTGTCGGTACTTCTTTATGGATCTATGTGATTATCTTATTCTGCAATAAGCAGTACAGCAGAGACAATACGTTTTAAGATTATTTTATGATCTCCAATTTTTTTCCCAGTGAATGAAAACCTGTGCAGAGTGAAGTGAAATATAATGCATCATAAGCAACTTTTTATTAAAACCAGAGAAATGTGGAAGGAGATAGTGGATTCACCAACAGGTTTCAGTATTATTCACAAAAACATTGGAGGAGGCAGTGTTTACTTCCACCCACAGCCTGCAGTTTCGTTGTTAGAGCGCTTATCTGCCATGCTGAAGTCCTGGGACCAAAGCTCTGTTTACACTTGATTTAGAGCAAAGACTTGAACTTGGCTCTTCCACATCTCAAGAGAGTATGCTAACTCTTGGCTCATAGGATACTCTGGAATGAATAAATATTAATCTCCTTCTGAAGAGGCTCTACTTCATGTAAGTAAATATTAATTCAGGAAAAGAGTAAGAATGACATTACATAGTCTAATTGTTAGAGTACACAACTGGACGGAAAGACAGCTGGATCCCAGGCCCTGTTTCAGTGAAAGCTGTCTCTTGACCATAGCATCGCTTCATATGCCATTTTGTAAATGTTGCCTAAATCTCCTTGCCTCTCCAGAAAGTAAAAACACAAACATTTATTTGACATTCAGAAAAGAACTGCTTCAACACTGCTGCAGTTGTTCTCTATAATTTACTTTGCTAAAAGTATGAAAGTCATATTTGCAAATTATTTTGACTGCTTCAGAACTACAACTTTCAGCAATAAATGAATGCCCCAAAGGGTTGGTTGTTTGCACTTTTTTTTCTTGTCAATGTTTTTGAGGAGTTGAAATACAAATCTTAAGATATTTGCAGTTAATTTGGCAAAAGTTTTTGTTATTGTTGTTACTTTTGTTTCCCATTCCTAAACACCTTAGTTAGCAACTGTTTATTTATCACAGGAAGTCTACATGGAGACCTTTGACAGAAAAGAAAAATTAAAACCATAATTGTTTAGGCTTTCTAACACTTTTAAATATTTGTTCCAGTTTTATTAGATGCATATTAGATTTAGGCCACCAACCTTAAACTTAGCTATTCTGGTTTGTTAGAGAACTGAAAAATGTCCTGAAACCAGACTAGCAAGAAAAGTTCCTTCCTATCTCCCTGCCCCTAGACTGATTGCTAGTAATTTAACAAAATATTTTTCTGGAATTTGAAAATTTTCTAGGTTCCAGTTTCTAAATCAAAATAATCTCTCCTGTTGTGGGACTCCCTCACAGAAAATTCCTGTCTCTGTGCTCTGTAAAGCTGCATTTTACTGGTCTGAGTGCATCTTCCACTTTTGGGGGGATGTAAGTAATTTAAACCTGTGCGGTTGTCCTGTGTGCCAATCTCTCCAGGGTTTTGTATGTCTTTTGGCACCTCTTTTGGCAGCTACAATATTATATATGGTAAGCAGATAAAAAGATAATTAAAGACTGATTTTGCATTTGTACAATATATTTATAATGCATATTCATTTAATAGTGGTTCGAAATATCTACTTTTACTATCTGTGAGATAACTCAGTTTCTATGTGAGTTACATGTAAAGATAGATCACTATCTACGACAATGAATTTTTTTTTTGCTGGATCACTTTTGTTGAAGAATGAAGAAAAATGCAGGAGAAACTCCTTAAAGAGATTAAGGAACCTCTGTGGCTGCAGCAGGGTTTGCATAAAATAGCAGTTAATAACTAATTTTTTTGATTGTCGAGGTTTACTTTGGCAGTGGCAATTTCCCAAAGCTAAGTCAGTCCCTAACCTAAGAGAAATCAGGGGCAGTCCTCCTCAACTATTAAACAATATTTCACTTTGAGTAGCTTCCACATCTCATCAGCTATGACCTCTTATCCCAGCTCTTTCTCTATGCCAAGATCAGTAGCTGTCTGAATCAAAAGGGTATTAATGAATCAAAAAAGTGTAACTCTTTTTAAAACTAACTGTTAATAATATGGAGTAATATGGTTGTCATGGAAAATTGTAATCCTTTCCTGGTTCCAGCTAAATTCCCAGCAAATTTTGTAGGAACTGCTTGCACAGCTGATGGATGCAGAATCATAGAACAAATGCAAACATTCTATAACACTTAAAGTCCATAAATGCAGAGTTTCTGCAGGCTTCAAAAACAGGACCTAATTGAAAGTGCTCTGAAGGCAGAGACTTCACTTGACATCAGAAATCTTTGATTCCTTTTATGGTTCCTAAGTCATTTTGGCAATCTTTACTGGTGATAAAAAAGAAGGTTCTCATCTCTTAACCAGGGATAATTGCAAATGGCCATGCCATAGTCTCACTTTTCACTGCATCTGGTATAAAGAAATAGAAGGAAAAACAGAAGTATTCAGTAACTTTTCCTTACCTAAAAATAGGGCACTCTTCAGAGTTAGATTATGGTTCTGATTTTGAGAGAGTTGTTTGAATTTTTCTCTCTCTTTGAGCAGCTTACCCTTGCTCTTCTGCTATCACTGATATTTCTGACCTTTCTGGAGAAGTCTCATTGTGTTGTAGCCAGGAAGTAACTTTAGCCTCTGACATGCATTTTCAAACCTGTAAATCACCTACTTTCCATAAAGCACCCAAGTTTTAGCCTTATACTTTGATTTTTTTTCCTCCCAGGGTCTCTTTCTCCAAAACATTTTCCATAGTTTCATGATAGCCATGATAGCTTGCACAGCCCTTAATAGCAGTGCACTTTTACCAGGGCACTATTAGAGAGAGACAAGGTTCAAGATATTTACCTTCATTTAACTTTTCTAGTATCTGTAGACATTTTAATATTGTTTTCTCCTCAAATTAGATGATTTTGGTTAACATCAAAACCACTTAAAGTATTAATTGGCTGAGGAAAGTATTTCCTGAGAAATTATTTCATTTAAAAGGTAAAGCAAATGTTCTTTTGTCTGCATCTTCCCCATTAAACTATTCCATCTCCTGCATGCTAATTCCCATTACCAAAAGCCTCCTCCAATTGATTTGACATTTTGGATAACTGTTCTCACAGGAATGAACAAAGTTATCTAATCAGTAGCAAAGAAAACTAGGATTTTATCACAGTCTGGTCAGACTCCTTAAAACGTTGTTTCACATTTCCAATACATAAGAATTTTCAAGAACTAATTTTATTGTCGTTAGCAGCAGGGGCATCTTTGCTGTCAACCTCAAGGGGAACAAGATCACTGCCAGTTAAAACTAAAAATGAAATTTTAGCTTACTTGTTCAACATAAAAGAAAAAGCCCAAGAAAATTCTATTTTATCTTGGAAATTTCTGGGCAAGCCAGGTGAATATTTTTCTTAATCTATTATGTCATATGAATCCCATCTTTTTCTCATTTAATATGTTGGTCTTGGATTAAAGTAAAAAAAATAAAAAATAAGATTTTTTTAAAATAGTTATAGTTTTTTACATGAATGGATAAGATCATGATAATTCTAATGAGATAGCTTATTTGGCTAGTACAGCAATACATGCTGAAAAATTATTAATGAAAGCTGATCTTCACTGCAACAAGAAGAGCAGGGAGAGGGTCCCTGGAAAAATGACAAAAGATTTGCTAATTCTCATGATACTTTTCAAATGTTATGGCTGCAGCTGGACCCATTTGTTCAGATTTACATGTAGAAGTGGAACAGGCCCCCCCTCCCCCATTTATGACAGACACTTTGGGAAACACATCTTCCAGAAATGCACTCTCACTTTTTATACAAGCTGATAGAAGTGTGTGAGAGGACACAGCTACAGACTAGATAATGCAGCAAGAGGAAACATAAACAAATAAGGAGGAACAGATGAACAAAAGGGAAAGAAACACAACTTGCAGTGTTTTTTCTCCATGTTGTTTTTCTTTTCTGCAGAAAACAATGTTGTTTGTTGTTAAACTAATAATTAATTTTGTTGCAAGCGTGCTAGCCTGAATATTGTCTTGTATTTCTGCAATAGCATGTGATTGAGAGGATATAATATGATACATAGGATCACAGAATTATAGACTTGTTTGTTAAAAATATGAGCAAAGTATTGAACATACTGCTGTTTGGTGACAGTCGGGGACCTCACTTTGACAGCTACATAGTCTTTCAAAATAATTGTTATGAAAAATTGTCAACCCAACTTTTCTTAATACTTTTAGAATATAATAATTTGGTTTATGTTTTTTTTTTTCATTCCAGTGTGAAGACATTCAGACCTCTGCCCCTGAATATACTCAAGACACCTTTAATGTATGTAGGATATGAATATTTCAAAGTTTTTGAAAATCAAGGTGATTGGAGATATCTTATGTTGAGCACCAAAAATCACTAGTCACTGTAGAAAGGAAAGGAAAGGAAAGCAGTACATTCTAAAATTACTCAAGATTTTATGTATGTAAGGGAAAGGTGTTTATCTAAACTGAATTGGTGCAGATGCCACAGTGGATACAGGTTACAAGAATGTTGTGTTGTTTTTTTTTTCTTCAAACAGTTACAAATTAAATGACAAAAATTGTTACCTCTATATTGTTAAAGAACTTGTTAAAAAAACAAACTTAAGAATTTAAAAGCTCTAGGGATAGAATCAAAGAAAAAATAATATGTATGACATGGTTTGCTTGGGTGATTCTCAGTCTGGTTTTCTATGTCTATTTCTATGCCTTTAAAAGCTTATTAGTATACCCTGAATACTCCTTGATATTCAAATATCGCAGATGCAACTAACAAACTTAGTGACGTTTTTTGTTCCATTAATTCATAAGTCTCTCATCAAATGCAGAAGTTATTTTAGTTCTAGGAATACAACTGTAGCAAGTACCATTAAATATTTAATGTTCACCTCAGTGAAGTGTGGGCTGGATGAGTGGACAGTGAGGTGGATTGAGAACTGGCTGAATGGCAGAGCTCAGAGGGTTGTGATCAGCGGTGCAGAGTCTAGTTGGAGGCCTGTAGCTAGCGGTGTCCCCCAGGGGTCAGTACTGGGTCCAGTCTTGTTCAGCTTCTTCATCAATGACCTGGATGAAGGGACAGAGTGCACCCTCAGCAAGTTTGCCGACGATACAGAACTGGGAGGAGTGGCCGATACACCAAAGGGCTGTGCTGCCATTCAGAGAGACCTGGACAGGCTGGAGAGGTGGGCAGAGAGGAACCTCATGAAGTTCAACAAAGGCAAGTGCAGGGTCCTGCACCTGGGGAGGAATAACCCCCGGCACCAGTACAGGCTGGGGGTTGACCTGCTGGAAAGCAGCTCTGCTGAGAAGGACCTGGGAGTGCTGGTGGACACCAAGTTAAGCATGAGGCAGCAATGTGCCCTTGTGGCCAAGAAGGCCAATGGTATCCTGGGGTGCATCAGGAAGAGTGTTGCCAGCAGGTCGAGGGAGGTGATCCTCCCCCTCTACTCAGCCCTGGTGAGGCCACATCTGGAGTACTGCGTCCAGTTCTGGGCTCCCCAGTACAAGAGGGATGTGGCACTACTGGAGCAAGTCCAGCGAAGGGCTACAAAGATGATTAGGGGACTGGAGCATCTCTCTTATGAGGAAAGACTGAGAGAGCTGGGCCTGTTTAGCCTGGAGAAGAGAAGGCTGAGAGGAGATCTTATCAATGTGTACAAGTATCTGAAGGGAGGGCGTCAAGAGGATGGAGCCAGACTCTTTTCAGTGGTGCCCAGCAACAGGACGCGAGGCAACGGGCACAAACTGAAACACAGGCAGTTCCATCTGAACATGAGGAAAAACTTCTTCACTGTGAGGGTGACAGAGCACTGGAACAGGTTGCCCAGAGAGGTTGTGGAGTCTCCTTCTCTGGAGATATTCAAAGCCTGCCTGGACGCAATCCTGTGCAACGTGCTCTAGGTGACCCTGCTTGAGCAGGGGGGTTGGACTAGATGATCTCCAGAGGTCCCTTCCAACCTCAACCATCCTGTGATCCTGTGATCCTCAGTACGCTGTGCATTTATTTCAAAGATATTCGTAGTACCTATCTACTTTTCAGTGACTTTCATTTTAAAAGGAATAAGTCTGAGCTCATAGCTACATGTATTTGATTGTGGAATATCTTCCCAAGAGAACTGATAGAAATTCCATCAGTAATATAACCCAAAACCACAAGATCAAATACTGGCCTATAACTGGCCTATAACCGTCTGGGTGACTTGCATAAAACTGTACTTTCTATAGGGAAAAATGTCAAGAGATTTTGGAACACATTGACTTCCTAAGAAAAGTATTTTCCTAAATCCCTGAGACATTATTGGAAAGTTTTCATTGCAATTTTGATGTAAAAAAAGTCATACAATAGATTCACTACTTTTAAGATTATAGATCAGATCCTGAGCTAGTCCTTTCTCATAGCTTTTCTTTCCCATATCTCCTTTTTGCCTAGTTTCTCATTAGAATAAAATTAACTATTTTGTACCTGAGAAAGCATTTACAACCACAATTCTGCAAAGGTTCTCCACTTTCTTTGTGGAGAAATGGTTTGCTTCTCCCAACTAGAAATATTTTGGATTTTTTTCTTAATTCAGGCTCATGTTCAGCTTGAAGTAGAATTGACTAATTAGAACTTGGTGAAATTATACACAGTGGATTTGCTGTTCAGTTTGTTGATGGGGAAAAACATGAACTAAAAAGTTTCTCTGCTGTAGATTTTCACAGCATTCTTCAATACTTTTTAAATAGAAGGCATGCTATCTTAAGTGAGAAAATATTAAAAGTATTAATTTATTTAAAGAGATCATTTTCCTGTAAAATAAATGCCATTTGCCTACAGTTACCCCACAGCAGTATCTGAAATACTGCATATCTTTCTTAGTACTCAAAACAGGAAATGGCAATTTTCTCTGAAATACCTTTGTATAGTGACTGTCAGCAGTATGGACATAGAAAGATAAACTGCTCCACTCTCACATTTTGATTATTCATTTAAGCTTCACAGAGATATATCAATAATGAAATTTTTATTTGACAAAATGGAAGGAAATAATGCTTCTATCTTTTATTTTCCCCCATCTTCCCTCTTTCCTCTCTCAACTTTGTCAGATGAATATACCCAGGCTATCACTACCTTGACAGTTAATCAATTTTTTAGACTAATGGTTTTCATGTCCTTTTGTTGGAGGTTCCCACCCCCCTTCCTTGAGCAGCTGCTGTTTTCTCTGAACCATAGCAACCAGTCAAGTGAGCAGAGTAAGTAGCTCCCTCAGAAAGCAACACCAGCTCTACTCTATACACGGGCTAGTGAAGAATGCCTCATAGCAACCATTCCCATCCTCCATTACTAGGGTTATAAATATTATTTCTCATGAATGAGGACTATTATCAACATGGACAGTGATATCAATAACCCTCCCTGGGTACTTCTCCTTGGTCTACAGGCAGGAGCAGTTGGAAAGATCTTTCAGTGGGGCTTTATGTAGTCTGGATCCTAATGTTGTAATAGCAATTCCTTTTTTTTTTTTCCCCTAGGAAGAAGCCAACTTGTAGTAGCAAAAGAACTTTTGTAAGGGCCATATAGAAGGAAATGAGTAGCCCTAGCAGGACTCCTCTTTGGTAGGTTCCAGGTGGTATTACAGGAGCCTAGCAGAAACAAGAGCACTAAGAATTGATTATTAATAGTTACTTTACATGGTTTGGCACCAGCAGATAATTTTCATACTTTTCCCATGGTCTGTTGAAGCCTGTCTGTCCCACCTGGCCAAGACATTGCTTTAGTTTCCCACTTGCCATCAGAGGCAGGGTAAGAAGTGCCAGTGAGTTTCTGATTTTCCTGCCTTGTCAGGGCATGAGAATGTGTCAAAGTAATTAAAAAGTCCAAAGAATGTTTTTGGAAAAGAAGACGGTAAAGATAAAGCTGCTACTGTGGCAACATTCCTGCATTACACCTCTTCCTTAAGCATGTGATTTAAGAGAGAAGGCTTTAGAATGAACAATAGTAAAGTATATTATAAGTTCAGGACCAAAAGTTAAGTAAAACAAGGGTGATGATTTACACATGCTTATAGTATGGTGAAAGTAAAATTCTTATTATTTTTTATTAAATATTATCACTTATTTTTGTAATTCCTGAAATGAATAAGGAGGAGACTGAAGGAGACAGGTAGACACTTCCAGGATTTGGAAAGAAATCAAACTACTTCAAAGGATCAAGGATTTCTATGTTTGCTTTGTTTTTTATCCAAACTGTGATTTAAATTTTATAAGAATAGTTATGTAGTTCATTTAAATTGTTGACTGAACATAAATGAATCTAATTCTGCTGTGGCAAGGCTTGCATGCCTTATTATCTAACTGTCATTTGCAGATCATTGGGAGAATAACAAAAATGTATTTCTGTTTTAAAAATCTTCAAGGAATTTCATTGTTAAAATTTCAGAAAACCTGTATGATTTGAGATAGGAGACAGCTCATGATTAGGGCATACAATAAAATCATCCTCCCCTGAAAACACATTATTGTATCCAATGAACACCATTTGAATAGATCATTTTAACAAAAATTTCTGCAAAATCCCTCTAGTCAAATAAATCCATTGGTTTATATTGAGAATTTTTGGCAAAGCTTCATTGAGGGACCATTAGTAGTTCATCAAACTCAACATTAAGGATTTGAACAGTTCACAAGAAGTTTAGATTTGTACATTAATACTTTCAAACCTTTTTTTTCTCATGATGAAAACTTTTGGAAACTGAATAAAATATATTTTACTGACTTTAAAAACTGCATTTTAGATGCAGCAATGTACAG
Source organism: Apteryx rowi (assembly GCF_003343035.1). Taxonomy (NCBI): domain Eukaryota; kingdom Metazoa; phylum Chordata; class Aves; order Apterygiformes; family Apterygidae; genus Apteryx; species Apteryx rowi. The sequence continues at coordinate 923,325 of NW_020450030.1, forward strand.
AGTCATTTTCAGTGCAAGAGACCAATGGACATTGGAGTGGCATCTTACTCTTCCTGTGGTTTAATTTAGTTCTGAAATAAAAGAGAGATCTTCAAGGCCTGTGCCATGCTTATGAAAACAAAATTCAGGCTCGTAAGTGACTTTCTTTTGCTGCCAAATCTAGCTAAAAAGACCCACCTGTCCTGGATGTCTTTGCACAGTCTTCCGCTAATGTGTTCAAAGAATTGTGCTAGTAATAATTAATACCTGCAATTGCCACTGAGATATATCTTTGCTCTTCAGTCAGCAATTTGTGAAAATGTTCTTCCACTGTTTGAAGAAAAGCAGGAAAATTGTCTCCCTGGGTTACTACAGCTAAGAGAGACACAGTCATTCACTGAGAAGTGTCGTCATATGAAGTTTCTACAGAGTACAAAGATACTTTCAAAGCTGCGCTGAAACTACATGACCTTTCAATCAATACATAAGAGAATAGCTGGAATGTGAGATAATAAGAAAAAACATTGAACAAAAGAATTTTATTCATATATGGAACATTTTTTTCCGTTTACCTTAATTTTCAGATTAAAAGTGACTGTGGCTCTTCTGGCTTCCACCAAGATTTTTTTTCTTTATTGGCATTTTCTACTCAAATTTAATTATGCTTTTTGTATTCCTGTAAGGTTGGAAGATTTAGCAGAGGTTAAATATGCTTGTCTGACAAGAACACTGTTATTTTTGGACTGGGGTGGTTTTAATGGGATGGTGGAAAAAGCAGTTTATTGCAATAAGTGAATCAAATTCATGGCAGAAGCTACTAAAATATTTACAGCCTAAAAAATAAATAAATGATCTGGCAAGATGTTATAGCACTTGATGTGGATTGAAATTTCAATATGAGGAGCAGTGGTAAAAAAAAACCAAAAGAGTTGACTAACCTCTAAGAATAGCTCTTAGACCATCAGTAGTGTGCTGCTTTACTCACAGTCAATTAGGCATACCACCCTGATGACATCACTTCAAGGCCATTAATTAATCTATCCCTTTTTATGATCTTTCACACCTTTCACTGTGGTCAAGAACCTGATGAAGGATGAAGTGGATGCTAATATTTATACAGCACTTAATGTAATTGGGTCTTGACCTGGCTAGGCACAACAGTTATATAAATAAATAAAAAAAGAGAATTGCTGCAGGGCTCAGCATGCATTAGTTCTTAGACCTGCATTTTTGCTGGTCCTTTGGGCACAGGAAATATCAGATATATTATGACACCCTGAGTGTGGTCTGTCAATAAATTAATATTTAACAATCAAGAGAGATTAGGAGCTGAATGTTAGCTTTAGAAAAACACTCCAAAATTCCAAACTAAACTCCTTCCTCAAAAACAATAGGCACAGCCTAACAGAAACCAATTAACTTGAAGGGTTAAATAGACATTTGCAGAAGTACTATACTTAAGGTTTGAAAAATACAGGTTTTGGGAAGAAGAGTGACCTAATATAGAAATGTAACACATACACTTTGTAAAAAACTCAGCAGCTGAGTCGTCAAGATATAGGAAGAGGTACTTTTTTCCCTCTACATATAGAATGCAAGCAGAACTCTGACAGGGGGCCAAGTCTTGATTTTTCTTGAAAAAAAAAAAAAGTAGGTTAAAGAACAAGTGTAAGTTAAGGAGTGTGTAGGTATTGCTTAAGAAAATCATTGTTCTGTTCCTAAAATTGCTTGTTTTAAGGAAATGTGGAGCTGTTTGGGTGTTTGAAAAAAGTTTTTCTCACCAACAATAGCCCTGCAGTGCCACAGTAGGAGCGTATTTATGTGATGAATTTAAGGAACCCACAGCTCTCCTCTGTCTCACTTGAAAGACTTTAAGAGTGTTTTCTGTCTTCCAGTGAGGCATATTTGAAAAAGACTGCAACTGGCAAACACACAAAGAGACCAAGAGAGGCATCGGTCTAAGTGTAAACATACACGCACCTCAGATASAGAACCTGAGGAAAGTAAATCCTTTTCTTGTAATCACCCAACCATCTTTTTATCTCCTCATCATTGCAAGTGGTACATTCATCAATATACCAAGTGACTGCATTTCCATTTTCTGTTCAAGAAATTTATCTTCTAGCTGTTGTTTTGACCTTTTGTTTATGTATATTTCTAAACCTAAGGTTGAGTGCATGGGGAATCAAAGATGAATTATTGAAACTGATAAAAAAACTGCTGAATCCTTTACCTGTCCTTTTCAAAATTTTTAGTATTGGTAAATTGAGTTGTAAATTTTTACTAGAGTAATGAAACTTTATATATTGTGTTATCTGGACCTTTATGGAATGCCAGCCTCATCTCATTTTTGTCAGAGTGTTCAACCCGGGAATATTGCAGTCCATATTAGAACATGCAGACTATTATAATAACCTTTCAAGGTGAAATTCAGCTAACTCCTGTCCGATTTTAAAGATGGGTTTTCCTCACATGAGGTTGTCCTAGTACTGCTGCCAGAAAACTGTTGGGGCTTTGTCAATAAAAGTTGATGCTACTGGCTCCTTTTTAAATAATGTACAAAATATTGTTGGCTTGCAATATAAATATGATGCATTTTACTAGGGAAATATTTCTCCATATTCTTTGTGACTTTAAAGATTGATTATTCTATCTCCATTTTCACCAAAAAGATTGAAATATTCTGCCATTCTTCCCTCCTGTCCCAGTTCTGTCTTCCTTCTTTGATCACCTAATAGGTCACAAGGTTGTCTCAGGTTTAATGCTATACTCATTAGCTGGTCCTGTCAAAACCCCCTTCTGTGTCGCACAGGACCTTGCCCATTCCCCTCGAGACAGGGAAGCATTACTGCCTAGCAGCCCTGTGCAAAAATCTACCAAGCTCAGCCTCCAATACATCTGCTAAAATGGTAGACCAGATTTCTGACCATGATTCTGTCTCAACAACATACAGATGATGAAGGAGTTCCCTAATACCAGATGAAGAAAAAATCCAAGGATAGCAGAGGGTATGTTCCTTGAACTGCAAAGTCAGTATGTAAAGTGCGCCTTCCTCTGTTTCCACCACACCACTCCTCTCTTGGGAAACTGTGCTGTCAAGAAAAGCAGGGGGGGACTCAGTGGACTGTAAAATGTGGCTTAGAGGCTCCAAAAACTTCTACTGAATGCATCATGGCAGGATTGAGAAGTGGGATGGTCTAAGCGTTACCTCATCGCAACTTTTCTGAAGAGCTATGCAGTGGGGCTTTCAGGTTCTTGTCTTATGTTAAAGCTAGGCAGATAGGCTGGTAAGAAATCAGGAAGGTTTCTGATTAAAAAGCATCAAATCCCAATCTACAGAGCATTTCAGAATCAATAAATCATTTAGTTATAAGTGTTTGTCTGGTTTATTTTTTCCTGAATAGCTACAACACTGATTGATTTCAATAGTCTTGTTATTTAGGGCCCTAGCTAAAGTGGAAAAGAGAATCAAGTACTGCTTGCTAGAACTTTAGTGTTCCTAGTACACTGTTCTGAGCAGAAGTGGTATTGAAAGGGAAAGGTAGAAAAGAAAGAAAGAAAATGTAGCTATATGAAATATTGCGATAGTATATACAGAAACACACACAGCATAGGAAATAAGCACAAGGAACTAACTAGAGCTCTACATACAGTCACAGAGTTATGACGTTGCTGAATTAACTGAGATGTGGTGGGACAATGCACATGACTGGAGTGCTGCAATGGCTGGATAGCCCAAGAATGTCATCCAGGTATTATTTTTACTTCCTGAATAAGTAGTTTGGTTTCCCTAAACTATTAATACAGAGTAGCTATTAAGTCTAGAGAACATACATACCACCTCACCTTGGCTTCAGCCTGAAGCTGCATTAATTGGTATGTGGTCTGATCCAGACTGGCAAGCTGTTTTGAGGACATCTCTGGGTTTATACCCTAAAGTACTCCAGTGGAGCAGGTGCAGCAGAAAGATCAGCTATCCCCGCACTGAGTCCAGTACTTTACATCCTTACCCAATTGGCAGGCTCTGATGAACAAATATTTGCTGAGAGAACAATCTGGAAAAGAAATCTGCAAAGGAACTTGGGAGAAAATTTCTTTTCCTCAGTTTCCTCTTGCAACAGATCTTGCATTGCTGGGCTATTTCCTCTGGTATCCGTGTGGAAAAATTCAAGGGAATTTGGAATACTGAAGCAGAGAAACTTCATGTAGTTAAATTCCCTGTGTATATATAGGAATTCTTACAGTGGAAGGAGTTTTGAGAGACAGCAAATTCTGCAGAGTAAGTTTTGGTATACCTCCTTCATGCTAAGGTCCCAGCCATTCTATTGGTCTAATTTTTCACTTGTGTTCAAAGTCATGTTATACTTGGCTAGATATCTTCCTTTTGTGAAGGTAAATTAAGAGGAGATTCAGAACAAAGGGGGAGAGTTGTGCTACCTGAAAGCTGAATTTTCTGTGCTGAAATCCATGAGTAAAGGCACCCAACCCTATCCATTCTTTGTCTCTGCTCCTCTGCAGAAGGGTAGCCATCTGGAAAAAGGAGGGGAAATTGTACAGCGGTGGAACTCTTATTTTTCTAAAGGAATATTAGATCTGCAGAGGGCTACTTTGAGACACACAGAGGAGTCTAAGCTTTAGTAAACAATCATATATTTGTAAAATCTGCCCGTGAAAGTATTGCAGGGCTTAAAAAGTCCCTAGAACAATAAATCTTCTTGTTCTTCCTGATGGAGATAGATTCTAAGGTCATCAACTATAAGGATAAGATGAGTCTCACATGAATGCTTTGGCCCAGAGCTGCACTGGTAATAAACAGGATTTTTATTACATTTCTAAGTGCTCCATGACATGTGTTAAATTACTGTAGGCTTCACGAACTGCAGCTCAGAAGTGTTGTACAATTGGATAGTTTCAATTTGTTCCCTTTGTTCCATTTCAACACAGTGCCTCAGCTTCTCTTGCAGAAGAAAAAAGCCTTTCATTTGTATTATTCATACTCTGATTAGATCTGTTCAACTTTGAGTAGTAGGTAAAGGAAATTCAGAATTCTTCCTGTTATTAAGGGGCAATACTTCTTCACTTTTATTGTTTAACTGTAATGGGCACTCACATTTTATATCTTGTCTACTATTGTATTGTACTATATATTGTCTACTATTGATCCAAGGCTGCATCTAAAATTCAGGACCTAGAAGCCCTTCTCAGCTTCTGGATACATCTTAGTTTCCTATCAGTCAGGCACAGGGCTTGCACCTCCTTCTGGCCATCCCAGCCCTGGTGGATCAGGGCTCAGGGTGTCAAGCAGTGCATCTGCAACTGCAATATACGCTTGTCCAAAATGAGTTGTTAGTTCAATAAGAACAGAAATAAATTCAGAGATATTAATCCCAAGATCCTTATTCTTTTAGGTTTAATTTAGATTAGAGTTTGTTAAAATTAGTAAGACTTTGTCTTTTAGAGGGCCTCATTATCTTGGGTGTGCTTCAAAGTCTGGTGAATCAATGTAAGTATTTGAATCCATGCTGGGTCAGAACGTTAACTCCATTTCTGTGATAGGTCATGTTCTTTCTATTGCGAAAAGAAGACTGAAAAAATTATTACAATATGTTGTGGACCAGAGCTCCCAATCAATCCTCTGAGGAACAGGCACATCAGAAGAAAGTATTGTGGACAGATTCACTGCAAGACTGAAGTATATGAATTGTGGCATTTTTCCTTTACCGCTGCAGGTAAAGCTAAAGACATATTCAAGTATCTGCTTTTAATGAAATAAATACTTCTGAGTTTCCTAAGCAGAGCTGATTGCCTATTCCTTATCTTATGCTTCCATTTTATTCAGTATTTGGAGTGAAGAGCAATAAAAATAAAAATAAACCCAGCATGTTTGCATTTAAAACTGGATTTCTAAAGGTGTAGGTAGAAATTTTTGAGGGTGAATATTTTGCAGGTGGATATTCTATCAGCAAAGAGAGAAAAAAAATTAAAATGTGGAACCTTAGGCAGGCAGTGCCACTCCTGGTTATGGAAATACTGAGAAATCTTCAAAAATACTTCTTTTTCTTCATTTATTCATGGCAGACATCTTCCTTCACACCACCATAGAAAGAATGCCAAGGCATAATCTGTCTTTGAGGTAGGTGGTGCCTTATTCTGGCTGAGCTATTCTTGTATGACACACAGATGAATATAGACTTTACCAGTTCCAACTTTTCAGAATTTTGAAAACAATTGCAGAGGAAACAATCACTGTAATTTTTATTCAGAATAGTAACTCAGTAGAATAGTAACTCAATAATTGAAGGTTAACATTTAGGTCAATTAGAATAAAAAAGTCCTGAGCAAATTGTTAGCGAAGTAACTGTATACTAAAATGAATCTTTTTATGCTTAGTGCTTGTTTAAAAGGAGAAATGTTGGAAAGTTACTGAAAAATAACTAAGGTGAGAATTTAAAGTAATACAGCTTTCTGTACTAGCTGTTCTGATCTTTTTCTGCTGGAAGCAAGCTTTTAAGTTTATCTGGCATCACAGTAGATCAATTAATTTGGTGTTATTTATAACTGAAAATCTGTAATGTTATTTTTCATTTAATTCTGTCAGAATTGCAAAAATTATATTTTGGTTATTTTTAGCTGTGAGTAAAGAAATTTTCTAGTGAAGCTAGTATAGAAGATACTATTATGCTTTATATCTTCTATACATATTAGCTACTTCATTTTTGGAATTTTATTCTTGTTTAATCATAACTTCTATTTGAGCTAAACTATTAGTTAGAATTAGGTCAATTTGCTTACCATATCTGTGCATTAATTTTTTTCATGAAGAAGAAGCAGGAAACATTTATGTGGTCACTGTTTCATGCTCTTTTTTAACACTTAAGATTTTTTTTTAGTTAGGACTTCACTCAGAAAGCTGCCATAGTTTTTCCTCAGAATCCCGGTAGCATCAAGGATGTTTCTGTGGTAGTGTCTTTGGGCAAATTTATATTTCTTTCCACCAAACAGCACTTCTTTTTCATATATTGGCCATTTGACAGATGGTTTAGCTTCCACAACAACCTTGCCTTGAAGCCATATTTTGGTCATGGCTCATATTGTTTCAGCTATTTGTTTCCATTAAAGAGTTCAATATCTCTTTACATGTATTCTAAAAAGTGGCTATTAAACCTACCAGCTTCAAAGAGATTTAACCCAACTATTAGCACCAGGGGGGTTCATAACTGCAGAATTATGTTTCATTAGTCCTATCCATCAAAACACGATTGTAGACATCACGGGAAAGTTAATACAGTCGACATATCAAGTTCTAAGGTCATATAAATAGATTCTACTCCCAGAGTCTGTCAGGTGTATCCAGCTGGAACACCCAGGGGTCAGGGACAAGAGGAGCTCTATTGTACATTGCAAAGAAGTATTTGCTGTTGTGTGGAGTAGGAGCATGTATTTGGGAAAACAGAACACACATTTTTGGAAAAAAGGAGAAGCAAGGTGGAGGGAAGTCCAAATGCGGTATTTTTATGTAAGGCAAAAGTTTTCCTCCATTACAGGCCAAACAGCCTGCAGGAGGCATTATGTTATTTGAGATAAGATTCAGTCCTATATTCTGAGGAAAATCATATCATTTTTCCCTCATGATAATCAAAATCATGAGGAAAAACATGATGTAATTTTTACTCAGAATATACTCACCACTATTTTTACATTTTTTGACACCAGCTATTTTAATAAGAAAATTTTAATTAAATTCATGCAATAACTCTCATAGATTAATAAGATATTTCAATCAGCAAATATATACCTCCAGATTAAATTTTCAAAGGCTGTCCACTAAATTGGCCTCTTGCGTCCATTTATATGTAATTTTAACTCATAAAACACCACCACAGAAGAGTACATAGGAGGATTAAGTGTGAATTGAACCAAACCAAAATTGCTCCCCTTTTATGGTAGAGGCTCAGAAAGAGGTGTTGTTATACAGTTTTTGGCCAACTTCATACCTACTTGTGGACTTTCCAAATAGTTAAGAGTATTTCATTTCTAGCTGCCTGCAGTGGGTAAGCAGCTGATAATTGGCAGAGGTACCTTATTATTCATTAGGCCTTGGTTTAAAAAGCAGATGGAGTTCATCTTTGGAGGATGTTTTTGGTCAGTTTGTTTGGAGTCTGGTGTTTGACATGAACAGCTTTCAGTTGGAAACAATACAGAAATGGCTGACAGACACTTATTTATACTTGTCACCATATCAGCATAGTGCCTTTTAATTCTGCACGACACAGGCAGAGTCATTCCTCCACAAAAGAAGATTCTTTCCTAAGGCTGGCTTTGCAGTGGTGAGAATGACTGCAGAAATTGCTTTGAAAGGACAATGCTCAGCTCCTGTGTATTGTGAATATTGACAATTCTATCACCATAGTCAGAATTAGCACCACATAAACAAGGCCAGTTCCTGCCTAAAAGCTGTTAAGCCAAGGTGTTTTGCTCAGTCTGTAACTGTTCTGAATTTACAGAACCATGATAAATTCCTGGATTTCTTCATCCTAATTGTTTGACGTGTTTTGTTTCTTTAGAGGAAATCTGACGGACAGCATGCTACATTTCAACTTAAAGGGTCACACCATTATGATATGATGGTCAGGGTTTTCCCCTCAATGGTATTTAAAATTAACGTTGAAACTAAAGACATCTTTTTAGTTGTTTTCACACTTAGGCCACTATTATATCATCCCATCAAGAGTACTTTGTCAAGAGCATTTAGCCTTCATTTCACTAAGAAACATATTTTTAAAGGTAACAAAAATCACTCTGCTGGTTTTATTTTCCAGTCTTTCTTGCACTATTTGACTCCTTAAGGCCTGCTAAGGTATTATACTCTTGAAATAGTTAACAACATCTATGCAAGTAAAGGGTAATAGTTTTCCCAGTAGAAACAAACCTCTATTTCTATAGCAATCACTGATTCTTCTGAATAGTCAGTTAAAAGACAACACCCAGGATTTCCTTTTTCTCCACCCAAGATCAAAGCTCAGTATCTGAAGTTTTAGTTCCCAACATCAGTGCAGGATTCTCATGATGTTTTTCAGAGGTGCTAGGAAAGCCATGAATATCATCGTATAATAAAAAACAGTTCAAATGCAAGCACTTTGACATACCAACTTAAATATGAATTAAGTTCAGGCACTCTAATAAGAAAATCTGGGACTATAAATTTGAATAATCCCATATTAAAGATCTAAGGAATAGTTAAACATATTTCTCAAATGTTAGTAAAAGAGCTGTCTTTGATGGTGTGTATATTCTGATTTCTTTGAATTTGAATATTGTAAGGTTCCAAATATAGGCTCGTCTCTGAAATGGGACAAAATTATTCCAAGATCCATGCCAGACTTTCTTCCCATAGGGCTGTTGCGAGTGGGTTTTTGGAAGAAACATGGTAATTATGCTATATTTACTATTCTAACTGTTTATGCTGTCGCTGGCGGGATGGGGGGAATAACTCCATATGATGGCTTCTGTATTTTTTAAATACAGCTTGTTGCAGTAGCAGGTACTCTTTCTGATGTATTAAAGTTATAATCTGCCACTCCACATTAGATGTCTGTGTAACTGGCCAGGACCCAGCTGCAGAGTTTGTTAAGGAAGCTGGCACCGCTGGGCCTCTGGCGAGGGTGCGTGCTGCACCTGGAAATGCTGTTTACCTCCAAGCATAGCTGTGAAAACAGAGGCTTTGAGAAAGTGTCACTTCTCTGACCGGGAGAAGATTGAATTCAACAGTTACTCTGTGCTACATGTTACAGAACCTATTGCTGTTGAACAAGGAGCAAGAGCTGAAAAGAGGAGAGTGTCAGGGTTACTCCTACAGTGGCCCATAGTGCTCCTGGGGTGCGGGGATAATTAGCTCAGCTAGATTATTTTAACTTTCTAGACAAAGAAAACTTTCCTTTCCCAGAACCAGCAAGAATTAAGCTACTTAAAAACATAAATATCCTACCTTTTGGGGCTTCCCTTGATCACAGCGTTATGATCTTTTCACCATGTGTCTACATGGCACAGGAAAAACCCAGGAGAGTCCACACACTCTCTCACTTCCAGGTTCGAAACAGAAGAGCAGCCCTTCATTAGRACCTCACATTTCTGCTCTGATCCTCTGCTCCCCTGAGGCCCTACTCCACTACACGTCTCCGCCCTTTGTCACTGATTCCCGAATTTTCTCATTTCATTGAACTTCAATGAGCCTTTCATATTCCTTCTACTAAATGATCCCGAGTTACCTGACCTCTTTCTGTCAGGTCCCAGGATGAGGGGGAAAAAAAAAAACACCCTAACAAATAGACCAGTGCTCTTCTAAAAGACTACACTGGTATTATTGGTGAATTAAGTATACTATTTTATGTATTTATGCTACTTCCATTAATTAAAATGGTAACATATTTTTCCTTAGGAAGTCTACAATCTGTGCATTTTTTTCTCCTAAATATGAAATTACTTTAAATTAAAAGCAGAAAATAGATGAGCTGTCTCTGTCTGTAATAATACATTTTTAAGTGTTTTACTAGACACATCAACAGTTTTGGTATACAGATAGGGAAATGAGACATATGGCAATGATGAAGAGCAATTGTGATAAATCTTTGAACATGTTAACAGCACACACATGTAACCACAGTCATTTTAAAGCTTCCTTTATTTGAAGCTCTTCATCTTAGAGTTGTTTTCTTCCAGAATTACATCTTAGTAATGATGCAATATGTTGCAATATATATTCACCATGCAAAGTGTGAATACTAATGTACCTCTTAAATGTCTATCAGAGGCAATGCTTTAATAATATAAATTACTGCAGGGCTGAAAGCATATTTTGCAGTGACTCTGTCTAGCTGTCAAAATCTTTATTGCTACATGTAAAAAATAATGGAATTATATTTGCAACACCATGGCATTTATGAAGCCTTTGTAGTGTGTTCATTAAATTTTCTGCATCAAATATTCATTATATTAAAAATTCTTACCTCATTTTCTGCCAATGATATTCTGTTAAAGATAACCATGTTACATCTTCAGTCTTCCCTTATATTTTAGATTTCTGTCCATCTTAACTAAAATATGGAAGGAAAGTATTATGTGGGTTTCAGATTCATGTGTACTGGCCTGTATTCTCACTAGAATGATCATGCATTTTTTCCTGTGATTATCCTTGTAATGATTCCTCTTTGTTGCTGCTACATAAAAGCTCAATCACATTTCAGAAGTGGTGGGTGAAAGAGTGATGTTCTGAGTTGTCTGTACATGAATTGTGACCATTCTTGACTTAGGGAAAACTAGATGGATTGTAAGCAGAAAACTATCCTGTCCTTGACAGTATGACACACTGAGCAGTTTCATATTAGCAAAGCTGACTAATTTAAAATATAATATATAGTCCCATATGTTTTCTAGCTGCACCTGATTTTAAAAGCCATTTTCTTAGTCACAATCACAGCAAGAGTGAAAAAGAAACAATTCCGCTTTATAAATGTATACATGTATCTCTCATAAAGAGATAAAGCTGGTCTGAGTAAAACTGATATTATTAATCAGTGATAACAATCAATTACAACTGGTTGTATACATCCTAGGTAGAGGACTCAGCAAACAGCTGAACTTTTTGGAGGTGTGTGCACTGACTTAAGGAGCTTACAATTTAAATACACTACACAGAAAATAGATGGAGAGAAATATCCCTTTTACTTAAGAACATTTTTTAATATCCTGAAGCTTCATGTAGATTAATGAATCAGTGTATCTGCATCAATAAAGTTTCTTCATTTAATTTATATCAACCTGTGATCTGGGCTCATGTAGAAGTAATCTTATTTGATGGAGTTTCAAGAAGGCCAGTTCTGTAAATATTACCAAATACCATGAGAAATTCTTTGGCCTGCAAGCTATAAAATATGTTATATTTTGTACTGTGAACCTGTGAACTTTTTATCCATTAAGCTAAGAGGTAATACAAAGACTGTGCTTCAATTGTAGCTGTGGGTGCTCATAATTTTTGCAAATCACACTGTAAGGTCTTAAGTCAGGTATGCCACTGAAACATCTGAAAGTCTTCTTCAAGCAGTTCTGTTAGCATCATATAGAAATTGTGGCAACAACAAGGAGAAAAGTCTGTTTTTCCAGGGTACCAGCTCTCTCTCTACTACACAGTTATAGAGCTGTGTTTTCACATCTCGATCCATGTTAGAATGGAAAACAGCATACGAAGCCAGAGAGAAGAAATGGCACTTTCTTTTGTGCCAAAGATGTCTTGGGAAAAGGTAAAGAGGGGAAAGAAAAATAATTTTTTCTTGTCAATGGATATAGTTTCTGTGTGATATTAAAACTAGTATGAGAATAAAAAAGAAAAAACACATCAGAAATAAAGTTTGCTCTGAAGGAATGACTACAGTGGGTAAGAAATATAGTGTTACCAAAAATAAAAATGAAAGAATATTGTTGATGCTCTGACTATTTTATATATATCTAGTCTATATAAAAATTTGTGACTCTTTCAAAAATTAACTTTCTGTAAAATGTCTCCAGATTGGAGAATGCAAAGATAACTCACTAGATTACAGAATCATTGGGAAAAAGTGTTTATAAATCCTACTCTATGTAATGACTAGCAGTTTTCATGACTTCATATGTATGTGCTTTGCACTACTTACATGTCCAAAATAATAGAAGCACTGCAGGTTTTTTTTCATTTCCTTGATAGGGAAGTAAGGTAAAAAGCTCACATTTTATTTAGTATCAAAAATGGGTCCTTGGAGAAAAATATTCAAAAAAATGTGTAAAATATCAAATTATCTGTTTTTTTTTTTTTTAATTTACCTGAATCCTAAACCATTTGGGATATAGCATATTTTTGTTTATTGTAACAAAGCAGGCTAAGAGAGTATTTATGAAAGTCTATGAAAGAATTCATCTATTAAAAACTGATAACTGGAAAAAGACTCCCATTAGACCCATCTTTAAGAGAGGCAAGAAAAGAAGCCATGAATAGAAATTAAAGCATTTCTAGTGCCAGTTAAAAATGCAAGAGCAAAATATCCAGTGAGTATTAAGAAGGAAGTTGCTCCGTTTCTGGATGGGAATATTGGCCACATTCAATCACAATAGGAGGGGGTGGAGGCAGTACCTCAGAAAGTTGTCTGTTCCTGATAGACAGTGTGGAAATTCTTAGCTAATGAGAAGGCCCATAGATCATTATGTTGTTTTCATTCCTGCGGGATAAATGCAGAAGCTATTCCTAACATTTCATCTGGTAAACATATATAAATTGAATGTTCTGTATTTATCCTTGTATATCCCTGATATTTGTAACCCTAAGTTAACATTTCTGCTGTTTGGAGAAAGTAGTAAGCAAATAATCAAATGAAACACAATAAATAAGGTCTTCTCCAGCTATGAAGATGGCACTAGCTGTGCAAATGGAGGAATAGAACATTTTGCAAATTTTGCTGAAAAGAATTTTTCTGAATTCATAAACCTTCCAGATGGATTGTGTCTTTACTCTCTCTACATTTTCTACTTCAAATGACTATATTTGTAATCTTAAATCACCTAGAGCACCTACTATTTTTATCATAAGATCTATATATTTGTTTATAATTAATAAGCATGATAATTTGAAATTCAAATGTGCTCATGTGGTTTCTTTACATTAGAAGTGTTGTATATGTCACAGACAGAGAAGGTGAGAATCTATTCTAGGAATACAGTGGGGAAAAATAAATGAAGAATTGTAGAGCTAGAATTTATAAAACTATTGCAGGTAATGGGTACTCAGAAAACCCGTCATATAGAAAAAAGTTTTAAATATTTTTGTTGGGGGAACACTGGATTATTGACATCTGAGTGAGAGACTTGGACACATATAATGAGAGGTTTGAACAATAATAGCTAATGAAATTGGTGGTGATATAAAAAGGTGGCAGACTGTATTAGGGGCTAAAACCTGTAATAAGCTGCATATCTTAATGGTCTTATTAAGCAAGAAAGCAGAATACTGTTGGAGATTGTAGGAACCCTGCAGACAAACCATTCCAAGATACTAATGATTGCAGAGCTTTGCCATTGTCACAGACAGAACAAAGGAGAAAAATCAAGTAATTACTGTATAGGGTAGGATTAAGGAAAGTAACAAAATAAAGTCCATGACAGTTTAAAGCATTGTGGAGGCCGGTGTGTGGTGAAAATGAAGCAGTTAAAAAAATAGGTATTGGTTACTGAGACTGATTTGACCCTAAAACAGGCACTAGGAAATGACATTTGACTAAATATATCAGAGAGAAGCAACTGTGTCACAGAGTCTCCTGCATGAGATACTTTGTATTCTAACCAGGAACCTTACAGTGGAAAACACTAAAAGACAATGTGGTTTCATGTCAGGCATGGTCTTACAATATATACAGTTCAAGAACAAAGCTGTAAAAAATTAAGGTATAGAGAAAATATACACCTCTGGTCTAAACATAATCACTGACCCTTGAGATCAGTTCTTGAGATCTGTAGATACATCAGTTTTCAAATGACAGTATAGGGGCCACTGAGAATGCTGTAGTCATCCAAACACTGGTAGGACTGCTAGCTACATCAAGTTAGCCTTTCTATATCTCCATATTGTTAATAAAACAGTACTTGGAATCCAGCTATGTCATCTTGGTTTCCCTGCATTCGTATCATCATATGCAAAGCAGCTGTGCATTGCTCTAATGATATTTTATGCACAATTTTTCATTCACTGGGAATGTGTGTGATAGGTGCTAGATCAAGTTCCTATACTATATCTACTAAAAACCATAAGAAGTCCTAACTCTAGAGAATATTTTCCATAATTATATGCCATAAATCCTATCTTTGTAGTAACAGCCTCCACCTTCGCTAGGAAATATTTAGAGGTTCACATATCAAAGATGTTTGAAAATCACTGCCCAGCACTATAAAGTATTCCTGAATCCATTGGTGAGGCTTCCCTTAGGAAAGGGTAATGATCAGATTGTGTTAAGCACACTGTAATATGCTCTTTTGTCAAAAGATCACTAGAGAATTTCACAGTAATATCATGACACTATGGCTAGCCACTGGCCACCAGCCACAGGTAGCTTATGTACTTTCTAATAAATTATTTTCTAACTCCAAGATACAGAAATTTATCTCATCACAACTCTAATCTCAGTTTCCCAAGTATTCTTCTTCTTTTGCAGAAACCCCCTCCTTTGCAAGCCGTTCAGCCTGGAAAGAGTACTCACCTTTTCTCTTGCGCTTCCTTGTAGGCTCTTTCTGACTCCAAGCCAAAGCATCATTTCTAAACAGCTGTTCCTTGGTAGGAAAGAACAATCTGTCTCTCTCTATTGCCTTTGGGTAGCTGTACTCAAGGTCAGACTCAAGTTTCTTGCCTGCACATTGCCTTTATGGACAGAGCTAGAATATGAGCTAATACCCCTGTATCTGAGTTTCTTTGCCTTCAGGAACAGACGTCTTGGTCCATTCTGCAGGCAGTGTTAGAGCCAGAAAACACCTTTAAAAGCTGTGGGCATCTGGTTTAAGTCCCAGAGTGCTGGTACAGACATAGGCATGATGTACAGACAGATTTTCCTCCATCACTCAGAGCACTCAATATCCTACTTTACATCTGGCTGTAACCTTTAGCTCCACCTCTCTTTTGTGAAGTTTCTCAAACACAAAGGTCCCGGCCTGAATGATCTCTATTTCTTTCCTGCCCACTGAAGAAAAATACAATAGTGTTTGCAGGAAAGAAGTTTGACTTACCATATGCAATTGGATCTCATCTTGGAAAATCTAGAAAAAATATTCATAGAAGAAGCTCCCTGAGAGCTACTTATGCTCAGACAAGTATTATGGACCTATATTTGAGGGGGGATTTAAGATTATACTATGTATGCAGCAGAGATTCATTACTTTAACTGGAATGTAGATAATCGTATGTCCCAGTCTTCACTTTCTTTAGATCATGGTACAAGGTAAAATCCAGCAACATCTGGTTTCCTGCATTCTGCTTATTCTCAATCATCCAAGTCACTGATTTCAATAAGAAGTGAAAGTAGTGCTCACTGTAGGATGTCCACTGTATAGAAAGAGGATTTCTTCAGGACTGTGGATAGGGATCACACACATCACACTGTCACTATTTTATCTATTGTCTTCAAAAGCATGACAATAGTCATGTCAACATATGCTAGCAGATGGAGACTGTTTAGAATGGATGAAATTAATTCATATTTCTTTATTCATCAGTTTTGTCAGGATCCTGACTCTTTGTCAGGACCATTGTTATTTCCTATGATTTGATCTTATCATTATTTGTCCAAGACACTACAAGAATGCAAGAAACAGTTGATCAGAAGGTAGTCTGACTACACCTTTGCACATAAGGACTGAGATATTTTCCAAGCATACTAATGCATATCCAGGGAAAAATTCTGGATGAAATTTCATTTCAGTCTGAATATGATAAAGGGCGTGAATTTGGCATTCTGACTTCATAGTCAATTGGGAGTATTTGCTTTCTATATTAACTTTAGTTTCTGAACTTGTCTTCTCTGGGTAGGAAATGTAGATATAAGCATAATCTAAAAGTTAAGCACATGCAGATTGGGACCTTAATTTTTTCTTTTCCATCCAAACCAGATTTTTTTCAACCTAACACTCATTTTGTGGAATTCATTATAAGGTATATGTCGCTATTTGTTAAGAAAATATATTTTCCCCTCTTATTTTTAGAATGATACCTGCAGTCAAATTCTCAGTTTGTATCAAAACTCTTAAAACTAATGGATGATAAATAAATATAATTAGATTTTATCAAATGTCTCTGGTTTCAGTCATTTCATTCACTGGACTTCTTTTTAGACTATCCTGTTAAACCCAGTGAATGCCCCTAAAAACAGTGTCAAAAGAATCATATTTGCTATTCTGCATTTTACACTAATATTTTCATTGTCATCCTGTGTCTTTGAATTGGATATCATATATTTTGTAGATTTTAGGAAATATTTCAGTTTCTCCTTGTTCATGAAGAGAACAAAAGTGAAGATGGCTGCAGTGACCACTAATAATTATGATAAATTATGTTTTCCTCCTAGAAAAATATGATAAATGCTAACATTTGAGGAAATTATTTCCTGACAAAAAAGCTAAATCTTAGCAAATATTCCCATAATTCTTTCATTCACCTCATTTTCGTAAGTTAGGCCACTAAAACAAATATAACTTTAAAAGGAAAGAGCACTACGCATATCTCATTTGACAGTATCTTCCAGTTTCATGGTGTGGGTAGAATATTTCTGGAAAAACTTCCAGTCTGCTCTTTTTATTCTATCTCAGTTCACTTAAGTTCAGTTTCTTGTATTATATAAAAATGCATATCAACTTGCCCTTCACACTAGGTATTCTTATCGGCAGAAAAGTATTTACGGGCCATAAACTTCCTTAGTGGACAGTATTATTCAAGCCATAATACAGAAGCAAATAAAATATTTTATTCCTCAGCTTTATTCACGTTTCAACTTTTGAGTGCTTAATGATTGAATAAGGTGCTATGCTGACAGCYCTAAGGGAAAATTCCTCTTTTTATCTACAAAGATTTATCAATTTTTCCCATTCTGTTTTAGGTAAGACCTAAATCTGGGAAATCACTTTAAACTTGTGAGTAGTCTCTTCTCAATTAGATTACACATGTGCTTAAAATTCATCAATATAAGAGTCTTCAGTCCTTAAACCTATGGATACCAGGCATGGAAATGAAGAGAGAGTTAAATTTCAAATTTCTTTCAGAACCATTGGTCAGTGCTGTTTCTGAGCTTAGATCAAATTAACTGTAAACCCCCTTAATAAACCAGCAACATGAGCATCTGTTCTGATGATCCCTCTGCCAATGACATCACCTTCTCCTAGTGTATATAACAATTAGAAAAACAGTAAAGGAAGGAATGAAAGAACTAAGTACAGCCTATAAAACTGAGTAATCCTGAGATTTGCTTTCTGTTAGGCTTCTTCTTTCTTTACCATTTCCCACTACAGACTTTGAAGTGATTTGGTAAGAAATGTGGTAAGAAAGAAAGCTAAAAGTCTTTTACTTCAAGGCAAAATAACAATCAATTTTGTGATGCAGCTACTTTGAAACTGGGTTGAAACTAATTTAATATCATTCCTTAATATCCAATGCATATTAATGATTCTCATCTGTGACCAAATTGGGCTTCAGAATTTCTGTAATGTAAGTAGGAAAGGTGCTGCAGCCTTTTATGATACCTCTGAGATGTCCTGCCCCCCCCTTCTCTTTTGTATCCATTCAAAATACAACTAGCAGAGGGTCCGATACTGGTATCCACATTAAATATATATGTATATAAATACATATATATACATATACACACATATGTGCATGTGTGTGTGTGTGTGTGTGTGTATGAACAGGGGAAGGTGCAAGCAGTCACTCACTTTCAATTAACTAAGGACGCATAGAAGTCACAAGCCACATTGGAAGAACACATTGGAAGCACACTAAATTTACAAAGCTTTTATTTTTACTTTTACCCTATCTTCTCTGAAGAGATTTTTTTCAGATGTGCACTGAGTATTTTCTAATCTGAAAACAAAGAACTATCTTTAGAGAACATTAAATCCTTCTGAAACATATCCCCACAGTCAAAAACTAAAAAATATATTTACTGTTCATAACTGAATACAGAATTCTACATGCGAGCCTTGTTAGGTGACTTACTGTAAAGTCTGGCTTAGTTTTAGCCTGATATTTTGACTGAAAAATGCTGTGAAGAGGGTAAACCTACAGTCAGTGAAGCAACAGATTCAAATGTTTTATATTTATGGAAAGTTTTCCTTTCAGAATAGAGAAAAGATAAATTACAGCAAAAGTGTAGTAATAACATATATTTAAAAAAGTTTAAAAGCTGAATAAACATTCAGTCTAAGCAATACTTTAAAAGTGAGAGGTAAAGAAAACTTAGCCACACTGGAAATGAGATGACTCTTTCTTTCTTGTCCCCATTTTGCACTCACAGAGTCAATATTATCTATCTTTGCAACTACAAGAAAATGCTCACCATATCCTTTTGATTCAGGATCCATATATCTGGCTTATGTTCAGGCTGTCATACAAATAAATATAGAAGTATGACACACTTGGTTTTGATCACCACTTCAGTATCCTTTTCACTAGAAAGCTAATCCAGGTTTACCAAGAAACTCTAATTTTGGTTAGGCTGGGCGAACATTAGCATACCAGTAAATACCATGTGAACTGTACTTGCATGTTTTTTTCTTAGCTTGCAGAATTTACTACTATGGTTTCTATTATTTCCAGATGACATGGACATGGTGCTGAAAAGTATGGGAAAATATGGTTAAATTAATGGGCTTCCTGCAAACTAAATCATTCTGAATCATTGAATGTGGCTTCTGCATTATCACATTGTTGCTTAAAAGCAGAAAGGCAAATTACAGTGCTGGAATTTCCTTAAAGAGATTATCTGATGAACTGATTCCTGCAAAGGTGGAGAAATGTCATATATTCTTATGCTTGATGTACATGCCTTCTCCAGAAGATCTTTATATCTGTGACAAAGTCATGGGCAGTGAATTTATATTCCCACTGGATATGTTACTATTGTCACAACACATGTAGAGATTCTGTCTAGACTGAATGTTTTTGTTCAGCTTTCTTCATTTAAAAGAGCTCAGATGTTCTTCAATAGATTAAAGCTCAAAATCAGAATACCTTTGGAAAGAGAGGCTGATTTTTTTCACACAGGAAATTAAGAGTGGCTGTTATTAGTTTTCAGATATCAGAGGGATGCAAGAAAAAGACATACTGAGGCTTGTTAATTGCTAGATCTTAAAAATGCACCCACACTAAATGGTAGCATGATACAGATCTAACAACAAAAGAGTCTTTTTAATGATTTTTTTAACAAATGATTTGAATTCTTTTTGAGGAATATGTCACTTCTAATTGTGATAAATGAATAGGTCTCTTCCATTAGATCTGGCATACTTTTTTAAAAAATTAATGCAAACATTCCTGTGTTCCTATAATTTTTTGTCCTCTAATATTATTGGATATGCCGAAAGCTGCTGATGTGCTAATATTTTACAAATATGTTTTGAAGGTTATAGAGATGCCAAGGAAAATGCATGTTGTGTCTATGGTAATATTCTATCGGTATTTGATTTTGCAGTACTAATTTGTCTCTTCCCACAGGTTGGAGCTTTGACTGGGAAAGCTCTGCATTTACTGCAGTTTTTCTCTCTTTCATGACTATATTATTCTATTTTCAATTTTTGTACAGACCTCTGTATTTATGTGAACTTACCTAGTAGGGTTGCTATATTTGGTACTTGCAGACACATTACAGAATCTGAAATGCAGAACTGAATTACAAGCAAATATTGTAGGTATTATCTGCTAAAACCTATTGGCACTAGCTTTAGGGTGTCTCCTTATCAGCATTCTCCTTGTACATATGGTTTATACAGAAGGAATGAAGTACACTTTAGCACCGGCAGGAAGGAACTGTTGTCAATACTACTGTGAGAGGGTGGAGCATATGATGATCCTGTCATGCATTCCTGCATCTCAGCTGGATTTTCACATAGGAAAGCAGTATGCATTTGACTTTTAGCTGCTGAAGGTGGATGCAGTAACTTCTGGGTAGAGACAGAATCATAAAATTATAGGGAAGTAAGTCCAAGACATTATTCAGCCCAGTGATTTGTCAAAGGCAGAATTATATATATTATTGATGACAGACATTTGTCAAACATTGAAGACACTACTGATGAAGATCACACAAACTTCTCAGGCAAATTCTATTTCAATGCTTTGTTATTCTTAGGTCTATCCTAAATGTCTCTTAAAATTTATTCCTTTCCTACTTACAGTGAACACAGAAGAGTCTGCTCCTTCCTACAGCAACATTTCAGGTATCTGAAAACTGTTATGTCTTCCCCATTCTCCCTTCCTGCCCACCTCCTTTTCTTACAGTCCTATAGTCATTCAGGCTTTTTATAGTAGCCATATTTTCTCAGTGTCTGGCTGGTATTTTTTTCCTTTTTTTTCTATCCTTCTCCATTTGAACCACATTCTTAAAGACAGGTTGTCAAAAACTGGACACAGAGCTCCAGAATGAAGTGTCAGGCAGCAAAGAGGCTGAAGTTATGTGTCTTCCAAAGTATATCCCATTATGATTTTTTCCTTTTTTGCAATGGTGCATCCTTTTTTGATGCACACTCATTCAGCTTGTGTGTTCTGCACTGAACTCCCAATCATTTTCTGCTGGACTACCTTATTAGTTGTTTCAGTTACTGTAACTACGTAGCTGATGTTTCCTACTTGCATTAATACCTTGCACTTGTTGCTATTAAATACCTTATTTTTTTTCTGATGGCACCTCCAATTTGCCATGATTCCTTTGAGTTCTAAGTATATCCTCAGCTATACCGGCAGTTCTCCCATCCCAGTACTATCTACATATTTAAATAGGTATTGTTTATCAGTTTTATTAGTTATGTAGGTATAGGTATAGGTATAAACCTATACATAACTAATACATAACTAACACATAACCAATGAAAACACTGATTCAGGAGAAACCCCAGCAGAATTTCACTAACTACATGATTCTGTGTTGACACTGGACTCACTATAACTACTTTCAGAGTGTGGTACAACTAACTTTGTATCTTTCTTCTAGTATTTTCACAGAGGCAATGCTTTGCTTATGAGGATTATACTACAGTAATGCTGAAAACTTGCTGAAATCAAGCTATATGATATCAGCTGTTTCTTCTCATGTGGTTTGTTATCCTGCAGGAGAGAGAAATTAGATTGATTTGGCATTATTTCTTGTTGATAACATGCCAGCTGTTACACATTTTTCTGTTTCTTGCTAAGTTTTTTAAAACAATTTGAATAGCTTTTACACTATTTTTCTAGAAGCTAGTGTTAAAACTGATTGGTCTGTTATTTTCTGGCTTCTCCTTTTCCCATTTCCATTCTTGTTCAAACTGTATATTTGCCTGTCTTCCAATTTTTGCCAGTTTCTCGGAGATAATAACTAATGATACTACGATTTCATCAGCCAGATCTTTAATTGCACTGTGGTGAGGACCAGCTGTTCCAACTGATTTGAGAACATCTAATATTTAGATACTGTTTGAACCGTTCATTCCTTATTAGAGAAGAAGATCTTACCCCTTTGTGACTTGCATTAATTATGACAGCCCTATGACCTTTTCAGTAATAACTTGCCCAAAAGTATTGAACTCTTCACTTTTCCTGGAACAGTCTGTAATAGCTCACCAACTCTTTCCTTGATATTCCTTTTACAGTAGGATTCCTTGTTATAATTTAGCTTCATTGTTAAAGAGTTTTGGTTTCGTGTTTTGTGTTTTTCTTACTCTCTCCCTATGTACTCATTCTACTTTTTAGGTTTGACCTTAGTAACCAGACCTAGTTTCCACTTTCTTTGTTTTTAAGATCCACAAAAAGCTCATGAATGCATCAAGATCATCTGCTATTACACCTCTATTCTTTCCTCTGCAATAGTATATTTTGCATTTGTGCCCTTCCTATTGTTTCTTCACAGAAATGACAGTTCACTTTAATTTCTTTTTCTCTCCTAGGAGTCCTTGTTTACCAGTTCTGTGAGTTTACTGAAGCCTAGCTTCTTTAAATGCCTTATTTTTGTTTCACTGTAGTTCCTTATTCTTACCCTAAGGATCATGAACTCTGTCATTTCACTCTCTCCCAAGACATTTTCTGTTTAGGGGCTTTTAACCATTTTCTGCCTTTTGTTGCAACTTCTCTCTATTGATGTCTCCAATTGGTATATTAAAATGTTGTTACCAATACCTATGAAATAATTGAGAATCACTGTATTTGCTATTCTCTTTTTTACAAACATCCGGATTATTAAAATTCCCAATTATTCAAAAGTCCAGTGTTTTGGATGAATTCTTCCCACTGTTCACAAAGCCTTCTTTTATTTCCTCTTCTGGCTTTGGTGATATATAATGGATGGATTCCATTATAGCAATATAGTGCTTCCACCTTTGCCATCACCCATGATTTTTCTGCACTTAAGAGACAACGTGCTCTTAAGAGATAATATATACTGCCAAACCGCTATCCCTTCCTTTCTCCCTACCATCTTTGCAGGACAAGCTCTTACCTTTTGTATTACTATTCTGGTCTTATTATACCAGCTCTGTATTTACAACAAAACCTTCAGGCCTTGTTTCTCTCTACTTCACTTGCTGGATCATGCCAGGCTTGAACAGTCATGTTATTGCTGTGACTGGTTTAAGGCATGGGGGAACCAGTCTAAGATGAAGGTTTCTGTACTTGTCTCATATTTCCTTTCTTCCTCCCTGCTGGTAATTGTCCCAGGCACCAGACATAAGAGCCTGACTTCCAAGTGAGCCAAACTGCCATAATGTCATTTCTCTTTCATCAGGAGTCTCATACCTCATAGGAAAGTTGTCTCTTTTAGTAGCATTCTGCCACATATTTCCAAGTCCTCACCTGCTTATAAGGGAGTTAACCTACTCCTCAATAATTCTCAAATTGCCTAATCTTCCACTCACATAATTCATTGATGTGACTACAGCTCAAGCAGTTGAACTGCCACTGACCTTATGCAGCTGAACACCCATGTACCTTAATCATTGCCAATGTTGCAGTCCTTGTGGAGAAGGAGTATTGATCATAACCGTAAATGAATGGTCATATGCAAATTAGCTCATTACTTTTGATTTTGATCCTTCTATCTGTTATGTCTGTGTCAATGGCTTCAGGCTATCTGCTTGCACCTTGTCACATGAATCCCCTACTTATTCTCTTCAAGCAGAAGTTACCTTCCCAGTAAATTTCTTTGTTTTTCTCTTTGCTTCCTTTTCTTAGACCTGGTTTTACCTGGTGGTAATGGTGCCATGTGCCTGCAGTCAACTGCCTTCTTATTGACGTCTACTTTATTAGGGACTTAAAAGAAAAGCAGTGTGTCTCCTGCTTGGTGGATTCATCCTGTTGTATTATATTCCTTCTCTGTAAAATTCTTTGTCTGTAAAATTCATTTCCCTCTCTCGGCCACCATGAAATAGAACCATTTTGTCAAATAAAACAAATATGTAAGTGAATCAGTACAGTGAATCAGACATTACAGTCTCTGGCAAATGTATAAAAGCAGACCAATAACTGAAAGTGACATCATCACCATGACTATACTGATCTTATCACTTTGCCTTGGAATCAAGAGGTTCTGAAAAAATAAATTTGACAATATTATGATAATTTTAGGATGTGTATCCCTATCTAAAACTAAAACAAAGAATTGAAATACATTAGGCTGTATTGCAAGTGAGTGTTTTTTGGTAAGGCAGCAACAAAGGGTTCCATCCCCTATGGGTTCTGTTTTTCCATCTTTAGCTAGAGATTTTCTAAGCACGTATGACTCGGAAATATTTTTTTTCAGGCTGGTTTAGAATGGATATTCTTCCCTCAGCTCACACACACACACTTCAGAAGTAATGATACAGAACTCATCTCTAACTGGAGACTGATTTATTACAGGGTATAGTCTGGGCAGAGAAGATGACTCTGCTACTTTCCCACTAGGAAAAATCAAAGTAAGAGAGCTAGGAAGTCCTATGTCCTGCTTTTTTGCTTCAAACTCTTTCCATTGGTTGTTGGAATGCAACTTAAGATATTACGTGAATGGTAGAGAAATGGTAAACTCAAAGCTTGAACTCTTTGGGTAGCAAATAGATTAAGAGAACAGATTGCACTTTGCAGTTTTGTATGGTAGAATTGTAAATGTCGCTAAGGGTTGAAGACTAGAGGGATACGAGGGTAGGTTTAAAATAGGCAATATTGTTGTGCACCTTGAGTAGTTCTCATCAATGATACTTCTGTTCATTCAGCTAAGGGATTTTAACAGATCTGTTTGCTGGAGTTGTGCCAGTCTGAATTCTTATCCTCACAAAATCTGTAAAAGGACTTTGTACTGGAAGGCAAGGAGAGTGTATGTTGAGGGAAATAGAGGAGGAAGGGTATATTTTAACTACTCTGTTACTGGCTATTCTGAGAGATATTCTTTCAGTATCTCCTTTTGGATCTGTTTGATTTTCCATGAACAAAAGATTACTGCATGGATAGAGGAAGCAAATGACAGCACTAGGGGGTACCCATATTTCACATTTAGACTTACACTTACACTTAGATTGCTTGGACATGGTTTTGATAAGAAGCTCC
Source organism: Apteryx rowi (assembly GCF_003343035.1). NCBI lineage: Eukaryota > Metazoa > Chordata > Aves > Apterygiformes > Apterygidae > Apteryx > Apteryx rowi. The sequence continues at coordinate 948,613 of NW_020450030.1, forward strand.
ACCATGGATCTCACAAACCTTTTATGATTAAAGTTTTGGAGAAAATAGTTTTTCATTTTTTTTTAATTGATTGATGTCTTTATGACAAACATTTAATAAAAAAAAAATCTGCCTAGCTCCAGGGGGAACTGTTACCATTGCAATTATTTATGAGATTAAATTGCCACAGACTTTCTATGCTAACAGAACAATGGGAGACCTAGTGGAATTGCACATCTGACGATCTTAGTGTGTATATTTTTTTAACAAAATTTTGAATGCTCTCAGACACATCGACCACTCCAATTTATATGTTAAAAGGTTCTGTCTCCATTAAATTCCCTCAGGGATCAGGCATATCCCTACTTAATAATATAATATAACGATATGTGTAATTTAGACTGAGGTGAAATACATGAACGTCATACAATTTTGTTTGATAACAGACTTCACTACTGACGTTTGAACTTCTGCCATAATATTTAGTTTAATTCTGTAGCTATTTTGGAAAAAATCTTTTCACATTTCTGAGAACAAATTTGGTATGAAGGAGACTAAATAAATATATAAATGAGGCCATATTGCTTTTCATTCTCTTTTTCTACATCAATCCTTGTCTAAGACCTACACTCAAATTTGCTGCTGCTGGACCAAATTTAGACTTCTATGCCTGCTTCCATAAGAACCATGGAAGTTTTTTACTGCAGACTACATTGGGATGATATGCATGTGACAAATCTTAAGGATTTATATGCTGTTCTTCCTCTAACAGGATTTTTGGATAAACAGAGAAAGATGTGCTTCTACAGTTTAAAGAAATCAAATCTCTTGGTTTTTCACTTCCTTTTAGCCAGCTTGATAAATACTGTCAATGATCATGAAATCCAGTAGCATCTAATGTCACCTGAACTGTAGTAAGGACCTAGGAATAAATGTACATGTTCTATATTGCAAAAAAATTATTGCAAAATTCAGAAGTGAGAGTGGATGTTGTTTTAACATCTGAGTATTCGTTAATCAAAACTAACACTTTAAGAAGAGGATAGAACATTTCATTGTAGAACGTGGAAATGGGGACAAGTGTTGGTAATGTCTTGTTCCTGTTTCCCAAGCATGAAGGATTTTGTAAGTGAGAATTTCAATAGATAAAAATTTGATTTCAGATTTTTTTTTCCAAGTCCATTATACAGAAATAATACGGAAAATCTCATTCAGCTCAGCAGGGATTCAAAGTTGTTTCTGCTTTGTAACCATTTGCTAGCTCTATTGAATGTCCCAGGTTTCATTGCACAAACTCATCTCCTTGTTTTTGCACAAATGTGCATATTGAATAGAACAGCTTTGACAACTCTAAAGCTATTGACAATTCCAAGAGGGAGTCTTCTGTCACAGACAAAGACAAGGTAGCAGAACAACGTGTCTGGAAATTTTATCCACTATCCCTCTGCTTAAAAGCCCTTCAAGACAACATTAATTAGAAATGTCCTCTAGATGAATGTTCCTTAGCTTGTAATGATGTACTAGTCTGCTTTGCAGAGCAGTTATGATGAATGGACATTCATTCAAGATTCTTCATGGAAATTTGTAAGATTGGTAATGGGGCCAGATAGAAGATATGTTGAAACCAAGAAATAATATGTATATTAGCAGGGTTTGGATAAAAAGTTATAAATGCTACCTGCACAATCTTCACATGCTTTTTAAAAAGTGCTTTCTCTTTCTCTCTCGTGTGTGTGTGTGTGTGTGTGTGTGTGTGCGTCGAAGTAGCTATGATTTTCTGTCTTCCCCTGAGGTCTGATCTCTTCCATCTCTTATCAGGGGGCAGGTTACAATCTCCAGCAATGATATTAGGTAAATCAACATGTGGAAATAGCTTCATTAAAATGTTCTCAACAACAAAAAACACCATCTGTGTTACTAGGACCTACTTACATACTAAAAGAGTTCATTCACTTGCTAGTTTCCCTTCAATTATAACTGGGGCTGGATTTAGGTATTGTTAGCATAAAATGATGTAATGCAGTCTACGAAGATGACAGCTCCCATATTTGTAGTATTGTTGCATGCTAACTGCTTACTTCAGGTCCATACCAAAAGGCTACATCCCTTTTCCTTTTCCTGTTCCTGAGTCTGCTGTTTAAAAACCCACACATGTGAGTGCTTAACTTTCATGAAATTAATTTCCATTTCATCTTTAATAGGCTAAGTTTCATTGCAACATTTATAGTAATAAATTTATTCTTCAAGTGGATGAAAATTAATATGAACTGGTTTTCAGTCATATGCTCCTCATGAATCCATTGTTCATATATCATTATAAAAATGAAGAAAAGGGACAAGGCTATATGCCTAATAACTTTGCTATATATTCTTCAGACAAGATGACAAACAATCAATGCAATACTGGTTTCTATAAAAACACCTTAACATTTTGCAAGTTTTCCTTTTTAAGAAGATTTAAGTTTTTTTCCAATTTCTATGGAATTGAAGATTAGGCTGTCTTGCAGTTCTAAACCAAATTATTCAAAGGTAAAATCAAGTACATAAAAGTCATAAAATTGTCTTAACGGATATATCAGAGATGATTTTTATTTTCCTGTTGATTTTAGAGACTTCAGACTTTTAGAGACTTCAGATTTAATCAGCTAATTGAAACAGAATCACAATTTCAAGGTGTGATGTAACCTTCCTTTTTGAGTTGGTAGCTCTGATACTCATAACATAACATGACTCTCAAAGTTGAAGCTTTAAAAATTAAGTCTTTTAATTTTTAACTTAAATTTTAAAATAAATATTAAATATTAAATAAATATTAAAAATTATAAAACCTTCAGAGTTAGAACATTTCTCATTAAAAAGATGCTTATGCCTTTGTCACAAATGCCTGTAAGTGATTCCTCTCCTATAAACAGTATTGTAGTTTTAGATAATCTTCTCTAATTTGCACTTTTTGGAATACATGCCCAATTTTCAGATTGAAACCTGGATGGCTGCTCCACATTTGCACATGGGCAAGAAAGTTTCCTTTTTCCTAATCTTTCTGTTCTTCTTCCCCTCCAAAACTGCAGCCTATGCATGCCTTGGTGAACTTTCTACTATATATTCACCATTGGGGTAAGATTGATATTTTTTATCTAATCTAAACCCAGTTTCTTTGACTTGCCATTTTTCGTCAGTAAGAAAACAGTTGTATGCTGGAAGAATGAATAGAAAGACCCAATGACAGAAACCTTACATTTGATTATACTTCATTCTGGGGGCTTTTGAGCAAAGGAGACTGAGAAAAAAAAACCCAAAGTTGCACAGATTACTGTAAGGAGCCCAGGAGATTACATCAAGCCCTCCCAGTGAAAAAAAATCCATTGTCATTCATTTTACAAGTTGCATGAGACTTTACATCGCAAATAATGCAAGTCTTCTCTTATTTAAGCTCTGAGTGGCTTGGGAATCTATTGTGTTAACTGAACCTTGTGAACCACAACACTAAAAGTTCTGGTAAGGGACGGACACCACCTCCATCAGAGGTCATGTTGATCAGCATATAGTGACAGAAGTGAGCTCCAGGGAAGACACTCCTATAAAACGGACAGAAGATCTTCTTTTTGAGTAGCCTGATCTTAAGTGGTGTGACAGAAAGTGTCAAAAGCAGGGTCCCTCTGTCTCTTTCACAACAAAATGTTTTCTACAAATTGTTATTTTAATTTTTTACTGATACTCATTCCAAGAGTTTTGACAGCATCGTCACTAGAGATAGAGCCATTACAGACATTCTGGGAACGCAGCTGCTGGCATCAGCATGCCAGTTCGAGAAGGAGTTTCTTATTTACCAGTGTCATCTTGAAGTCCATTAAAGGTGGCAACTAAATCTGGTGCTGCTAATTGTTTTTTATTTTAGCTTTCATATCAAATACACCACTTCTTATATGCTAATGAAGTATGCTAACTGAGGCATATATAAAACCAGTGAAGTAATTCAACACAAAAATAGTCAGGTATCTAGAAAAATTTATCAGCTACATCTACACAAGACTGCTTTGATTTGTGGCCTTAAGGCCAGGTTTGCCATCCCACCACTCCCTACCTGCAGGAATGCCTGTGGGGTTGCCAATAAGACGACCAAACTGGTAAGCTCAGGGAAGAATACTGTATGTGCTCTGGTAAATAGCATGGAGCTATGAAAGGAAGTGTGGATGTGTGGGACCTTTGGAAATGGAAAACCAAAAGTCAGACTCTGCCTTTCCCAAAAGACCTAACGGTACAGCCTATAAGTCTTTACATCATTTTACCACCAGGTCTTCATGCAGCTTCAAAAAGGTAGCATTTAAGATATCACTGCAGCCTTCTCCTACATGCAAGGCAAGATGAAGAGACTCAAAAGGCTTCTAATTCCCAAACCTAGTTTCTGGGGGGACATAAAAATACTAAAGTAGAGTGCAAAAACCTCTTAAGCAGCAAGAAACTCAAATCTTTTGGTTCAAACATATAAAATAAGAACTACTGTAAACAGATCTATATCCTGTCCATTGTATTCTCAGAAAGGAAACCCCTTCTTCCAGTCTGGCTTCCAGCAGCTGCATGCGGCTTTCTGAAGGTACAGACTTTAAACAGTCTAGTTTGGGTCTGTAAGAATGTCTTCTTCATTCTTCTACCTCTGAGGCTTGTTTGTGGGTCTAACTCAAGCAAATCTACTACTGCTGAACTCTAGACTGTATCCTTTCAATTATCCTGGTTGGCAAATCTGCTCTTTCTTGGCCCCTTCTTAGATTCAATATCTCCCAGCTAAGCACATTCACTTGTTCTCAGGTAGGAGCAGTCTTCCCTCCTCCCAGAATGGCTGAGCTGAACCAAAGTGCAGCAGCCAAGGTCGTATAAACAGCCAGCTTTTCTTCCTGCTGCTCAGCACATCCTTTCTTACAAAACATAATAAGCTGTTGCGATATAGCAAAGTGAGAACTAAAAAAAAAACACTTCTAGAGACTGGATTGGCCAATCATCTTTGCTTTATCTGATCTTGACTTGGAGTTGAGGCATCTGGAGGCAAGGTGAAATGGTGGTCTCTTTTTGCAAGGTGATGTGGTGGTCTCTTATTGCTTTCAGAGAGCTCCTTGATTCCAGTATGATAGTCATATACCTTGGATATGTGGAGAGAGCAAAACATTTGCTTTGGAGAGAGCAAAGCACGTACCCTGCCCTTGCTACCTTCCTATGAACCTTACACCTCCTAAACTATCAAGGAGCTGCTCCCATGAACCTTGGCTCTATTTCAGTGTTTCTACTTCAATGGAAACACCACATCCAGCCAACCAGTCTAAATTATGTGTGAGAGCTATTTTCTGGGGATCTGCCCATGACAGAAGGAATGGGAAGCAATGTATTTATCTCACACTGCACCTGTCTGGCACTCAAACCATAACCACCATTGCATAACAGAGTTTGTGTGAAGTTAGCTTTTGCAGCAGGCTCCTCAAAGGTCTTTGGAGAAGCCCAGCATGGCTTGAACAGACTGTCTGCAGCAATTCAAATATTCAGCCATTTCTGAACCAGCATATCAATAAAGCATTCGTACAGCAGAATTGCCAAGAAGACTTTTAGACTGTGTGAATGCCCGTATGGTCTTTATATCTTTGTAAGACACTCAGCCACTCTGGAGTTAGTCTCACTCAGGAGGGCAGAATCTTGTCACAGCAGATTCAGTGACAATATGGTGGCTGCTGAGGTAGTAAGCCAGGTCCTGTTTTCATGTAACACTTGTTCATTCCTAACTGGGTAGTGTGGAAATATTAAAGTTTGACCAGTGTCATGGCCATCTGTGGCATGAGTCCAAAGAGATGTGTAAATGTGCTCGTCTCTGCTTCTGTCTGCTCTGCTTGCTCCAGAATTTAGAGAGGCACGTTTGCCTGGGTGCTGAGGTCACCGAGTCTGGCCTTCATCAGTTCCATGTGTATAGAAATACAGAAATCCTTTTCACTTTTTCTTTTGCTTCTATAGCCAGGCTGTCAACAGAGCTATTGAATACATGATTCTTGTGGTGAAACTTGCAAGTTAATGCCTGTGGAAGAAGAAATCTGACAAAAACTCAGAAATGTAGTCTATTAACTATACACAATTAATTGCCTTAGGATGATCATTTTTCAACCTGAAATTCACAACTCTGTTATTGTAATGTCAATTTAGTATTTAAAACCAGAGTACTGTCAATTTTAATATCTAATACATTTTTGTTTCTAACAGTAAACATGTAATGGAAAGATCCATTAAAATATTTTCAGATAGAAGCAAAATAACTTTAATTTAAAGGTTAAATTTAAATTCTCCAACAGAATCAATATTTAATAGGTTTCTGCAATCTGATCAAGCCTACTTGTATGGGGAACATATGTATATGTGTGTATTTATTATATATATTCCACTGTTGCATTTGTGGCAGCAGTGAAAACAATAAATATCACAAGTTTTAAGGGACTGAGAGAAGTAGGATTTAAAGATAGAACATTTCTATCATTAAGTTGCTCAAGCATATACACACACACTTCTTAAATCTTTCATGACACAATAATTTCTCAAACATTCCATATTCAGCTTTTTGACAAGTTTCAGCCCTTCTATAATATTTATGATTTCTTGAAAAGTCACCATTTTTTGCAGAGGGAGTGAATGAATCATATAAAGATAATTTTGTTTGCTGCAGTCAACATAGGAAGTCAGGTATTTGGAAGATAATATGTAATATCGAATGAAACTTCTTAATATTTTTCTACTTTGTCATTATATATCTTTAAGATAGTAGTTAGTTATACTTGTGACCAAAGAATTTGCCATCAATACTTTGTTGTAATGCATTTCTATGAAAAAACGATAACACACATTTCGGTGCATTCAATATTAGGTTACTCTAATTTTAGATGGTGCGATAAACAACTTTGTTAATGAAATATTAAATCCTGTAAATGTTTCTCTAGCATCCCCATTTCTGTAATGCATAAAGAATTCCAAAGTTACAGCTGCAAAATCCTTACCGAATATCAAAAAATATTCTAATAGCTGGAAAACTTTTTAGGATCCTTTCATATGCAAGTTATGGAGACATACCTCAACATTTCCATACAAGTCTGACAAAAAGCAATATAATTCTGAAACTCTTTTTGGCATTTGAAGCAAAGGGAGGGAAAATTATTTTCCTCAGTGTTCAGATCAAATGATGCTACAACTATAGCATATTCTGCTATATTTTGCATTTTAAAGGGCTTTTTATACTTTGATATATTCCCAATATCATTTCATTGCTCTCATGAAGATAACCAAGTCAACAGTAGATTGTTCTCCTCTTAATAGTCCTGTGATGAATAACTAGAAGAAATATGTTTATATTTCCATGATTTGAGATGTCAGTGGCCACAGGAAAAAAAAAAAAGTCATATCTGTCTATGTTATATCCTGTATCTGATAATTTTTGGTAGGGGATGCTCGGGGGAAAGAGTTTAAGAACAGGGCAAATATACAATGATTCAGTGGAAATATATGGTGTTTCTTCTGATGCTGGTTCTGGTAGTCTGTGTCTAAAGGAACTGGTGAACTTGCATTTTTGTGTTTGCTAGATAGACCCTTGATAGGCCATTCCTCCACTGATCTGTGTAATTGCTTTTCTCTCCTTTTCTTTCTTCTGGTGTCCATAAAAACCTGTGGTAATGAGCTTCTTTCTTCAATTATGTTTTGTGCATATAGTAGTACTTCCTTTCATTATAAAAATTCTCTCTGGTCTCACAGTATTCATATGTTGTCTTTTCCTTCTTTTTCTCTCTTTCCTGACTTGTAGCAGGGCACATCCATGCTGCTGATGCTGAAAGGTACGGTGATTGCAGTCAGGCATGCTGATACGCATTGGCACTGAGCAGCTCGGAGCAGCTGATATCGGGGCCTGCCCTGAATGACTGAAGGTTTTGACTGGCCAGGCAGCAAGGAGCTGCAGCATCCCTGCATGCCTAAGGGTCATGCTGTTATGAAGTCTGGGCATAAAGAATAATCATTAGCGAAGAAACTTGTGATATTAGTTAGAAAATGGAAAATCTGAGATGCCACCATAGATTGCCTTGATCCTGCAATAAATTATGGCACCCACATTTGGAGTTGAATACCATTCGGGAGGGCTTCTTGAATGACTCCATAAACCACTCCACATGGGCATCATATGGCATCAGTCATTAGTCACCATTATGCTAGGGAAGAAGCAGCATCTTACAAGTGTTCATACCATTACATAGTTTTGAACTGGGCTACCTCTTTGTCTAAAAGATGGCCAGAAGGCTGAATATGCTGACAAAAAATGATATGGAGCTGGATCTTATTTTATTCCAGTCTGCAATCTTCTATGGAGAGGGAGAAGTCATTCCAATAATAGTATGACTTGAGAGAAAAAAGTCCCCCCAAAATAAAATTCATTTTAGTACAGAGACTTTTTTGGCATGGAAAATAGCTCTTTTTTTCCCAGCCTACTCTGAACTATGGCAACAATAAAAACCTAAATCAAACTTTTTCAATCCCATTTTATAAGCTTTTGCACAGCTACATTCACTAAACTTCATTGTCCTTTTGTATGTTTTAAAGCATTTCTGCAGATTAATGACTCTCTCATAACAAAATTATAATTTTAGGTAGAAGAAAAGCAAAGAAACCTTGCCCTGTTCTTATGCTGAATATTGTGTTCCAAAAGTAGTTAATAAAAATAAATACAAGATTTGTCAGTATTCTGATTAACGGCAGTGTTTTTCACGTGTTCAAATACATGATTAGATTATCATCAGGAATGTTAACATGCCTGTGTGAAGCTTTTAGAACTTCATATCCTACAAAATAATTTATGATTAGTGGAAAGGCCATCAGATGAATTAAATAACAGTGATTAGCATGGAGCAGTTTCCAAGTTGCTTTGAGAGCCAACATATTTTGCTACTAATGATTCTATAAAAATGTTCTCCTCTACTCTCCGCTCTGCTCCTCTTCTGCCCTGCCCTTGTCTTTACCAGTAAAATATTAAATTGTGTCTATATGAATAGATACAATTTTAATGGAACTTCAGGGGCAAAGGGAGGGAGGGGAACTATCCTTTTTTATGGGTGAATTGTTCAGAAGCATCAGCTGGGAAAACACACAGCCGCACCCTATATTTAGAAATTGGAGGAACAGACTTTTTCCTTCTGTTTGGGAAAGGAAATCAAATCTCCATACAGCATCCATCTTGACTGTAGCCAGAACGAGGCTGCAAATCCTCAACTGCCAGGAGTTTTTTGCCGTATCTTGACTAGTTCTGTAATGTTGTGAGTTCTTACTCCCCATGATAACGTCCCCGTGGTTAGCATTTTTCTGACTGTCTCTTAACAAACATTTTGCTCTGGTCTAAAAGATGGTTTATGGCTAATGATAATAAAATGTTATTACGATACTATTAATATTCAGTTAAATATTTTTTCTCTAGGCAAAAATTTCATGTAACCTCATGGTGGGCTATTTTGCTAAACTGGACTTCAATAATCCTGAGATTTTAGATTCTCATGGAATGGAAGAAGAACAAGCCATTCATTGAATCACTTCTAACATTTAGATTTATTGCTCTGTTTAAAGTGTTAAGCATCCTGTGATTGGTTTGGAATACATAATCAGTTTAAAACTATATTTTCAAAATGATTAGGATATGTTTCTTTGCCTCTATTGGAGGTAATTCTATAAATGTCTTTTCTTAATATTTTTCTTTAATGTGTTGTTTGTTGGTTTTTTTCACAGGTGTCTTGGATAATCTCTGAAGTGGGATTACACACATATCTAAATATCTCTAAATTAATTCATACCAAGAATCTTGAGAACTGAACCACTGTACAAACCAATTCTGTAACATATTTTAAGCACTTTTTAACTTTGTTATATCAAACATTATGAAAGCTTAGTGACTTGCCAGAGATCAAGTTCAGTTCACTATGTCTTGGAAGTATGATTATGGGAGTGGATAGTATCAAAGACAGCACACTGCCTATGAAATGACAGAGAACTCTGCTTTGATTTAATCTTTAAACAGTATTATCATCCAGAAAATACATATCAGTCCATTTTTCTGACAAGTTTTATTATTAGAATATTTGGTTGTTGTTTTATTTTAACTCCTGGGGGAGAGGGGAAGAGGACTGAATGAATTTGAAATAAAACAGAATATGTGCATGTGAAACTTATGCTTTCAAAAGCAATGAGATGGATAAGTATTTGTTATGTTAATCTACAAAATTACTTCTATTATTTGACCCATATGGCTCTGTGAATACTAGTGTATATAATTCCATCATATATTCCAGTATTGCAAAAAATGTGGCCTTAGAACTAAACACATTTTTCTTCTTGTGTCAAAGGTGAATCATTTCCTTATGTCTGAGATATCAGGATATGAAGGAAGATTACTTTCACAGACAAACAAGAGACAGCTGCCCTTGATAATGTAAGATTTATTCTTAACATTCTTTTCAAAGGATCCATTTCTGTCCAAATTTTCATAATGAAACAGGACTTTTCAAAACCATGTATGAATAAGAGTTGAAGGGAAGGGAAAGATACTTTTCTGCTCTCACTTTTGTGAGGTGAAATTCATTCAATACAAAGTTAATTTAGAACTATGCAGCTGTAATACAGAGTTTGGAAAGGTGAAATCAACTTTCTCAGTTCAGGGCCAGAACATATGCATGCTGGGTAAGTGCTAAAGGGGTGTGTGTGTGTCTATATATATGTGTATATATGTGTGTGTATATATATACACACACACACACACACATATATATATATAAACTAGTTCAATTTTGCAAGAACTCAGTTGGAGTGTGTTGGCTGAAAATCAGTCCATAGGAGATTTGGTCAAATGCACATAAGAAATCTTTGACAGAGCTATTTATAGAGATATATTTTTCCATCTAATATGTAATATATAGCATAAATCCAAAGTTTCTTACTCAGAGACCATAAAAGACAAATATTGCTTCTTTTGTTGTGTTGTTCAATGATATTTCAATGAAATACAAAAGTGAATTCTTGCATCTCAACACAAAGCTGTTAAGAGAATATCTGGAATCAGGTCTAAATGGCTCATCTGTCCTATAGACATCTGTATAAGAATATTAAAAATTGAGAAAGTTGTAATATCCCTTTAATAGAAAGATGGACGATTGTAAGATGCCTATGAAGGAATTTATTTGCTAGCTACATAAGATTAGTTTGTGGTCAGTTTATGTCTCAATATACAGTTAAATCTGCATTGTCTAGGTGAATATTTATATTAAGCAATCCTCTGAACTTGTCTTCTAACTGCCTCTCAAGAAACTATTCTGCCATGGGAGAAAGAGAATGTAATCATAAGGAAAATTACTGTTTATAAGGCAGGAAAAAAAGGATAGAAATAAAAAGGAAGTTTTCCTAGAGGAAGGAATGAAGATCCCTGGGAATCTTTGCTGGGGTCTGTGCTCTTCAACTTCTGGAAAAGTAAATGAACACTGAAGTAAGGAAGTTTGTTGGCAATACCAAGTTACCAGGGTAATAAAATGAGAGCTCATCAAAGAATTACAGAAGGATCATACAATTCCAAATGAGAGAGAAAATGGAAGAAAAATATAATGAAGATAAATGTAAAGTGATTGGAAAAAAAAAATCCTAATTTTGCATATACAGTAATGGGTTCAGAGCTGATTGTTACCTTTCAGGAATGAACTCTTGGTGTTATAAAAGACAGTTCTATGAAAAAATAATGCAATGAAAAATACTGGTCATAATGCAAAATCAAATGTCAGTAATAGTTATGAAAATTACTAAGAACAGAACAGGAAACATTGTAACCTCACTGAGTACATTGATGCGTGTATGCACATCTTCCATACTATCCAAATCATACCACATCTCAAAAAATAGGTGGGAAAATTGAAAAAGTACAGAAAAGGAAAAAAGGAATGATCAGAATATGGAATGGTTTCCCATAAAATGAACTGCTAAATGGACTAGGGCTTTATTTAGATGTGCTAGATGGTCCTATTTTAGACAGAAAAAGAACTGACCAAGGAAGAATTTGATAGACATATAAAAATGAATAGGAAAGAACCGCTCCTTGTCATCCACTGCAAGAGCTAGGAGGCATCAAATGAAATCAGTAAATACGGGCTTAAGGCAAATAATGAGATATTTTTTCACACTGTGTATCCTTAGTGCAGGATGCTAAGAAGTTTATGAGGGTTCAAAAGGGACCCACAACTTTATGGAACAAAGATTGTTTGGCATCCTTTCAGTCCTCAGTTTGGCAGAGGCTGAGAGGGTATTCTGGGGAAGTATTAATCTGTGCTTGTCCTGCTCGTATATTCTTTCATAGGTATCCCTTACCAGCCACCTGTTACAGATGTGGTTAGGTTTCTGTCTGACATACAAATATTGAACTAATTTTCACAAACTCTTATGGGATATATAGATAAACAATCATCCCTTTTTAAAAATGAAGAACAGAAGTGAAGAGATTTGGCTAAGGTCACAGAGGAAATCAGTGTGCTGCAGGCCTGGAGAAAAGGGTTACCTGAAGTCAATTCCTTGCTCCGTCTGCACATTGACAGTTAGACACAATTAATGCATTCAGCCGTAAGACCACCCTCCTTATGTATTCGGGTATACTCCTGACTTTAGCCTTCAAGAATTAATATCGAGTCATTTATGTTCTGACTGTGGGCATGTCTGCTCTGCAAACTGCAGCATAAGTTAAAGATACAAGAAACAGTCTAGACAAAGAAGCAGAGGGCTCAGTATGGGCTAAGTTATTCTGCTTCTCATATGGACTTGGCATCTGGTTTTGAGCACCATGTTGCCTCAGTGAGAGTGCCTCTGGTATCTCAGCTACCTAATTTAAAGGTGGCTTGGCAGTATCCCTACATCACAGTCAGCAACACAGATGTGACGTGTGTGTCTACTGTTATCCATATCCTCTATCTAAACTCAAGAAGGACCAGTTTTCATGTCACTGGTTTCCACATCCTGAACATCTATTTCCTTTAAGAAGGAATTAAGAAGAAGTTTCAGTGGGACTGTAGTTTTTAGCTGCAGTCATGGCTACACATACTTACTGTTTGGTCCCAGTGAACAATAAACATGTGCTTTGGGATCCACAGCAGCTGGGCTTAAGCTGGTGTTTTCACAAAACACACAGAGCTGATGAAGTTAGACTAATTTAAATTCAAAGCTTTTCATGCTTTTCATAATATCTCTCAGATTTTCCTGTGAAAGAAAGGAAAGTATTAGAAGAGAGAAGAAAATGACCACCTGCTGCTTTTCTTCATCTTATGAAGTACTTGAAAGGACTAACACCACTGTGGGGAAGTCGGGGTGACCTGATAGCAGCAGGAGGTAGCTTGAGGGCAAAAGATTCAGCGACTATTTTGGCTACAGAGTTCCCTGTATCCTCTATATTACCCACCTCTGTCAGCAATATAATGTGAGAGAATCAGTTTTTTACCTAGTAAATACGTTTGATTTAGAACTCTACTACACTGAAGTTTCAGGCTAAGCATGGAAAGCCAGAAAGGTGAGCTGTTCCTGTCTTTCTTTAAGTAGATATTTCCTATATTGGTTGTCTGACTTCATAACATGTAACCTTAATTCTGTGGCTGAGCAAGGGATTCCACTTCCCGCCGTCGTAAGTCTCCACATTTGTAAATCTTTATCATACTGTTAGTTATATTGACAATATCACATGAAAGACATAGGTAAAGAATTCAGCCTGGTTTAGCAACTCAAGAAGTTTCTGATTTTTTTTTTCATAAAGACATTTAGCTGATAAATTATTCAGGGAATGACACTGTGAAAAGATAATTCAATATGGTAACTCTTTCTGGATACTTCATTCCTCCCTCAAATGCCCTTTAATGAAAGGGAGGCAAAAAGGCCTAGTATATTAAATTATTGACTCAAATCCACTGCCAGTACTGGAATTGTAGGCTTACTATTGTTATCTTGGTATTTATCCAATTTAGATTTAAAAGTGCCAGCTAATGAGTACTCAGTTTGAGGCATTATTCTACAAGATAATGAATCTGACTGTCAGGAGTTTCTTCCTGGTATATTCTAATTTATTTTCATTATTTCTAATGATATTCTTTTATTATAGAATATACACACACATTCATTTTATCAAAGTAAATAATTTCTCTCACTCTGCAGTGCTTATAAATGTAAAATATTTGCAGTTTGTTATCATGCTACCCTTTTAATATATTACTTAGCTTTTCTATGCCTATTAACTGTTTGCCATAGATCATCTAAACGTCTCCAGAAAACTCCTTCATTCTGAGTGAAGATGTAAGAATTTGTCTTTTTAATCTTTCCTTACATTATATTTTAATGTCCAATAACGATTTTGCCAACTGCATGGGTACAATACCTAATATAAATAACATTTTTGTCCGAGCTGAACTGTGATTGCAGAACCTTGCCATGCCTTTGAATATTTTGTTCTTCTTTGACAGATTTAATGAATCAGTTTGCCTGTAACTGTAAATGGCTTTACACTTTCTTCATTCTCATAAACCTCTAAGTGATCAATAGGTCCACACTGAAAGTAGGATGGATGGTGGATAATTGTAAAAGGCTGCTGTTCATAAGAAGTTCAGAAGAGTAGCTTTCAATTTCAGTGTACAACTTTGATGATTTTTCAATGTTTGCTTCTTAGAAGCAACTACATGAAGGAAACTACATGGGTACACTAAATGGCCTTCTAGAGACATGGGAATAACAGGGAATGACACTGTCACCATCTATTTGTTAAGGTAAACTAAAAGAAAGCATTCATTCTTTGTGATCACAATTTCAGTTTCCTACCCACCAATTACTTCTTTAATTAATACCAGACAACTATCTTCATATTACAGTTGCAGTATATCTACATTTTAGTTTCTGCAGATGCCATACAGTAAAATTTAGTACTTGAGGAAATTTTCTTGCTTATTCTTAAGATTTCAGTTTGAAGTACTGTGGAAATAAATGCCCTTTTTTTGAAATAGAAGGATGAAGGTTTGATTTTTGAAATCTGTTTTATATTAATGGTTCGGTGCATGGGAACTTCAGCATGCCTTCTGTTCATCTCAATTTTATGCCTTCTAGTAACTGCAGAGAGCAGGCAGAAAGCTGTTTTACACAATGAGATTCTTCAGTCCAATAAAATTTTAATAAAACAGTTTTAATTAAAAATGATTTCAAAACTATTTTTATTATTTAAAAAAAATGTATTTGATTCTTTTTTCCCAAATGGCTGAAAAGACACAGCATGATTATGTTTCTGTTTGCTGATGTCTGAATCTCTGACCTCAATGAGCAATCTTTAACATCTCATAAGTTTGGTCATTAATAAAACAAGAAGATTTTCATTCTAATATTTAATACTTCCATTTATTTTTTAAATTGAGCTTTCAATAACTCTTCTATATGTAGATAAAAATGTAGAATTTAAATTTAAGCTGGCTCTTGATAATAACAAAGGCATGGTGTAAGAGTTCTATCAAGCGCTCTGTCAAATGGCACTGTAAATACCCATTCATGTATGTGGCAATATATAGAAGAGAATAATCAGGGTACGATGGATGATGCTCAAAGAAAATGTCTTAATTTTTTTCAGTATTTTGAATAATAGCCTGTGTGACATCACAGATCAGAAGTGATATCAAATGTGTTAGTTAAATGATGATTACCCAATACATATTTTGTTATAACTTTTATAACTTATATTCCTAAAGAATATGAAATATTTTGTTATTAGCCTTAAAAAAAAATGTCCTGATAAAGTCTGAACTCAA
This sequence comes from Apteryx rowi, assembly GCF_003343035.1. Taxonomy (NCBI): domain Eukaryota; kingdom Metazoa; phylum Chordata; class Aves; order Apterygiformes; family Apterygidae; genus Apteryx; species Apteryx rowi. Next base: position 964,431 of record NW_020450030.1, read on the forward strand.
CTATGCTGAGAAAGAAATGTTACTTCACATGTTTTCCAGTGACAAGTTGGAGCTGATTATATGTCTTTGTTAAAATGAGATTTCCACCATATCCATGAGATTCATAAGGAAAAACTTCTTTATTATGAGGGTGACTGAGCACTGGAACAGGCTGCCCAGAGAGGTTGTGAAGTCTCCATCCTTGGAGACATTCAAAAGCCATCTGTACAGGGACCTGGGCAACGTGCTTTAGGTAAGCCTGCTTGAGCAGGGGATTTGGACTAGATAATCTCCAAAGGTCCCTTCCAACCTCAATCATTTTGTGATTCAGCCATCTTTCTAAGGAATGGGATATATCAGTCTCTTTTTTTCCCAAAATATGAAAGTACCATAGTAGAGCAAAATTCTCATGTAAATATACAGAGAGACAGATTACAATGCAGACAGTTCCTAATGGGAAGGTGCATTGCTTGTATGGTATTGCCATAGATATAGGATTAGTCATTCCCTTTTGTGAGTTAGCTTTGCAGCCTGTTATTTCTATTTTTCGTAGAAAGCAAATAATTCCCTTTAATTATCATAAATGTAAGAAACAGAAGAAAAATAGTCAGTTTATCCATTCTAGAAAACCATATAAAACCTGAAATCTCGATTTTATTTATTTATTTATTTATTTATTTATGCGTTGTAAAACTTAAAGCTCTAAGAAGTTGTCTTATCAGAGGCTATAATCTAACTCCATGTTTATGTCCACATCTTGACTTTATTTCTTGTTCACATCTATGTCTTTTGACTTCAGGACAATTATTAAATAGGAAGGAACTGGAAGATCGGGGATAAAATTGGGAAATATCCTTTTAAGAATTCAAATGTTCAGCAGCTGAACATTTTCCGGAGTAGGAATTATTTATATTAAATGCTGCACATTCAATAGATTTATTTGAGTAAAGCACAGGACTGCTAAGCTTTGAGGAGACTTGCTGAGGGGTTTCTCTAACTGGTGAAATACTGAGGACATATCAGAAAGTGGCTATTGTCCTGGCAGAGGAGGGTCCTGTTAAGCTTGTCAAGGCAAAGATGAAAGACAACACTAAGCTCTCTTACCTGGGCAACAGCTTACTCTCATATCTGACTGGAAAGAAGTTCTTGCTATTGCCAATGTCCAGAGAAAAAGATTTGTGGTAAAGGATATCTCAGTTATCTTTGTGTGCTGGACTGTTAAAGCGGAGCACTTAATTGTGGAAAACCTAATTTCCAGCTTATATCTATTAGATAGGACAAAAGACTGGCACTGTGCTTGTCGCTCTCATAGTGGTACTCTCACAGGGCGTATATTCAAAGGTGCTTGTAAACTGTCCCTGAAATACCTACAGAGCATTCTGGTTTCAGAGGAGCTATTGCACTCACAAGCATGGTAGGGCACAGAACTCATCCTTCCTCACCTATATACTATTTATTTATTTGTTTATTCAAGACTCACCTTAGCTGTACTTTCCTTGGCACAGAGATCTTCTTGAACATCACCAACAAACACTATCATATTGGGTAATGACAATTTTGACTAAGGTTAATGGAAATCATGAGTACTTTAGAAACAAAGTCTACATCAGAGTGACATATCCAGACAGATATCCAAGAGAAAATGAATATATACCTCTCTTGCAGTTTTTCTAGGCATTTTTCTTACATTTTTGAAACTGGATTTAAAAACAAAAATTCCTACATGATTTAGACCCCCAAAGTGATTCCATGTAGTTGATGATATTTAACCTAATGATCCTACATCTGCCTGTGATGTTCTTTGTTTATGGCCCTATTGCTTATGATGCTTTTTATGGATTTTTTTTCTCCCATTGACATAATACAGCATTGATTCTATATTTGTTTGCATCATCATTACACTAGTATGCCCCCACTCACTTTAAAAGACTTGCTCCCTAATTTACACCAGCATAAGAAAGAATGAGAAGGTTCATTATTCTTCCTTACTCATATGAATATTCTGATGTAATAAAGAATTACAGAAACTAGAGACCTCAAAAGATCATGAAAGAAAGGGAGGCAGCTTCCTGTTTCTCCATAAGTAACGTGCAGTTTCAGAGCTGTGTGTAGAAAGTGCACAGTCAGCATGGATGAGGAGCAAAACTCACTTCTGAATAATTAGCAGCTGAAGTTTACTTTCTTCATTCACATGCAATATAACGTAGAGTACTTTATTTTGTCATTCTCATTGGTGTTTTGGGTGTAATTCTGGACACTGAATCCAGGGGCAAAATTCCCTCGTTTCAATACAATAGGTCTATGATACCATCACTTACCATCTGCTTCTTTGTTTTTTGTCTCTCTTTTTAGCTAAATTACAATTTGTTCATGAGGAGCTATCAAGGACATTCTGATCATCTCACCAGGCAATGCAGACCCTTCATCCCATGGTACTTTAACAAATGTTTTAAATGAGATCAAAGACTGAGGATGTGCTTAAATGGCCATGTGGAGAAAAGCCATTTCCTTTTTTACACATCCTAACATATTCCTAATCCAGTGACTGGAACAGAAGATCTTTACATGATATTTCTTGCTAAGTCTTCTAGTTCAGGGAATTTTATGCAGCAAAACCCAAGAGCTATCTATCTCCTTATTTTAATCCAATATTGCAAAGAGAACAGATACTGGCAAAGGGATCCAGTATTTTTGCTTTTTCCAATATAGGCGATGACTGGAGCAGAATGTTCATATTCCCATCGAAAATTCAACAGCTCAGCCATACAGTAACACAGTGTATCTCATGGAAGAAACTCTCCATGATTCTTTAACTGAAACTTGACTTCCCTTAAAATAAAGCAATTTTATATCCAGATGGCAGGAAAAAATAGAGCCATAATATCAGATCCAGGCACACATCTTTTGGGAAGTCTGGATCTTGATTCGGACTTTAAGCTTATCTATCTCCTGGGTTTGATCTGCCTTTAGGCTACTAGTCTTACTCCAGTCAGTGTAAGGAAATAATTCTTTTCTTAAAGTGATAATCATCATGCCTAGAAACAGGCATAAATGCAGGGCAGGACACAGCCCTGCTGTATACACTTCATGCAAGCATTTACCTTTTCTAACTATACAGTTTAGTTTGACTGCCATAGGTCTGTTTCTGTCTTTAGTCATATACTGTCTCACTGATTTTCCAGTTACTGCAATTTTGTGTTACTTTGAATTCAGAAAAAATGTCCAAAAGGTTTGTGCTATATTACCCAAACATAGGCAATTTTTTATGAATCACTCAATGTCCTGGTTATTTTTCAAATTAGTACAAAAATAACCCATTAAAACTGAAAGGATGCTTTGGATGAGGGATTTGGTATCCAGAAGATGCTAGTTCTGAATTATCCATGGGCAGTTTGATTCTCTGAATAATTCACTAGCCATACTGTACAACCGCATTAAAAAATCAGCAACTCCTTGCACAATTATTCTGGCAAGCTTCTTACAGATAAATTCCAGTGCTTGAGGAGATCCTGTGAATGCTTGCTCTTTCTCCAGACACAAAGACATATAAATTAATGTTTATCCCAGTGCATTTATTAGAACTATATTTTAATTTGCACTGTACCAAATATCTCAAGATTTGTTTTTCAGTGTCAAATAGAGACAAAAATTTCTTCTAAATCTACTGTTTTTATGTGAAATGGATATGTACATTACTACCTGCTTAGCATGATTATTTGTTTACACAATGCATTTATAATTATTAATTACTATAACTTTTTAGAAGTAGTGATATACACATCTGATTCTATTTAGTAGACCCCTGATATCCTTTAATATCATCTTCCTTTAAATTGCTCATATCTCTAATTCTAAAAAATAGAAATGGATGTAAACACATTTTTGTTTACATTGCCACTGTAAGAATGTATACCTGGAGATACTGTTTTTTACTATAAGGACTTTATGTGAGGAAACTAATTCAACCTTAGCAATTTTTCTCACTAGCCTTTTTTTGATTCCTGGGATTCTGCAGAGCCAAAGTAGGATTCAAAACCAAGATTTCCTCTTGTCCTCCCTTATCAAACTGTGGAGTTGCAGTTCTTAGAACTGCATATGCCTCACTAAGATGAACACTGTAAAATCAGAGAAATCCAAGTGATGAAGAGAAAATATCTTGATTTTTTTGTAATAAAACATATAAAAACAATTTTGAGGAACTGAAGTATATTAACTCACAGAAAATTTTTATACTTTCTTTCACGCTTTTCGTCAGAACAGAGGATACATGACTTGGACTACTACAATGAGACAGGCAGTTCAATGGGGCAGGTTTAGGATGACAAGGCAAATTAAGAAATACTTCTCTATTAGGCGTCAGGATTAGCAGCTACTTGCTCAGAAATGTTTGCTCAGAGGCAGCGAACAGACGCAGCAGTTTGCGCAGCAGTGTTTGGGCTCTGACTAGAAGTGAGGATCTTGTTGGAAGTTGTGGGCTTTCTGAGGACCCCCGAGGAACTAGAAGGTGATTGCTGTGAACAGGAAAGGGGAAGCTAGGCAAGGACAACTGCAGGAGGCCTTAACTTCTGGGAGAAGCTCTAGCTAGGAGTAGCTGCTGCTAACAAGCTCACTAGGTTGCCCCTGACCAGAGGGAGTTGGGGCCTTTGATCCCGGTGGCCCTTGATTAGGGCGGGTCAAGCACCCTGGGAGTCAGTGCTAGGGAGAGGCCTGTGCAAGAGCCAGGCCTAGAGCACAACTAACAGAGCGCAGCTCCCAGATGCAGCAGTTTGCGCAGAAGGGTGCACAGAGGTACCTTCGTTTCTGTTCCCTGTGGTGTACGCTTCCTCAAGTATGGTCGTGACACACCACAGAGCGCGTTCCCCAGTGGCTGTTGGAGTTGCTGTGTCAGAGGCTGGGACCCAGACAGACCCTCTGACAGCAGATGCAGCTCTACAGGTCTCAGGCTGCAGGGAGTGCTTGGAGAGGCCTGGGCTGGCAGCCAGCTCTCCTGCAGGAGGTGTGCTGCTGTTGACAAGCTGTGTTGTCAGGTAAGGGAGTTACAGCAGGAGGTCAGTAGGCTGCGCAGCATCTGAGAAGCGGAGCAAGAGATAGACAGGGTATTCTCAGAGACTGTACAGCTCCAGGAGTCCCAAACCCCACTGCAGTGGAGTTGCTGGAGGGCTCTGTGCCGTGTGAAATGGTACATCATAACACCGTAGAAGAAGGCTGGAAACTGGTCACTGCTGGTGGGAGGAGAAAGGCTCCTACTCCTCCCGAAGACTTGCAGCTGAAGAACAGGTTTAGTGCCCTCCAGGATGAGGAGGAGATGGGCATGGCTGCAAGGGAAGTACCTGGGACAACAGACCCTGTGCCCTGCCGGAACGCCTGGAAGAAGCAGCGGGTGATTGTTGTGGGGGACTCCCTGCTACAGGGGACGGAGGCATCTATCTGCCGACCTGACCTCTTGTCTAGAGAGGTTTGTGGCCTGCCAGGGGCTCGTGTGAGAGATGTCATGGAAAGACTGCCAAGGCTTGTCCACGCTTCAGACTATTACCCACTGCTGCTCTTCCATGTGGGCAGTAATGACACCAAGGGCCAACTGGAGACCATCAAGCAGGATTTCAGAGCTCTGGGGATGGGGGTCAAGGGTCTGGGACCCCAGGTCATTTTCTCCTCAATCCTGCCAGTTAGGGGGAAGGATGGGAGGACGAGGAGGAGACAGATTTTCCACGTTAACGACTGGCTGCGCTGCTGGTGTTGGCAACAGGGTTTTGGTTTCTATGACCATGGGACGCTGTTTGAAGATCGACAACTGCCGGGGAGAGATGGGATCCACCTCACTAAGCGGGGCACGTGTGTCTTTGCCAACAGGTTAGCCAACCTGGTAAGGAGGGCTTTAAACTAGGAAAGATGGGGGAAGGGGAGAGTCATAGAGACAGGGTAGTCAGCAGAACGTGGCTCAGTTGGGACGCCTCCAGCAGGTGCATGCAGCTGGGGAAGTGTGTATGGGACAAGGCTATGGAGGATCCTCTTCTACCCCTCCTGGGAAACCTGCATGCTC